>NC_080742.1:57345973-57649004 GCF_020826845.1 Diceros bicornis minor | reverse complement strand
TCAGAGTCACTTGTGCTACATTTTATTGGTATATAAGCAAACATAAGCAAATCCTAAGCCCACCTAGACTCAAGGAGAGGGGACATAGACTGCACACACACACTCAATGAGATGAATGTCAAAGAATTTGTGTCCATGTTGAAAACAACCATAGGAGAGCTTAAAATATCCTGTCATTTGGGGAGCCTGCACTTGTCTCAAGATCCGAGAGGAGAGTGGTAGGGTGCTGTGCCCTGTAGGGGGTATCAGCCTCCAGCAGGAAGGGCTTTCATCTGTTCTGTACTCCTTTTCCTCGGCCACCACTCCCCCTTACATATCCTCTGAAACCACACGAATTCTGCCCTTCCTAACTTGATGTCTTTGGAAGGACATTATTTTCCTAATGGTTCGTCAGAGCCTATAAATTCATTCTAATTTTCTCTTGCTCCTTTTTGCAGAAGTTTATTCCTCCCTGCCTTACCACAGTTACTAGAATTCTAGAGGACCTGACTCCTGACTCCAGGAATCCTTAGTCTTTGGACAAGTGGAATGACCTCTCTGAGTCTCAGTTTCTTCATCTACAAAATGGAAGCTTTTTAAGAATTAAAAGGGATGATTCCTGGCAGAGAAAAGCCTCTCAAGAAATGTAAGCTGACCTGATGTTAAACTGTTCAGCACAACGCTCTTTTATTTTTTTAACGACTTTTCTACTTCTTATATTTTGTCCATGTTCTGGACCCAGACACACCATATTCACATCCTGACCCCCAGATCTGCTAGCAATGTGGCCTCATCCCCCTTAGTCTTTGTCTTGTCATATGTGTACAGTGGATAGTAATACAGTTCTCAAGGGTATTTGGGTATATTAAATGAAATTATACATATAAAGCAGCACCACCAGACCAGGCTCTTGTTAAGGTTAATTCCCTTCTCTGTCCCATTTTACCCCCCACCGCATCCCTATCCTTTCTCCTTTGGTACCACTGTGCCTCACTGAAGTGAGCAAAATTCACTCTACTTAAAGATTCAGAACTGTCTCTCCAATTCCATCTCATGGGCTCTCCTGTCAATAACCATTCCCAATTTCCCAGTCTCCCACACTGAAAATTCAAATACCTGAACATTTTGTGAGGAGAAGTTGCTTAGAGATAGCATGATCTACTGGATCCATGAGCAGAAAGTCAGCAGGACAGGCCAGGTTAGGCTGGGGGCAGCCCCATCTCACAGTGGGCCGCCTTGCCTGGAGGCCTGGGTAAATATGTTAACCAGGCCTGACTCCAGCCCCCTGGTGGGGAGGCTGACCCCCGCCAGCTATAGGGAAAATCCCTCTTACTGTACAACTGTTACTAAATTTCCAGCCTCTTGTACTGAAGGAGCAAGAAGGGCAATATTGCCAAAACTCAGGGTTTTCTCGTTCAGGACTAAACGGAGCGTAGCGTGACAGCAGCTGCAAGGGTGTGACTTCCTCCCAAGGGAAGAGAGGCCTTAAAAACTTCTCCCCAAAAATGGGGTCTGCCTTAAGTGATCCCAGCCCTCCCTCTAGTGTCTTTGCCCAAATGCCCATCACATCCACAGACGTGTTCCCTGGCAGCCCAGCAGAAACCATCCACCCAAGTAACTGTCAGTCCCTCGCCTTTTTTTGTGGAAGGAGAAGTTGTTTATCAGTGAAAGGAGTGTTTACATTCCTTAGACCCAGAGAGGAGACACAGCCCCTGGGAAAAGGCTGGCCGAAAGTTGAATGGGCTTCCTCTTTCCTGTTTCTTCCTACAATTTCTCTTAGGAAGCACCATGGAGTTGAAAGTGTCATCTTTTATTCTCACATTACCCATGTCTGCATTGGTTCCTGGACTTATGCTTTCAACAAGCATTTGATGAGCATCTATTCTGTGCCCGGCTGTGTGACCCATCCTGGGAAGATAAAGATGAATTAAATAGGATCTAGCCTTCCAAACGCTCCATGTGTGTTTTGGTGGGAGATGGTGGGATGGTCAGATACATGAGAACACATAAATGTCATCGAGTATTCAAGTGCTGTGGTAGGGCCCAACAGTACAGCCACGAGGGAAGACCAACAGCTTCTGGTGATGAGTGAGCAATGGATGAGTGGATGTTTGCTATGTGGGAAAGGAGCAAGAGAGTATTTCAACAAGAAGGGGCAGCATGCACAAAGGCATGATGCAACATGACCCTCTGAAGAACCACAGGTTGTTGGGTGCAAGAAGGACTCAGTGGGAAATGTAGCTGAACTCACCGGCTAGGCTGCAACTTGCCGTGATACAAAGTCTGGGCTTTTCTCCAACCCTCAAGAGAGCTGCTCTTCCAAATTAGAGCAGCTGGCAAGTACCTTTCTGACAGCCATACCAGGGAACATGAACCTGATGCTTCCTCAGTTTCCCCCATCTGCAAAACAGAAAATGATTGATTCTCCAAGCCCTTGCATGGCCTGGATGAGCTCCACAGAGAGCATTATGTGGCTTCCAACTTTCATCTGCTTTATTGGTTCAAGAGTGAAAACGTTCATTTGTTTTTATGGGACACATGGGCTTGGTGATTTTTTCTATTATTAAAAATGAAATTCTTGAGAAAAATTCAAAACTTTGGTTTCACAGCTTCCTACAATATTAACTTTGGACTCTGTGTCTCTCAGGCAAAGCCAGGGACTGATCTATGCTAAATGACAGTGAACCACATGGGTTTCTCTCAAAACAAAAGTGAATGTGTGCACTACTTTCTCCATCCCTTTCCTACGTGTTCCCCCAAAATAAAAACTCGAGACAATTTTACTTTGCTATTGTTCAGGGAGTTGACATCCGAGTAACGAGCTGGCCGATGGGGGAAATAAGTAAGGCTTATCGCTGGTTGTTTCAACCTGTGACTACCCAGGATGTTCAGTTTGACGAGTAAGAAAATATAACTTAAGAGAAGAGTAGGGGAGACTGTCTCCCCGCTCCTTCCTGATTGTTCTTTCTTTTCAGCCTCAGATCCCAAAGAATTGAGACCTGATGTTTTTATGCTAAGGTAGACCTGTGTCTGAATTTACTCTTATGCAGGGGGTGAAGGGTAGAAGTCGGGGTATAGATGCTCTAGTGAGGTCAGCCCGAAGTGGTGGGAGGAAGAGCAGGCTTTGGAAAGAAATGAGCTTGACTGAGAGGTTAGATAACATAGGGCAGTGAATCGTAAACTGGGGTTCAGGTAGCCCTTGCATCAGAACCACTTGCACTGCTTGCTTAGAATGGAGATTCCTGTGACATTGCCACGGAGTTGGTGAGTAGAATCTCTGAGAGGGGAGTAGCGGAACCTGCATTTTTGACAAGGGCCCCAAGTGAAGCTAGAGAACTGCTAAGAGAAAGAATAAGTGTTCTGGCTTTAGAGTCAGACAAAGGAGGATTCCAACCAAGGCATTGCTACTCACTAGCTGTGTCATCCTGAAAAGCCTCAACTGTCTTCACCTATATGATAGAGATAATAATAATAACTATCTGTATCAGTAGGATATGGTCAGCTGCAATGAAGAGAATTCCCAATAGTGTCTTAAATAATAAAAGCATTTGGTTCTCTCACATGACCAGAAGTCTGGAGAGAGTAGTCCCAGAGGGGTCTGGTTCTGCAGCTTTGTACTTCTGCTGGCCTTTCCTCCAAGATTGCAAGATGGCAGCAAAAACACAGTCCGTCAAGCTTTCCCACAAAGGTCACAAGAGGAAAGGAAAGAGTAGGTGCAATAGGCTCTCCCCCTGGAAGTTTCTGTCATATTATCTTGGGAGATCTCTCCTTACATGTCTTAGATCTGAACACAGCTGCTTCCTTCTGCAAAGGGGCTGGGGAAAAGGGTCCCAAGCAAGTGGAAACTGAAGTCCACGACAGGTTCCTGGGCGGGGGAGGGAGGTGCTTTTGAAAAGTGTCATTTCCCTGAGATCTGGACATCTCCACTACCTGAATAAACTTGGCTCAGTGAGCAGGGAAGAAGAAGCCAGGCATGGCTGAGAAACAGGTGTGTTTTTCCTCTTACTGAAGAACCCCGTATCCTTTTGGGTTTCTTTTTGCTTCAGATCCTTTTGTGCAACTCAAGTGTAGCCACGACATAGTCCTGTAGGTCCTGGTCCAGGACCTTGACTTCCTCTTCCATTTATATTGTATTGTATGTGTTGGCATTACTGTAACACAGCTCAAATCTTTTGCACATAGATAAAATAGGTAACCACAAATAAACAAACAACATGGAGAATACGAGAAGGAAAGAATATGTCCGTTCTGCTATAACTCCACAGAGCAACCTCCCTCGGCTTGCATTAGCAGTCGGCTACTCTTGTTCTGAAGAGTTTCCTGGTTGGGGTTAACAAGAATGAAAATCAAAACAGTCCAGACTCAGGCCTCACCCCATCCCATCTCCACCCAGGGAAGTTCTGGGAGCCAGGGCAGGAATTAGAAGGAGATCAAGGTAATGGTCTAGTGGGTAAACTAGAGAGGGAACTGCAGGCAGCTGTCTTGGGGAGCCCAAGGCTGGCACTATGAGATAACCAGTCTAGACTGTCTTCCAGTGGCTGGGAGACAAACCCCTCCCAAGTGCAGCCCAACAGAGTGGCCTGCCCCTTTGCCGTGGCTTCCCAGCTGCTGCCACCATGGAGTTGTCAGGAAATTTGTGATAATTCTTTTTATTGATCATCTCTATTGATTTTGTCTACGGTGAAAATATACTGCAGACACATTAAGTAGCTATTATAGGTAAATTATCTTCTAATGAATTGTACCAACAGAAAAGATTTTACATTTAACCCTAACTGGGACTCGGACTTCTTCTCAGGCACCGAATGATCACAGAGGGACTAGATTCTAGTATAGAACCCGAGATGACATTTGACTGTGGGGATTTTCCTGAATACTGCTGACGAGTGCCGACACCTGCCCAAATGGAGGAAGGTCTCATTACGAGACAAAACAGATCATCCTAGAAATCATGCAAGAATCAGTCCTGTCACTTAGCAATGTTAGCCATTTTTCCAAACTTGAAATATTTGCCAATTAGTCTTTGTATTTCAAAACTCCAGCAAAAAAAATGGGCATCACTTTGGATGAATTCCCTGTCTCATCCTACATCTTAAAACCAGGTTGTTGCCTTTAAGAGGCTAGAAGAAAGCAAGACTTGTCAAACAGTGTTCTTCTTCCTCCTCCACGTGGTTTTTTGTTTTTGTTGTCTCAAAAAAAAATACTGTGTGTGTGCACATATGTGCGTGTGCATGCGTGCATGCCTGCATTTTGGCAAAACTGTATACAGAAGAATGCTTGGAAGCTTAAGTCAAATATGCTAAGTGTTAGCCAGCGGCAAACATTTCCAGCTCTGTTATCACCTCCCAAAAAGAGGGCTTGAATTGGAAGTATCACTTTGTGGTGGTGCTAACAGAAATTGAAAGGATACTCTATTACCAGAAGCAAGACTTTGACTACTATTATTTTGCAATGTAATGGGCAAAAATCACAGTAAAAATGCTATCTCTGATGGGAAAATGCTTCTTTGCCAGACTCTTGAAAATTGTGAATTCAACAATTTGGCAGAAAAAGATTACATTTTTGATGGGAATGAATTATGACCACAGGCCAATGTCCCAATTGAAATTGAGTTTTGGTTTTAAGAAGAGCAATCACTTAGGGCTGGTCACGTGATAAAGCTGCACTTTCTTTACACAATATACGGGAAATAGAGTAGCCCTTCCAGTCCTTACTGGCCAACACTCCAGAGTCCTTTTGGTGCAGATTCAAATGGGGGTTCCTCTCCAACTCCTCAGAACCCAGGCTGCTGCTTAGATCACACACTGAACATTGACTGTAGGTCAGGCTCTAAGCTATCAGCTTTGGTCCTCCACTTCTTCTGGCTCTCAGCAAAGCCTCTGTCCCAAGGTTGTTTTGCCTCTTGGTTCTAAGATGACTGCCTACAGCAATAAGTGTTCATATTACTTCCTAGTTCACACCCAGCAGAGGAAAGAAAGAAAAAAGAAAAGAATGCTCTCTCCCAACTTGGGATGCCAATCATTCCTGTTTGTATGTCTTGGTCAACTCAATCTTGTGCCCTCTCCTAAACAAATGCAAGTGGCCAGGGAAGGACCATGGACTTGGTTTACATGGCTTAGGACATCTTTCTGGAGCTGGAGACAATGTGGACTCCTAGATTAACATGGAGCTCTGTTCAGAAGTTAGGAAGTGGATGTCAGGTGGGCAATCAAAGGTGTCTGCTACATGATCTTCTTTAGTGCTTACTATAATCCTGTGCAGTGAGTATGATTCTGGTTCATGAGGAAATTGAGGCTTAGAGATATTCACAAATATGCCCAAGTTTACACAGCTGGTGAGTGGGGAAGTCTGGGTTTGACCAGGCATATTGAATGGTGAAAGCCCATGCCCTTAGCCTCATCACTCTACTGCCTCCCTTTAGTCAGAATGTTACAGGGCTGTGCTCCCAATTCTTTTCATTATAAACGTTTACCGTCTATGCCACAAAAATTGGCATTTTCAATGAGTAATATGGATAGCAAAGAAATATAAGCAAACGGGATGTCAGCAATCAATTCAGTTATCTATTACTGCCTTCACTTACCAATTGCTATACCTCAAAACTTAATGGTTTAAAATAACTGTGTTAAGGGATAATTTTGAAAACAAGGGAAAATCATGACTCTTGTACAGATATAAAATGAGCATGTGTTAAAGATTTTAGCTAACTCATTAATTAAATGAGGGAAATAGATTTTATAAATTGATTGAAAGGAGAGGTCAAAGAAGCATAAATTTATATGGAGTAAAGGAATGTTGAAATAAAGATGAAAATGGAAACAACCTTGGCTTTTGGGGAGGAAAGGAGGGTTGTCCCTCCCCTGGACAGAATTCATTTGCGTGTCTATAGACAAGAATTATTTGGGGTTGATATCAGTTGTCAACAATTTACAGAGTTCTTAAATAGCTCTTGTAGAATCAGAATCTGATAACCTGGAAGAGTGTACTCTAGACAGCACAGTTTTCCACTGCAGCACAAGTTTTTCCCTATACCACAAACACATATTTCCTCATAACTTCACTATTTGAACTGGACTCAGCTGGGCAGCTGGCTCTGCTGGTTTCACCTGAGATCGTTCCTGTGGCTGCTGTCATCTGAAGGCTTGACTGAGGCTGGAGAATCCAGCCATTTGGTGTTTGTTCTAAAATTTGTATCCTCAGGATTTTAATTTGTGGTGGTGACTCAGTGATGACACAGAGAGGCTAATGACATTGAAAGAAGATTTTCACTACTTACATTTTCCAAGAGAAGGGAGCACACCACACCATGCCAGGCCTCATGGGGAAGTATCAGGTTTTGGTCAGGAGGCAAAAGCAAATCAAGGGAAAATCCTGGGCCAGAGCCTTTCTTGGGGTTTTCTTGGGAAAGGCAAGGCAGGGCAGGGTAAAGCTTAGAATTAGTTAGCTTGATTAATTTTTCCAGGCTTCAGGGCATAAGGGCTGTCCCTAGCTATCTGGTAGCTGGCCCTGGGATAATTTAGGGCAAGAGAAATATTGGCTTGATATGTGAGAGTTAGATAAGGAGTGGGGGGGGACATGCATTGGCACTGGATCGACAGTCTGCAAATGAAAGGCTTGCTCCAAGCAAGCTGACCACCACCTCTAAGCGTTAGCTAGCCCTAGAAGGGTCAGTTTCTCCCCAGATCTGAAAGCCTCCCAAGATGTCAAAACATTGTAAGAAACAGAAGATAAAAAACATGATTAATATAGTGCTGCCATCAGCTGAGCCTCCTCAGTTCTCTTCCACGTGGCTTCTCGTTCTCCTGTAGGCTCAACTGCACCTCTTTACATGGCAACTGGTTTCCAAGAGGGTATGCAGAAGCCTGCAAGTTCTCTAGAGATCAAGGTTCAGAAATGACACAATGTCACTTCCACTGCACTCTATAGGTCAAAGCAATACACAATGACAGCCCAGGCTCAAGAGGTAGGGAAAAAGAGGAACCACAGAGATTTGGTGGCCATATTTAACCTACCCACAGAAACCTATCATATCACTCACCAAATTGTATTGAAATTGCTTGCTGATATGGCAACTCCCACACTAAACAATAAACTTCTTATGGGCATACCGTACCTTATCTTTGTACCCAAGGGCCTGAGATATCATAAACACTGTTTGTCCAAAGCCAATGTGTGGGAAGATCATTTAGATGAATGGAATTAAAGACAAGGAAGCAAGAAAGTACAAGAACTGCACTCTTTCAGATGTTATCGAATTGGTGCATGACAGAGGGTAGAAAACAAAAGTTACAAGAGCCCTATATTCAAGACAAAGAAGTTGGATCTGGTTCTTGGGAAATAGGACACCATGGAAATTTTTTGAGTAAGAGGATGTTTCTCTAAGGTTTGAGTAAGTACCATTGTTTCTCTAAGGTTGCTTAAATTAACTGATGGCTCAGCTGAGGGATAAGTTTAATTAATTATTTGCCACAACAAAGAAAAATGCTAAGGGACACACAGGGGCCACTTTATCTTGCAAGGGCAACAGTCAGTTGTCTGATGCATTAACCTCTTGGCACATCAGCACTATTGCCAAGTGGCCGAAGTCAACTTGGTCATTCACAATTGTCCCATTCTTTGTGGTTGATTTCTTTAGCCTCTGTTAGAAAAAGGTGAGAGCTACAGATTTCTCATATCCTCAGTAGAAGATAGCGTATTACAATCAAAGTAAATATCTGACCAAATTCTGCTTCACAAACAAGCAACTATTAACATGCAGGCCTAAAAATGTCTTGGAATCTGCTCTTATAAGCCCAAGGAAGTATCAACTCCATCCTTCAGACTCCTTGACAAGTGGCTTGCTTGAAGGTTTTACTTGAGACAAAGGCTACAGTGTTTTAGCAGTAGATCTTAGCTAACATGAGTCAAATCAAGCCACATAATCCCTCCATGTGATGGCCAAACCCAGGGTTGAATGAGAATTGTAGGTCTAGGGCATCATTTAGAAGAGTATTGCACTCTGGGTTTACCATATTCTTATGCCTCTTATATGCAAGGGAAGAGATACTCTACTGTACATTATTTCCAGCCAACTCATGTATTTTGTACACCACTCTATTCACAGATATATGTATTTATGTTTTTAATATTATTTATGCTGTTTAACAAATGCTCTTGTATACATTTTTAAATAGCTTTATTGAGGTATAATTCACGTACCATATAATTTACCTATTGTAAGTATACAGTTAGATCAACTAGTATAGATTAAAACATGATCTTTATAGCTCTTGTGTCTTAGTTGTCTATTGCTGCATAACAAATTACCCCAAAACTTAATGGCTTAAAACAGCATTTATTAGCTCCCAGATTCGGTGGGCCAGGAATCTAGACACAGCTTAATAGGGTGCTCTGCTTCAAGCCGTCTCACAAGCTGCAATCAAGGTGGCAGCTGCGTCCATAGTCATCTCACAGCTGAACTCAGGAAGGATCAGCTTCCCAGCTCACTCAGGTGGTGGTTGGCAGGATTCAGTTCTTTGTGGGTTCTTGGACTGCGAGTCTCAGTTTCTCTCTATCTGGAGGCTGCCTTAAGTTCCTTGCCATGTATCCCTCTCCAACATGGCAGTACTTCATCAAAGCCAGCAGGCCTAGAAAGCAAGAGAGGGAATGCTAGCAAAACGGAAGTAACAATAAGATAAACTAATCTTGGAAGTGACATCTCATCCCTTTTACTGTGTTCTCTTTGTTAAAGTAAGTTGCTTGCTCCAGCCCACATTCAAGGGAAGGGGAATGCTGCACAAGAGCGAGAACACTGGAGGCTGCCCACCACACCTTGTGTTAACTTCCTGGAGACCCTTGAGTAGAGTTTTTCAAATGTTAACCAATCACCCCTGGTTAGGCAGCTTCAATTAATAACTAGCACAACTTGGGGGTAGAGAAGGAAATTAACAAAAGTCTTTATCACCTTGAAGTCCATGTTGAAATATTTTGAAGCCAATTATGGACAATATAACAAGCACTGCCACCCTCTTGATACCAAACTGTATGTATACCAGATTTTTATTGAAAATCATTTTATTTCTCAGTATGCCTTTCCTACGATCACTGACCTTTTTGTTTAGCATATCCGTTTTGGAGGCCTCAGACAGGACTTATGTTTGTCTGGAGGAAAGGCAGGGCAGGTTAAGCTACAGGAATAAATAGGCTCAAGCCTTAGAACACTGGGGTTTTTTAGCATGATAAAAGGCTTAAATCAACCACAAGGTGCAACACAAGATTACCACGTATTTATTGAGGTTGCCAGCGTTGTTATCTGGAAAAAGACTTTCTAAGAAAATAGCAAAAATATTTTTGTCTATCTTGAATAAAGGGGGAAAAAAAAGAACAACAGGATTAGTTCTGCTGAAAATAGTCTAGTCTTTCTTAGGTACTGAAAAATATAAACTGTATAGTTTGACAAAAAAGAAAATACACTTACATGGAATATAATTTTTAAAATCTGACGTAAAATTGACAACTTCTGTTGTGCGACTTAGGTAATGCGATAAAATTGTCTTCAGGCAGAGGAGCTTTCAAACAAACTTTCCACCAGCCTGTATTGTAAAGGGGGCTGGAAAAGAAGATAATGGACTCCCAGCCCTGCATCAGATTAGTTTTCCTGGAAGCATAGGACATATTGTTATCCACTGCTTTATTCAAATATGACTTGGATAGAAACTCCTTCTTGGGGTACACAAACCACAGAAGGCTTTTGGATGGAACACAACTTCCAAAAATTAAATGATTCCAATCTTGCAAAGTTTCTGTTGGATTCACGTCTTTATAAGAGCCATTTTTCTTCAGTTTGGTAATTGCAATGTCAAATCAAAGGTGGACAGAGAGCAAACTTTTAAATGGTGTCATTAGGTAGCCAAACCTACAAAGTGTCAGATTATTAAGGAAATCTGTAGTTCTCTCAGTGTTATTGGTAAATCATTTTATTCTAATAACAACAACAAATGTGAAATGGCTCAAATGAAAAGCAAAAAAATTAATTCCCAGCAGTTTTTGGAAGGGGACCAGTACTGTCACATAACCAACAATAAGATGAAGATTCTTATCTGTTTTTGATATAATTGATGGCATCTCGATAAATGTCAGATTGGCTATTGAATAAAATTTGTGTCAGTCTATCATATAAAAATACATTTTCTTCTGATAACCTCATAAAGTCAAGACGTTCCCTAGGCTTGAAGCTTGTTCCAACATGAAACAATAAGATCTTTATGCAGCTATTCATTTTGAGGTATAAATAACCAGAATCTCAGATAAGAAAATTATATTTACAGCCTAACTTTATTGTTTTATAATTGTTGTTTTTCTCCTTAAACAGGTCAGCTGACTGTGGATTGCTGGAAATCCCTGCGCATTTTATCATTTCTGGGTCAGCAATATATTCTTGGCTTCAGGAACATTGATGTTGAAAACTGAACATCTGGCCTTCCCTTCTCACTTCCCTCCCCGCCTCCCCTCCCCTAGCTCTCCCCCAAATAATCAGCATTTCCTCCTTTGCCTCTCTGGCTTGAACAGCATTTAAAACTTGAATTTGGTGTATATTATATTATATTTATTTGTTTGTTTTTGGAGCTAATTTGGTGCTATTTCCAGTTCTGAAAAGCTCCTAAGAGTGCCATTTTGTGTTGTTCCTTTTTAAAGATCACGTAAAAGCAAGAGCAAATGTTATTCTAATGGGTTAGATTAATTGGTCACTAGTAAAAGGAATTATATCGCTGCCCAAGGTCAGAATCCTATTTCTTTCCTCCTTCCTATCATGGATGTTCGTTAAGTAGATCTAATGGAAATTCTCCATAACGATGTTCTAGACCTGAAGTTTTTGGAACCCTGGAACTGAACGCAAAATGCAACGTGTATTCAAGATGTATGCTCCCTTTTTCTGGCCTTGAATCAGTTTCTCAAAATGATCTATAAACCTAATATTTTGAGAACTGCATTTCTAAACAAAGAAGATTAGTCACCTACTCTAAATAAGCACCCAAAATTCCTCCTTGGACCACTGCTGGTTTTTACACGGTGGGAGGGACACTACTGAATAGAAACTTGTTAGGTAGAGCATAGAGAGGAGACAAATCCAGAATGATCTCATGGCGTCCCAAATGCATCTGAAACATGAAGCACATGCCGCAGTGCAGAACATAACTATGATTACTTGAATTCCACTTGGATCCCTCCATTCTATTCTTTTGTAAAACAAATCAATGTTTTCTTTGTTATAATGTAAGATTCATGGATAATTCCTGCCTCTCCAGTTGAAAATGCCTTTGATATGCAAATCTTAAGTTATATTTTTTTTTCCTGATTTTCTAGCAATACATTTTGCTGCAGTTGTTGAAAAATACCACACACTATCTGGGGTCTTGGTAGTAAATGCTAATTAAATGTTTGATTGAGAAGTGTACTTTCTGTGAACAAAACCCAGTGAAATTCATTTCTGCTGTTCCATTTTAATATAGGGCTGAGAATGGAAATGATGCCTTTTCAAGTGGAACTGAACTTCAACTTTTAAGAGATGCTGTAGATTTTTGAGGGAACACGGTCATATGTCTGGGACCCAGCATCCTCAGGGGTTTCCAGTTTCTAAAATTTATCTCATGTGTTTTTTGGTATAAACTTGAGGGACTTCACATTTTCCTCCAATGTACTAACGCTTAGATTAAGACCGCACTTACACACCTTTTTCTTATTCATGAGCCATTAAATGATGCACTAACAAGAAAAGTGACTTTATTTACAACATCAGTGAAAAACATCAGTGAAAAATATTGGCAATGTGTTTAGTCTTACTATAAAAACGTGATTTCTTTTTTTTATATTTCTAAACTAATTTTTAAAACTATGTCTTTTTTCAAGGCAAGGGCTTTGGAACCACTTGGTGAGTATATACTGAATATTTTACTTTCTTTTTCCTGTTATACAGCAAAAAATTCATCCAAACAGAACCATGCCTCCCCCACATAAATCATTCAGAAGATCTGGTAACTTTCCATGTGATTCAGTTAAATCCTTTAAATCCCCCAAGAGAATTTACTTGCTTTTGGCATATTTCACCATATTAGGAGGAAAAGCAGTCTCCAGGGACATGGTGGTCAATGAGAATGGGCCAAAAGCAGATGTCCTAAACTCAGTTTTGTTAGCTTAGGCATTTTCAGACGGTGTTTCTCTTGGTCAAGTGTTCCTGAAGAAATTTCCTTTCTGAGTCCTCAATATCCCTCTATTGCCCCACGATGCCTTTAAAAGGACAGAATTTTTCCTCCCATAATTAAAGATAAGACAAATGCAGAGAGAAGTTAACGTATTGAACTAAATTCATTGACAATGAGCTGAAAACCCAACTTTACCTAATATCAGAATTGAGGGTTTTGAAAGCAGCAGAAAGAGATGAATGAGGGGAGGGGAGAAGAGTGCAAGACACTTACTGGGAAGTGGAGGGGCTCTGGGAGGCAAACCAAGTTTTCTCACCTCTCAATTTTGTCCAGTTTCCACATGTTAGTATAGTCTCAGAGCTGAGACCGAAATCCACCTTCTGAAGGTGGTTGGTATTTTATGGGTAGTGCAAATTCTAAACTGAATTTTAAGCCAGAAGACTTTCTCATTCGCTATTTCTTTAAGTTTCATTATGTAAACATGAATCCACAATGTCCTGGGCCCTAAGAAGACTTTACAGTGTGTTCGGAGGTGTTAAGATCACAACACACATTTTGTTCAAGAGGCTGTTCCTTCCAGTAGACGGAAATGGAATGGAGGGAAGGAGAGGAGGAGACAAAGTCAGGGACTGAATGTCACCCATTATAAATTATATTGATGCCATAATGAAAAGAAGTTTCTCCTCTGAAGGACTTTACATACTCAAATCAATAAATGACTAAACGATGTAAATATTTCTCAGTTCCATGGATTTGAGGGTAAATTTTTAAAACTGTATTGGGGCTCTCTGTTGAAGTTTGTGTCAAAGTCTAGTCTCGCCCAGGATCAGATTGGTCTTTGGTCATCCCCACCCTAGGGGAGTTTCCAGCATCTGTATTTTCAGACTGGAAGAGGGAGGACATACAGTAAGGAAGGAAACAGAAAGGGAAGTTTTCAGGGTGTGGCCTCTGACTCCACCTTCATTAATAATCTTAGTTCCTGATGAGCTCCCCCACTTTTTTATTGTGCCAATTTCTGCCATAGAAAATTTCCCAGAGCAGAGCTCCAAAACTTATTGAATTTCTACATATATGCTTGCTTTGAAACTCAATGGACCTGCTAGTTCTAATAGAGAGAAGGAAGAAAAGCACTGTGTTCAGTCTAACCTAAAAGGAGCATGGATCATGGAAGAGTTCCCTACACCTAACCTGGCCCCCCAAGTCTCACACTGGGGTTCATTCTTCCTTAAATCAGGAAGCAGACTGTATCTTAAACTCTGTATGCAAAGTATCAAGTTAGATATAAGGTGCCAATTGTTGAGGAGGAGAGAAAAGTTAAAATAAAGGGATGAGAGTAGATACCAAGGCGTGTCAAAGAGTGTACTGTCAACTTTTCAACTGAGTGTAGGTAGGTGAAACACTCCATGCCTGCAGCTGTAACCTGAGCCCAGGGCTCCAAACTTGGACAGAATGGCTCCTTCCAAAGTCAGCACTTAAATTAGCCGCCCCCACTCCAACCTCAGCTCCAGATGTCACAAGAAGTGGATTAATCTTAGGTCTTTCTAGCCTCCCACTTAGCATACATATTTAAATTCTGGGACTCCAAGCCAAAATTCCCCAGAGGACTACCTTATCCTTCATTAATCGAAAAAATAAACAGTTTTGTAGTAACGGAGAAGGCCCCTTTTCACAGAAATGTCTTTGATACTAAGGCTGCTTTGAGGATAATGTGTCCTTGCGCCTCCTGTGAATTTTAACACCAGACAAACTCAAGGACTCCACAATACAAGGGAACAACCAATAGTCAACACCAGAAGTGTTTTCTTTTTTTTTTTTTTTTCTTTTTCCCCCCAAAGCCCCAGTAGATAGTTGTGTGTCATAGCTGCACATCCTTCTAGTTGCTGTATGTGGGATGCGGCCTCAGCATGGCCGGAGAAGCAGTGCGTCGGTGCGCATCCCGGATCCGAACCCGGGCCGCCAGTAGCGGAGCGCGCACAATTAACCGCTAAGCCACGGGGCCGGCCCAGAAGTGTTTTCTTGTAAAGGCAATGGGTGGGTAGTTATAGTCACCCTGACACGAATTTAGGGAAACCAAATCAAGGGATGGCAAGGACGATGGGGAGTAACAGCTTATGCATTCAGCACAAAAGGCAGAGCTCAGCACAGTGACGGTGTGACTGCCACACACACACCAGGCTACTGCTTCTCCTCTCTTGAGGAGACAGCTTATGACATTCTAGCTGCTGCTGCTGATCCTGTGGAAGGATCCCATGGTATGTTATTGCCAACTACTATTTCTCCATTTACTTATCTATTGCCATCTTGGATGGCAGGAAAAAAGAGTTTATCGATATTTCTTTTATTTTACTTTGGTGGGGGAAGCTGGCATATGCCTATATATACTTGTTTTCAGTTGACTGGTTTTAAATAAGTATGATGACCTAGCTGAATATTACTTTCTCCTCTCTGTAGGATTTTTTTCAAGAAAGTAAAGAACATATATCCTCAAGGTAGAGAAACCGCCTTGTTTGTAGTAAAATAAGAAAAGTGGTTTTATAGAATTAACATCTGAATGGACCGACTCACCAACAAGCCCATAAAATAAACTGAGAACACACAGTCAAGTGTGCTGGTTAAAAGCACGTGTCCTTGAATCAGATGGACTTGGGTTCAAATCCTGACTTCTGCCACTTACGTAGGTAACTGTCTTCAGTCAGATTCTCCTAGAAGCAGACCCTAAGCCAAAGATTCAAGTAAGTGATTTATCAACAAAGAACTCCCAGGAAAAAATGGTAAAAGTTTGAGAAGCAGACCAGGGAAGAAGAAGAAGAAGCTAAGCAAGGGTCTGAATTCAGTTAAGACCAGCCTCAGCCTGGTACCTGGAAAGCTCTGAAGTGTAAATTCCACCCCAGAATTTATCCAGAGGCAAAGGAAGCTGGGCTTTTGTACTTGAGCATCGGTTAGCCATCAGTTACTTGGCGGAGGTTCAGGAGTAAACTCCTGGGCACTTGGGCTCAGATGGGGCAGCTGTGGTAGCCCCCGGGCAATCCTCTGAAGAATTTTGTGGCCACAAGCCATTAATAGCAAGACACACCAAACTTAGGGATGGATGCATAGCACTGATGAAGATGAGCAGAGGGGATCTTGGGGTACCAAGAATGTCCCGACAGTGACTGTGGGAAAATTTCTTAACCTCTCTGAGCCTGTTTCCTTGTATGTGAAATGGGGATACTAGTACTAACCTCAGAGAATTGTTGTGATAGTGAAACAGAGATACCACTTGTAAAATGTGCAGAACCTTATGAAGTGTTCAATTAAATATTACCCATTAATTTCTCTCACTGGACTATCAACTCCACAAGAGCAGGATAGTATCTCCTTCAGTATCCTTGTCTCCCCAGACCCCTAGAAATGTGCCTTGCACATAGGAGACACTCAATAAGTATTTGTACAGCTTTAAGGTAAGAACAGCGTCACAGGGATGCATGAGATCTTACCAAAGGCAGAAAACTAAATTCAGTTGGGATTGAACAGTGAGCCCATGGCAATTCAAAAATTCTATATTTGACGACAGGTAGAAGCAGAGTCCTTAAGTGAGGGAGGGTAAGTACACGAAACTGATCATTGGAACTTACTAAAAGGACTTTTATTGGCAAAAATCAAAATCTGTTTTCTCCCAGTTTAGGGACAGGCCCAGAGCAGAGAGGGTCTTCTGAGCTGCCTTCAGTGCATTGCACCCATGAGTCTCAAACCAGTAGTTTGAATTCTTGGTTCTCAAATTTCATGGTCCCAGGACCTCTTCATATTCTTAAAAGTTGTGGAGGACCCCAAAGAGCTTTAGTTTATATGGATTATAGCTAGTGATATTCACCATATTAGAAACTGAAACTGAGAAAACTTTAAAATGTTAATTACTTAATTTTAAAATAATAAAAATTACATGTTAACATAAATAATATATTTTTGTGAAAAATAACTACATTTTATGAAATCAAAAAATGAGAGAATAGTGGTATTGTTTTACATATTTGCAAATTTCTTTAATGTCCCGCTGAACAAAGACAGCTAGATTCTCTCTGCTTCTGTATTCAGGACATTGCAATATGTTGTTTTGGTTGAAGTATCTAAAGAAAACCCAGCCTCATACAGTTATGTAGTTGGAAAAGCAAGGACTATTTTGTAATATTGCCAGATAATGTTAGATGTTTTTATTTAATAGTACACCAAAACTCGACAAGTGTTAGTTTCCTAAAGTTTAGTTGCAGCGTAGAATTTGATATCATGTAATTGAACAAGTCATACTCTGCTACATGAAATCCACTGCCTAGCTTGCATTCTGAGTACATCTTGTATCTTGCATGATTTTGTAACATAGTGCATTGGGAAACTATGCAGATGGGCCAAATGTTGACACTTTTCATTATACAGTATTTTTTAAAATTCCATTTATTAATAATACCACTGATCTCATCAGGGAAGTCTTTAGGTATTAAGAAGTAGTCAAACTGAGAGTGGAAGATAGAAGTTTTCCAAAATTCAGTTTTCATTTGAGAGCTCAAACTTGTACTGCTTCTCTACCTCTTGTTAAAGTGTTAAGGGATGATTACCCTTGACACTGGGAAGCTTTCCCTGACCCTCCTGGGCGGGGTTAGGGTCCCTCCACCAACAGCATTCTTTCCTGACTCTTAGCAAATCACTTGCTGCATTCTATCGAGACTGTCTGCTTTCTCCCCTGTATCCCTCAACTGGCCCATCAGCTCCTTCAGAGCAGAGTGGTGTCTTCTATCTCCCCACCCTAGGTGCCTCACACATAAACGTTGCTCAGGGAAGGGATGATTGAATAAATCCCTAGGACTGGTGAATAGGTGACTATGGGAGCCTATCTCACATTTCCCGACAGGAGATTTTGTTATAATATAAATCTTATGTATTATTAAAAATGTAAACAAAGTCAAAGAGAATTGCTTTACAAACATGGGTGTGACTTAGGTAGCTATGAAAAAAGATGCATCAAAGAAATAAAGGTCTGTCTTCCTCTGGGCCAAAGACTTGAAATCAAAGGACCAGAAGGAGGCAGGGAGAGAAGACAGACGCCATGAAGCTGGCTGCACAGTGGGTTGGTCATAAATAGGTGTGGAACGATACTGTGGATCAGGGGAAAAGAGGAAAGATTGAAAGGAAACAGGAAAAATAGGGAATGGGAAATAACAGCCCCACCAGAAGGACAGAGGAAAATAAGAGAAAGAAGATTAAAGGATGGCTAAAAAGTTGAGGAAGAACAGAACCAGGCCCCAGACCTTGTTCAGTGGACAATAAAAGATGATAATTTGTGAGATTTCTGTGTGTAATTGGTCTACTCTCTAAATTCCCCACAGCCTTGCCTCGCCTCCTGGCTCGAATTCTCTCATTCTCTCATGTTTAGTTGTGCAATAAAATTGTCTCTGGGTTGGTCTATACTGGAGAGAAGGCCTTACCTTCCCCAAATAATTTCCTGTTCACCTTCCAGAAGACCCTGACTGACCCCTTCTGTGGGACCACATTTCCAACCATCCTTTCAAAGCAATGGTTAGCCAGCAAGCCAATTCCATCCAGAAAGGTTTTCTGTATTTGTCCTCTGTGTCCAGGACCCAGTGGTTATGCGGGAGAATTTTATCACTCAGCCCTGCCTTACAATTCAACAACACCGACAGTATGGAGGAGTGAAGGAACAATTACCAGACAGTCTGCAACCAGGCTCATGCTACTGTGTGGTGCTCTGCTGAGCATCTGTTCCATAGGATACTAATAGCCATGGCATGAGAATAAGTTAGGGAAGCTCAAAGTTAAACCAAAGTCAACGGTTTTCTTTATTGCAGGGCTTTTCAAAGGTACTCTCCAAAGTGGGAAGAGAGCATACTGTGTTTCTTAAATTTACTTAAGAATGAGAACCTTTTTTCTCTGAGCAGCTATCACTCAGGATGAGTTCCTGAAGAACACATTTTGAAAACACTAATATAAACTCTAATGGCAGAGAGGGGGGTCCATGGGCCTCAAAACCTCCTAGCCCGGTTGGAAAGCTGCAGACTTGAAATAATTTCTAACAAAGGTTAAGATACTTCTGTATTCTTGTGGTCCCTTCTCCAAAATTCCACTAATTCATAAATCTAGAGTCCGTTTTCAAGGTTTAGGTTATTACCACCATAGACTGAGCCAGAGATGAAGTCCAAAGCTAGAAAATATGGGAGGGAAGCCCCTCCCTATGTCTGGTGCACCTTCTTCCGGATATCTGCACGGCTGACTCCTCTGCCTCCCTCAAGTCTGCTCAAATGTCATGCCCTCATCCGATCCGTCTCTGATCTCCCAATTTAAAATTACAGCCCCACTCCCCAGCATTCCCTATACTCCTTCTCTGCTATGTTTTTGCCATATCACTTCTCAACTTCTAACATACTGTATAATTTACTTATTTATTTTGTTTTGTGTTTCACTCCACCAAAATATAGGCTCCACGAAGGCAGGAATTTTTGTCTCTTTTGTTCACCATCCAATCTCTAGATTTGGTGTTCTAAATCTAGAACATTGTCTAGAACAATAGCTGGTACACAGTAGCCACTCAAAAAATATTTGTTGAATGAATAAATAAATGAATCAAGAAAGACAGGCTGTTGAGTTTTTACTTGAGATTGTGGAGTGTGTTTTATATTTCTGTCTCTTTCCTCCGTCCTCCAACATGCCAGACAGTCACTGAGATTACATTTTGATCCCTCAGTACTGCCCCAACTCAAGCCCTTGGCACAACTTTGGTGTTTGATATCCCGGAGGTGAAACAGCAGTAGCAGTAGCCTTTGCGTTTCCAAGGCTCTGTCACTCTTAGTGACATCACACAACCACTCACAAAAATGCCAGCTTGAGAAACTGTTAAGGAGAATGGGGAAAATGTTATTTTCATTTCCAAACAAATGATCAGATATAAACACAGAGCTGCTACTCTGGGAAATAGCCACCATCCATCAAGAGACGGTGACATCATTACTTAATATTTTCCTAATACTCCATATTTAGCAGTGTTTGCTAGTTTTTCTCTATTATAAACAACTTTTTAATGAACATTTTAAGATATAACTTTCATATTTAGTTTGTCTTTATGGAACATAATTAAAAGCGAAAGTACTGAATCACACAGTAGACTTTATTCTGTGACTATTTTCATCAAGTCCATTTTCCTGAGTTCAATTATTCAGATCTAAATTTTGAAAGAAGTTTTTATTCTTCCGTCAATTTTTTTTTTTTTTCGTGAGGAAGATCGGCCCTTAGCTAACATCTGTTGCCAATCTTCGTCTTTTTGCTGAGGAAGATTAGCTCTGAACTAACACCTGTGCCCATTTTGTATATGGGATGCCGCCACAGCATGGCTTGATGAGTGGTGTGTAGGTCCATGTCTGGGATCTGAACCTGTGAACCCTGGGCCACGGAAGTGGAACACGTGAACTTAACCACTATGCCACGGGGCCGGACCCTTCCATCAATTTTAATCAAAACCAATGTTACCATGAATAGTTCAACTATGAACAATTTTATTTCATATTGAATATTTCTACGAAGCTCTTAATTTTTGGTGAATTTTTGTAGTTTTCAGTATTATGAACAAGAGACGACTTTCCAGGCAGTTAATCATGTAACACTTCTTATTTTATATATTATCTTCAGTAATATATATTATGCATTGAATAATAATCTGATGGTTTGTATTTATTTCTTAGCTAAACTATAACAAAATTGTAAGCAATTCTTCTTGGATATAGAAAGGTTGCTCTATTATGAAAATACTCTCATTGCTCTCAAAAATCCCCGTTCAACTTTGATGAGTTTCAATCGGCTCTAGTACAGTCAACATGTCCTTGGGTCTAAATGGTAGGGGTGAAAACAATGGGGCAAAACGTTCTGCTTTGGATCAGAAAAGGCCTAATGCAAGATGTTAAATTTCAGTGCGGCGTTGAAGGATAATGAAGATTTGCTGCCAGAAGGAAGAAATCCAGATCGTTTTTGTGCAGCTGCTTTGCTCCATATGTTTGACTCCACCATTGACCGGGTGGTTAGTATGATCTCACCCTTCTAGCCTATTTTAACTCATGTTTATGAATTTCTTATCCAAATTTTGCCAACACTGATGAGTCATCTTCTCTTGAAATCTTTCTCGGATGAAAAGCATTCTCTGGATCAAAGGCCGTTAAATTATCTTAGTTCTCTGATCAAATTCTATATCACACATTTAAACCATTTTCAATATTTTTTTCCATTTTTGTTTTTGTTCTACTGATTTTTTTAATCAGATTGTATTCTTTGTAAATTTTAAGATTTTGTGCAATGTATTTTTAACTGAGATACTATTGTACACTGGGCACTGATCTAGATGCTGGGAATATGCAGTAAATAAGACAGATACTGATTCCTGCATTTGTGGAACTTAATATTGAATCGTTTATCAGGATTCTGTTGTTATCTGGAAAGAGTTTTAGAGTAATAGTCTCTGCCTCTGTAAGCTTTCTTTTTGAGGACACTACTTCTAACAAGATCGTTGTTTCTGAGTCCAATCTTGCTGATTTAATTTGTTTAAAGGCTTGAATCTTCCATCAGCTTTTTTTTAATCTGTATCTTGCCATGTGCAATTTTAGCTGTTGACAGTTTTATTTTATGCAGATTATTTCTACCAAGTCTAATTTTTTTCCTGAGCCAATTCCTGCAGTATCCAACATGATCGACATGATATGACCCTTTAGGCAGGTTTTCATTTGTAATAAGTTTTACCACTTGCATCTTCAGCCATTGTCAGTTTTATTTTTGTGTTGATTATTTCTGCCAAGCCAAAAATTTTTCCAGCAACCTAGTCAAAATGCCCCTTGGGTCATATTTGTGGCATCAAAACTGCAGAGTATAAAAAAAATCCTTGATTGAAATGGGAATGGTAAAAATTGTGATTCGAGACTTCCTATTTTGAAAGAAACAGCATGAGAAAATCTGAAAAGTCATGGTTGTTTAGAGTAGCCCTTCTTACACTTTAATGTGCACACAAAGTATCTGGGATCTTAATTAAGTGCATTCTGATTACGGGTTTGAGATGGGGCCTGTGACTCTGCTTTCCTAACAAGCTCCCAGGTGATGCTGATACTGCTAATCCTCAGGCTGAGTAGTAAGGAGTTAGGATGCATGCTTTGTGGTCCAGCAGGCCTGGATTCAAGCCCCTTGCTATCTTTTAAACTCTAGGAAGTTACTTAACCTCTGAGTCTGGTTTCACTCATTTGTAAAATGGGATGGTAATACTAATACCTATCTAAGAGGTTTGTTGCCAGCATTAAATAAGATGATCTATGTAAAATGCTTAGCAGAGGGCCTGGAACCTAGTAAATAATAAATGGTAACCCTAATTAACTGACAAATAAAAACACATGGCAGTTTCCAGGAATGAATGGTAAGTGGCCTGGCTGCTCAAAGTGTGGTCCTCAGACAAGCAACATCTGGGAGCTTGATAGAAATGCAGAATCACAGACCTGCTGAATAAGTACCTGCATTTTAATAAGATTCCCTGGAGACTCCTGTGCATATTATTGTTGGAGAAGCACTGGCACTGAATTTAAGTAAAGCGGGCAGGAGGCAAGTCTGGAAAGGCATCCCAAGAACTGGAAAGCACCTGACTTGCCCGCCGAGGACTGAAACTCTTTTTAGAGGGCTGCATGGGGGCAAATACCCACTCTTCCTGTCTGCCCCCCAACACACGCACACATTCCCATCTCAGACACTGTTAGTTACTCAAGCACTCTTTCCAGCTGAGCCTTGATTAATCTCAGGATCCCTGTCTACCCAACACCCTAGGTAAGGCCCTAACAATGGATCCAAGGTGACAGAAATGATAATTTACCCTCACTACAAGAGACCGTATGGAGCCATCACAGAACTTTAAAAAGGAAAAAATGAGATAATACATGTAAGTGTTTGGAAGAGTGCATGGTACCTGGTACACACTCAGTAAATATGAGTCAATTATTTCTACCCAGCCTAGCAACCTGTGCCAAAATTTTCTCCAGACAGTGAGTGAATGAGAAAACTTAGGACAACGTATTCATATTTTTTGGTGTTACGATGCCCTTTTACTGTGAAATGAGGCAGAGAGTAGAGAGAATTTTTTTATATTCTCATATGGCAAAATCAAAGTTTTAGCAACCCCATGTTCTTTCCCGCACATTTTCTGTCTCCATAAAGAATGACACCATGAACACCTGGAGGTGATTGCGGCCTGTATTTCTGGCCCGTGGGCACTTGGGTCGTTCGAGCTGGCAGAAGAGGCCTGAGCAGAGAGGAGAGGCCCTCCTCACTGTTCTCCCTCTCCTTGCCCTACCATATCGGCCTTTGAACGGTAAGGATGAGAATGTTTTCTTCTGCAAGTGGCATGAGTTCTACCTCTTACCACATCACGCCAGAGTTGATTCTGCACTTACAGAAATACTATTGATAAGTGGTGGGAGCCCGTGGCAAGCCCAGGGGTGTTCGCGTAAAGCCATCATGGAGGAGTAAACTCCAACTGTCCCTGTAAGGCACAGCCTACTGAGAGTTGAGTCTCCATGTCAGCAGCCCTCAGATAGAGGCTAAAATTGGGTAGGATTAGCACAGAATCCAAGGGCCCAGAGTTGAAGAGGGTTGCTTTGCACTAGATGACCCAAGAGAACTTTTCCAATGCGAGCATCAGACTTTTGGACACGAGCGAACAGTTGGCTACATTTTCTGGACGATGCCTTGCACCAGAATACCCTTAGCTCCCAGAGCCAGCACTGGCTTTGAAATGCATGTGCTCCCACTTCCAAGCGCTCAGCTCTCCCTGAGAGCTCACTCAGTGATTCAGAGACCAAACTGTTCTAACAAACCCAAGAACCAAACTCTATTGAGGTTTAAAGCTCCCCCAATTTAAAAACATCTTGTATTTATTGCTTTTTCTTTTTAGGTCAAACACAGGAATCTATTTGCTGTGGGAAACCACCCACTCCTTCTTCATACACTCCCTGTGTTATGTATGCAGTTGCACTGCCATCTGATTCCAGAAAATTAATATGCAAATGGAAGTAACAAGAATGCCATATAATGAAATACAGTGTTATGTGTAATTTTCTGACTGGTTTCTTCTTGGCAGGGCAACATGAGAGAAAGAGAGAGAGAGAGAAGGTGAACCAGAGTTCAGAGCTGCAACGTGTGGGGTTGAGACGGGAACCCAATCTAATACCACACTGCATGCCATATTTCCAACAAGGGACTCTCCTTGACATCTTTTTGAATACCCAACTTACCCAAGCTCATCATTAATTCGCTTTCAAAGTGTGGTATCAACAGACTTTGCATAAAAACATCTCTCAAATAATGAAGGCTTTGGTTCTACTGGATTGCATTGAAACGGCAGCCCTTAAAAACATGATTAAAAGTTTCCATTGAAGTTTATTATTAATGAATAAAGGTTTTGTACTTATGCATATGAGGCCTTCTACAGAGAAAGATTTCAAATTCCTTTCCAAATGAGGCCTGGGACAAACATAACCACTTCCCTTCACCAGTATATATATACTAGGGCTGGTTGATGCGGCCATTAGGGGCCATGACTTAAAATGTAATGTATTTTAACCTTTTACGAAAGGCTTAAAAAAAAAAAATGAAAAAATGATGCTCACTACCACCCAGCTAGCTTGTTGTATCAACCATGTCTTTTATTTTCTGTGTTCTGATGCTTTCGCATCTGGGGCCTTGCTGACTCTGAAGAGACTGCCCACCCCAGGGTTAGCCAATTCCTAGATATGAACAACTTGCCTGTGAGCACACTTTTCAGATACACACCAACCAATCTAGAGCCCAAATCCCAACCACCTCCTTCATTGGGCTCTCACTCCAGGCCACTGTCCTTCTGCCCCAATCACCTCAGGGCCAGGTACCAGATGAGTAGGGGCAGCTCCTATGCCCCTGAGTCCACTGAAATCATTCAAACTAGCCCATCTTAAGCCTGCTTACCCTCCCTTGCCTGTCCTTTCACATACAAACCACAATCAAGGCTCTTGTTCACAGTTCTCTCCTCTCCCTCTGCCTTCTAACTGACCCTGGCGCTCCCCCATGTGCCCTCTCCTCATGTGGCATACCCTCTTCTCTTGGGAACTGTGAGTAACAAACTGTCTTTTCAATGGCAATCATCTCCTGATCTGTTGGCCTTACTGTACCTCGAATTTTCTATGAATGCACTATAACTATTTTCAAATACTTACATAGATTTGACAGTCCTGGATGCCTTCTTCTCTTAGCAGGTGGGAGCAGCATATCTCCAGTTTTTTTCATTGTCCAATTCTTCCAGAGGTCTCCCATAGTCCTCTGTGTTTCCTTTTCCTTTTACCTCTGCCCCATTTGCCACTCCCACTCCCATGCCATCACAGTTTGTCTCACTAGGCAGCACTTTGATGTTCTGACAACTTCAGCCTTCAACATCTCCCAGGGACTCCTTGCCCCAGTTTGAGAACCAGCCTCTGAAGTGGCTCACTGCTGTTACTACTTCCAAGATGTGGAGTTTATTTTACTTTATCCTTAGGGGGAATTACAGAGATGTTGTTATACCTCTTTTTCCAGAAATTCCTCTGAGGCCTCTGAAATGACCCCCTTTCTATGGATGGTTAGGGTTCTTGGATTGGTAAAGAAAATATTTCTCTCCCTCCTTCCCCAAACAATTAATTTCAGTGGAGCTCTACTTCCTTGAGAAGGAGACCTCTGCCAGCAGTGCAGGAGAGCAAAGAGATCCATTTCCCTCCATCCTCAATCCCATCACATGCTGTCCTCCTTCAGGAGGATTTGGTAACAATTTTCTACACAAAGAGGACCTGCTTTCACATTCCATTTTATGAAGGCCAAGGGAAATGCTTCCAAAATGTACATGGGGCCCAAAGGTTCTTCTACTGGACCTGAGATATGCAGGAAGATGCTGGGCTTCGAATTGAACCCCCACCCCTCACCCACACCTTCCCCCAAAGAAGAAAGAAGGAAAGATTGTTTGCTATTCTTCCCATGCCAAGTTTGTATCACAGGATTTGGGAGTGTCTAAGATGACTTCCACATATAGATAGATGTCCTCTCCTTGTTTACATTTTTCTAGCTCATGACCCACTGCCAACCCTCTAACATGGTTGCCTATATCTCTGCAATATTTCACCTGAAAGAAAAGCACTGTTCAAATCACAATAGACACAATTTCATCATGTGGAAGAAGAGAAAGAAGAAAGCCAAGGAATTGATTTAGTTACTCATTGTTGCAGGGCTTTTGACTGAATTTGGGTTTGAGCTGGGAGACCCAGGACACCCAAATGACAACATGTCTCGTTTAGAGGTTTAGTATTTCTGGGAAATGATGCCCAGTCTCTATCTCCAAATGCAGCCTCAGATCCAGGAACCTTAGAAGATGAATCCTTCTGATCACCTATAGGAGATGTTCTCAGTGCTCTCTCCATAGCCCCATCACCTCTTACCTCAGTGCCCCAGCCCAAATTACAACCTCCCAGGGAAATGCACCTGTGTTTCTCTATTGGAAGACCTTAGCTGCTATTTGGTAGGCCAAAAGTACAAGGGAATTTATGTCTCTTGTGAAGAGCTCTCAAAAAAGAGTAATGGGTATTGGTGTGTGAATACCCCAGCTCTCTTTCCTCTCAGGCAGAGTACCTTCTACTCCAGCGTGTGCTCTATGCTGGCTCCAGAGACTCACAGCAGGACTAAACTTCAGTTACCCGCAGTGGGAACTTGATTGATATTGTACCCTTATCTTGGCTGCCTCCCTTCTCTGTCTCGCTTCCCCACTCCCCTACCAGTGTTTCCTGGGATCCCCTCTGTAGAGTCCTTGTCTTAGTATCTGCTTCTGCTGGAGCCCTGACCAAGACCATTTGTGAAAGAGATTAATCCTTTTGTTGCAAGTTCTCCATTTTCAGAATAAGATATGATCTTCAACAGAGTCGTTTATGTAAGAAGTAGTTATTACACATATCACGGTGTGCTAAGCCTTCTGCTGGTACCTCTGCCTAGAAAGCCAGGCTCAGTCCTATTCCTCGTCGTCCTGCATACTAAAGGAGAATGGGGGATAATGGTGAAAAGCCGAGGCTCCAGAACCAAAGTGCCTAGGATTCGATCCTAGCTCTAACACTAACTGTGCAATTTTGAATAGTCTATTCTCCAAGCCTCAGTTTCCTTATCAGTAAAATGGAGATAATAGTTGTACCTACCTTAAAGGATTAGATGATATAACAGGAAAGCACTTAACACATTGTCTGGTGCAAAGCAAGTATTCAATAAATGTCAGCTCCTCTTATCATCCTTCTAGTTTCTGTTTAAATGACCTTCCTTAGGGAAAACTTGCGTGACCTGAGATTAAGTCTCTCTCATGTGTTCACAAATTCCCTGTTCACCTATCATAATCCTTGCCATTCTTTATTTCAATTGTGTGTTAAATGCCTGTCCTCCCTGATGAACTCTTATGTTCCATCGTTCCATGAGATCAGGCACATTCTTGTCTGCCTTGAACACTGATACATAAAGCATGTGTATATATACATACTTCTAAGTGTGTATTAGTTTCTTGTGGCTGCTGCAACAAACTACTACAAATTCGGTGGCTTAAAATAACACGAATGTATTCTCTCACTGTTCTGGAGGCCAGACGTCCAAAATCAAAGTGTCAACAGGGCCACACTGCCTCTGGAGGCTCTGGGAGAGAATCCTTTCCTCACCTCTTCCAGCTCCTGGTGGCCAGCATTCCTTGACTGGTGGCTGCATCACTCCAACCTCTGCCTCCGTGGTCACATTGTCTCCTTTTCTGTGTCTGTCTTCTCCTCCATATGTCTCTTATGAGGACACTTGTCATTGGATTTAGGGCCCACCTAGATAATCCAGGGTGATCTCCTCATCTCAAGATCCCTAATTTAATTACATCTGCAAAGACTCTTTTTCCAGATAAGGTCACTTCAGAGGTTCTGGGGATTAGAACATGGACCTATCTTTTGGGTGATCACCAGTCAGCCTACTGTTATACACATATATAGTATATATAATGAATATATGTATTATATACTCATACATACATATATACTTATATATATCCTCAATGTATAGCACAGAGCTGTTCACATAACAGACGTTCAATAATAGTTGTCGAAGGAACAAGTGGATAAACAGAATAGGATCCCTGCCTTCTAAGAGTTACAAAAACTAATGGCAAATATAGACAAATTCACGTAGGGTTAGGCCCGCGTAAGATCCTATATTCCTTCACGACACTCCTCCAACACCGACAGATAGTTACCCAAGGAAGAGAGCCTTGGTTTGGTGAAGCTGCAAATCCTTCTAGAAGTACTGCTGTGTTCAGGTCACTGCCTGCCTCCCAAGTTTCCCTGGAGAAAACACAATGGCCCTTTTACTTTCTAATTAGCAAGATCCCCTCCAGAATATTCTAGCACTTCTAAGAAGCTTTCATTCACCATGATTTTCCTCTAAAGAAATCCTAGCTCTCGACTGTTCACAACTTTCATTATGAATTTGAGGGAGAGAGTTGGGAGTGGGAACCCTACTTTTCCTTTTCCTCGACATATAGTATTTCTCCTTTGCTCTTTTGCCAAAAATCGCACCTCGGAAGATATAAGAGGGGAACAGGAAGTGATTATTGCCAAGATAACCATGAATAATACCACCCATCTAGGCCACACACTCTCTAGAACACAAACTGGAAATTTGCTTTTCATTTCTTTACTATTTCATAAAGACAGATCTATAAAGGTATAGTCCAGCTTCTATGGGACACTCCATTATTTGGAAATGTCACTTTGGCAGTGGCCAACCCCTTTGAGCTTCTGGGTCATCTGAAGGTCACAGAGAAGTGTAGTTCTTTGTCCTGTGTCTCAGTGTGGAGGAAAGGCAGGGGCACCAGAGAAGGCAACGTCTGTGCTGCAGTCACAGCCGTAGGCGCCCTGGCCGCAGACCGCCTCCCTGCCTCACCTCTCGTCACCCGACGGCTCCAGATGGTAACCATTTTCATGTCTTCCCAGTTAGGTTTGGAACTGAACCAGCGTCAGCATCTCCTCCCCACCCCCAACCCTCTGTAATGGGACTGTTCGGGGTCAGCTCCTTGCATTTGCTTCTTTCTGTGTTTCTCCCGAGCCCTGATCTTGGTGCCCAGGCTTTCAGACGAGGAGCATTCCAGAGCCCCTGTGCTGTGGCAGAGCACATGAATGTCACAGGAGGAGGACAGCGTGTCTAGTTTTTCACTACTAAAAATTGTTTTTCTGATTACAAAAGTTGAAAGTATAAAATAAAAGTGTCCAAAGAAGTATCAAAGCAAAACAAAATCACTTATTATTTTACTATTCAGAAAAAAACCACTGTTACCATTTGATGCCGCTCTTCCAGGCTTTTTTAATGCAACATATACTTTACATATTTTCTTTTGTTCTTTCTTTATCCTTGCAAAATTGGGATCATATAAACAATGGATCTCGGTGAATCTCCAAAAGAACCTTCTCCAGTTTATTAAGTGGTTTTAATGTCTACAGCGGCAGTGGAATGTTAGACAAGGAAGGTGAGAACTCAGTCTGACGCAGGCTCAGATGGTGCAGACGGCAGAGCAAACAGGTACAGCCTGGCTTCTGAGCCCAGCAAACCTGGCATATTCCAGTGGGGCCTTCAGCTTACCAGATCTTGACCTTGGGCAAATTACATAACACCTCTAACCCACCACTTCCTACCTAGTGTATATCAAATGATTAGCACATGCCTAGCAGATAGGTGGAAATATAGATAATGTTTTAGTACCCTTCTCCTTCTAAATGACAATGGGGTGCCAAAAAGACTTCAACCACTTCCTCTGGGTACATATTTCATTCTTAAGAAATAAAGGTCAACTCATATGATAATCACTGTTTATATTAGTCTACTCAGGCTGCTATCACAAAATACCACGGGCTGGGGGGCTTAAACAACAGAAATTTATTTCTCACAGTTCTGGAGGCTGGAAGTCCAAGATCAAGGTGCCAGCTGATTCAGTTTCTGGGGAGAGCTCTCTCCCTGGCTTGTAGATGGCCACCTTCTTGCTTTGTCTTCACATGGCAGAGAGAGAGAGAGAGAGCTTCTTATAAGGACACTAATCCTATCAGATCAGGGTCCCATGTTTATGACCTCATTTAACTGAAATAATTACTTTTTTATAGACCCTATTTCCAAATACAGTCACATTGGGGGTTAGGGCTTCAACATTTCAATTTGGGGTGGAGACGACATAATTCAGTCCATAGCACTGATTAATAATGTTAACAAAACAATAGTTTACGCCTGTGAGAAAAGCCATATGATGCTTTCAGCCTATGGTTGAGTTGGACGTACACAGAAAGAAGAGGGTAAGATGAGCCCTCTCCACTACAATGAGAGAAGCACAGTGAATTGACTCCCTCAGGTAGACCAGCGTTTTCTTCAGGGCCTTTGTCAACGCCCAAAGAAAAGCGCAGGTCACCTCTGCAAGCTCCAAGAGGAAGTCTTGAGGTGAAAGCTCACTGTTTTGGAGGCTTGTACTATGGGGAGAGTCTTCTAGTTTCAGGACTCTTTCTTACTTTTGATGAAGAATTGATATTAACTCCTTTTTAGAAAGTTAAGGCAACTTTTCTCTCCTCCCTCCCAGTTGTTGGAGTGATTTCCTAGTCTTTCCTGTAGATGGTTGGTGAATGATGTTGCCAAGGAAGATAGGAATTCGTTCTAATTCCAGCATGATGCATCTTGACTCACTCATTCCTTTCTCCCACTGTTCCATTCAGTCATGTAAACCCTGGTCTGACCCCTTGCCCTCAGGCCAGCTTCTCCTGATATTCAAAGCTCTGATGGGCCAAACGTATCCCACCCACAGACTGTGAGGGAAGTTTTGGTTCCAGAATCCCATCTACCATTTCCTCTTCATTTTCTACACAAAGAACCCAGAGTCATTTAATTCCACCCTGAGAAATGCTTCAGTTTTTTGAAGAGCAGAAGTAGCTCAGGTGGTGGGAAATGTGCTCTAATTTCTCCTCAATCAGTGGTTCCCAAGTTCCAGATTTTACAGACCAGGATACCGTGTTCCGAGGGATTCTCATAGAGCTGTCAGTTGAGAACATGCTATCATAAAAGAGGGGACATTTTAAATTAGGAAGGAGATATTCCTAAAATAAATGAGTCTTTCCCACAGAGGACCTTTGGCAACCGTAGACTACACCATACTGATTCTTCTCATTTTGCCATTGGTTATAGAATATTACCAAGGTGGCAACAGCACATAGATTAGACTTTTGGAATCTCTGGCCTTTTATTCTGTTCCTCCTATGCCCATTTCTGAGCTGGCTCTATTCTGCTCTGCAGTTATCTTCTTACTTTGTCTTCCTCCTGTCTTCTTGGCTCTTTTATCCACAAATTCCGTGGCTAACCCACAGGATCAGTGGGAGACAGACAAACAATTGCTGTTAGAGTTGAAAGGTGTGCCAGGTCTGCACTGGGACAACTATTCCTGCTTCTATATAGACCCACCTCAAGCCCTGTAAACCTCTGGTCTGAAGTGATTTATGTAGAATAAATTTACTTCACCCACACTTGCAAGTTACAGGAGAGTCTAAGTTCTTTGAGGACAGGAACTGTTGTCATTCATGTCCATATCCTCTGGGCTTGGCACAGTGTCTGATCCAGAGTAGGGCCTCAATAATTTCCTGTTGAATTTATATATGTGGAATGATTGTTCATTCACTCACCTTGATTGTTATTATTTTTTCCTTCTAAGCCAGACCCAGTTCAGCCAAAGAGACTTCAAAAGAATTGTGATTGGGACCCATCCCATCACCATCTCAGTTACACATTGTTATATTTTATTCTCAGAAACAACATAATCCAAGGGTGACAGAGCTTGAAATAAGAGACAGCCAAGTACCATTAAACAAGCAAATGCTGACCTTTGTTTCCTGCTTTGTCGAGACTTCTTCCTCCTACTCTCTCTTCTGCAATGGACTGATTCATACAACATAAACGCACGTTCACAATAACCTCCATCTGTGCACTGGCTCGGATCACCCAAGGAGTGGTCATTTCATAAACTTCAATATCTTGGCACTTTACACTTATTTTTAAGTATTTACTTAAATAAGCTCCATTTAGAGCTTATTCGGTAAAAGGAAAATGAAATAATTAAAAGGTCAATAAAGCCAGTCCAAAGATTCACACTAATTGCCTGAAGTCTTTATCTCTTTAGAGGTGGAGAATTTCAGAGAGGAGATAAAATACAGGAGGCTCCGGATTCTAGAGGTCTCTCTAACCAACACTCCCACTAATTCACAGCCTGAAACTGCATCAATCTCTGCACCTTCTTCAACCAAATCATTGAGTTGATGCAATCCAAGGGGGTTTAAGAACTATTGTTTTGAGATCTGAAATAAAAAAAGACTAAACTTTCTACCTGATTTTTTCTTAACACCAGCATGATACCTAAACAGTACTACCTTGTCAGTCCTACTCTTACTAACTTAAGCAGAAATGAGACATTTCTGGGAGGAAACCAGAACTCTTAAGATCGAAGAGATGCTGAAGGACTAGATTTGGGCAATGGCAGGAATCAAGAGAGCACCAAAGGCCAGGTGAGAGGTCATGTGGCCAGGACCACTAAATACCAGGCACCTGGGCTGGCTCAGCAATGAAACTGACCTTGAAATATTTTCTTCTCTATCATGTTATTTATTGAATATTCAAAGTCCAGAAATAGTTTTTGATTGGTTGAGGTTGGGTCATGTGCCTGGCCCTAATATCATGTGCTTGGCCTTTAGGTCACATGCTTGGCCCTTGAACATGACAATGAGCAGTAGAGAGGAAGAATCTGGATTCCTGGATTCCATAATGTGGGGTGTAGTCTTGGAATTGCTCTCATGTCAACCCACACACAAAAAGGCATTCCCCCAAAGACTGGAAGATTGGAATGCAAGTAGGAAGGTCAGGGTGGGAGTGGGGTTGGATATTAGAAGCCAAGAAACAAGAATTGTCCACTAGAACTGTCTATGAGAATAGAAGTGCCCCATTTCATTCTGAAGTTGGCAAGGTGTCAACCTAATTTAAAATATATATTTTTTAAAACTTTTCTCAATTTGGGGAATCTCTCAAAATACTTTCTCTGATAAAGTAAGTTCATTAACAGCATATTAGATTTAAGCATTTTTATCTTTTCTAAGATGATTTCTTTAAATCAAGTTAAACTTGCATATTCTTGTTAACAAAAGTATGTCATAGGCTCATCTCACAATTGCTCTCTCACCTCCTCCTTGTTGCCTTCTGATTTCTTACACATGAGAAAGAGAAAATGTACCAAATATTGACTCTTCAAAAGGAAAGAGACTCTGGCCATAAGGCAGCAAGACATCTTCCTTAGACAATGAGGAGAGGAAGGAGAGCTGCAAGAAGAGAAAAAGGAAAACAGTTGAAAATAAAAATGGAAAATGGTTGAGTATCCAGCTACCATTGGCTATCTGCTATGTACCAGACATAGTGTGTGCTTATTGTGTTATTCTCTCCAAATCACAGATGAGGCAACAGACATTCGAAAATTTAAATTACTGAATGAATGATTGAATGAATGAACATGATGTTGAGCAGAGTTCAAGGGTCGTGGTATCTGATATGCTCAGGGCCCACATCCCTGGCCAAATCCAGTCACCACGCCCCCAGCCAAATCTAGAGAATGCTGTATGCGCCTTCTGCTCCTAGACATATTGTCATGTAGGGGTCTTGAGTCTCCCATCTCAAACCCCTATTCGGTCAACAGCCCTGCAACAATGAGAGACTAAATCAATTTCATTGTTTTCTTTTTCTCCTCTTGCACATGATCAAATTGTGTTTATTATGATTGGAACAGCGCCTCTCTTTCAGGAAATATTACAGAGAAATAGGCAACCATGTTAGAGGGGGATGGTCACTCATCTTTCACCTTCCATTTATTCCCTGATCCTCCTCACCTCCTCACCACATAACATTCCACTTGTACCTCTATTCTGTGTTTAAGCACATCCTCCTTTATCAGAATGTTCTAAGACAACTTTCTGATAACAATCTGTAATGAAAGCAAGACAAGTGTTAATGTTCTTATTTTATCTGTGATTAAACTGACTCTTACATGATTAACTATGCCTAGGCTCACAGTGCTGGTAAAGGCTTCCCACTTATTCATTCAACAGATATTTGCTGAGCACCTACTGTGTGCCAAGTGCCGTGCTGTGTCCTGGGATGAAATGATAAACCAGATGGACGACCTCTCCTCTCCCACAGCATACGTGTCTTGCCATTTACCTTATCCTTTGCAAGATCCCCTGAAAGAGGCTTTCCAACAACACAAGAAAAACGGAGCCCAAAGGTTTCTTCTAGGGGAAGATGGCTAGACATGTCCATATGAATGGTCTAAGCATGTCTCCTTGCAGTGGGGCCAAGGCTCCAGGCTCTGTACCCTCGCCTTCAAGACAGGATGGGGTTCAAGTCATCAGCCACACTGTGTGCAGTCCACTTTGACCAGCTATGAAGCCCTCGCTCTCTCTGATGTCAGTAGGTCATTCACCATGCAATTAACAAAGTTGTAAAAACGCTAGAAGGAAAAGAAACAACTCTGGTGCTTAAATGTGGTACTTAGAGTCAACATTGCCTCCTTGTCCATCTTTCAAGACTAAACCAAAATGTAGAAATGTGTATGATGTATGGTTATGTTTGGGGAAATGAGATTTGGTTCTTGGTCTATCCGAATGTAGAGAATAACAAAATGTGCTGAAAACCAGTATTACTACAACTTTGACTTTCCTTTTCATCCAACTCTATGGAATTTAAACAAAGAGCTAAACACAGTGTGTCAAGTCATTCAAATTCTCTCTTTCTTCCCAAGAGAAGCATCTGGAGCCATTTTAGTAGGCAATGATATTTTATCAATAGTGGGTCTTGGAAATGTCCCAGGAAGGTAGTCTCAAAACACTGACAGTCCAAGGGTATAGGTGGTAGATTAGCAGCCCAGGACAACTGCATATCCTTTCTTCTGGCCCTCTAATTAGTGGACTTCTATGGCCTTGGACCATAGCCAAGATATCCTATTCCCAGACTTGGGACCCAGCTGGCCTGTATCTGCCCCAGACAGTAGGTAAATGCTGTGACTCCCCCAACCTGGGCAATCACCCCAGTGCCCCTTTCAGACACTCTTGATCTCCTTGCATTTGCTTTCACCCCCTTGCTTCCCAAATTTCTGGCTCTTACACCTACACGTGACTCCTTTTGGTCAGCAACTCTCTAGCTTCCTGTTCTGAAGATCTTCAACTTTCACTTATCCCCAAATCTGTTTTCAGTTCTATTTAGTTCCTGGTTGAAGTATCGTTTGTGGTCTCTGAAAAAAAAAAACCAGCTCTAGTCTTGGCCCCGACAAATTCCCCTGGACAAAACATTTTTAATACTGCTCTCTTCCTAGTAGGTCATCTTCCTATCCCCCAAACCTAAGCTAACCTATAATTGCACCAAACCAAACAGGTTCAGGTAGAAATGGTTCAGCTTCAGGAAATAGTGAAATAAAATACAATTCTAATCATTGGCTACTACATGGAGAGCTGCTAACTAAAGCCAAGAGAACAGACTGATTTATGATCTTCACCACTCTGAATAGGTCGACGATGCTACAGCTGGTGAGTGCAGTGTGGCTGGAGCATATGGTGCACGGAGGAGGGGAGTGGGAGATGAGGTCAGACAAGCCTTCTGTGTATTCCCTGCCCTAAACTAGTGCCAGGCATATGAAGACATTCAATAAACACAAACAGCTCAACTACCCCTCCAACAATCATAGCAAAGGGAGAGTCGACCAGCACAGGGGACTCTTCCAACCTGGCTTTTAAAGATGCCCCTCTGGCTGCAAAGAAAAGGGTGACCTTGAGAGGGGAAGCACAGAGGAACAGACCTGTCAAGAAGAGAGCAGACTGGAGTGCCTGGATGGGGCAGTGGCATTGAGAATGGGAACGATTGTAGACATCAAGAGACTCTGCAAAAGCAGATTAGAAAGGGCTTAATGGGGATGGGGAGCAGGAAAGGTGAATCCCAGCTTTCTAATTTGGGTAAATGTGTGAATGGTGAAGGCTTTAACTATGCTGAAGGCTTGGGGCAGTGGGGTGAGGAGTTTGTTTTGGGATCCGTTAGGTTTGAGGCCCCAGAGGGAGCCCCACTGTGCAGACATCTAAAAGGTGAGTTTTGGACAGAAGGGCTTGGAAAATATTTACATCAACAGAGATCCCTACCTGAGAGTCAAAGTGAAATTTGTATATAAGTGGATAATATGATATCATGATAAAGAAAACAATACAATTATATTCCTTGGCAAGCACCTCTCATAAGAGAACTGCTACACAAAGCAGCACTCATGGTAGCATGAGAAAGAGATGATAAAGTAATGGATAGCATGAAGTTTTAGGCAAAGAAGACTACATTCCTTGTGAACTGTAGAAAGGTAGGTGAGTGCTTGTCTATGTCTGTCTGTCTACGTGTGTCTGTCTGACACCTGTGTCTGCAAGGCCAGAACTGGCACAAAATTGAAGAGGACTCCAAAACTCACAGTAATCAAGATAGATAATTTTTGTCTTTATCATTTTAATGCAATATTTTAAAAATCAAAATTAATACAAAAACGCATAATAAGCAAAATATCAAAATATTAAATAAAGACAAGTGCCATGCTGTGCAGAGCTATTTGGAGCCAGAGGCAAAAGAAAAATCAATAACACTGATCCTGCCTCTATTTACTGTTTTTGTATTCTGTTCATCATGGGGTTTTTGCATAAATTTTGATTTTTTTTTCTTATTACACTAAAATATTATTTATCTTGATAACTGTGCTTTTTGGCATCCCTTAAATTTTGTGCCCAGGGAAAGTGTCTTCCTCATCTCACCTTAATCCTGACCGTGTATTTGTGTGTGTGTGTAAGGGAGAGAGAGGAGAGGAAGAGAGAAAGAGTGAGAACAAACACACCAACTCAAGTCGAGTTTTACAGAAAATGTACTACAAAACAGACCCTTAGCATGTGCTGTCATTCTGCTCCAAGCAACACTTTTAATCTGAGATATCATTCAGTCCTTTGTTGCTGTCCAAGATACAGACATAGAGCTCAAAATGTCATTTACGCACAGCAGTCTGACATAAACATCTTTGAGCACCCTGATAGTGTGAAAGAGTCCACGGCCTTCATGCATCTGCCCACCGAACTACACTCAAAATTGTGCTACCTAGATCCCAGAGAAGACCTGAGCTTTCCTTTCCACATTCGCCACTCTTTTATGATCCTTAGTTGTCAGAAGCCACACAGATATTGGGGACATAGTACAGGGCTGGCTGAAGTCAGTGACTCAGCACCTTGTTGGGCCCATCACGACAGAAATGTTTCCTGATGTTGATATGCCTTTTCCTGGACATAAGATATAATACTTACCGCAGAGGCATGTAATACTCGCAACACCAAGCTCTGAGCGAGAATGCGTAAAAACAAGGTCAAATATAAACCGGGTTCCAGGCCTTCAAGGTCAATGCTAACCCACAAACAGAGAGTTACAGAGGGGACAGGATGGCTGCTACTACAGTGCACAGAGAGAAGGCAGCAAATGCCAGCAAATATGGCAGAGCTGAGCGGTGCTGGGTGTGGGAAAAGAGAAGGCTGGGAATCAGGGCTTTCCTCCCTGCCTCCCCGCTCAGGCTGAGATCTCCAAGTTATAGAATGAGGGAGTGTTGTGTTTGCTCCTAGTTGGCTGCCCTTGCCCAGCATGACCGTGGGGCAATCTAGACTGATACCTATGTCTAGACAATCTAATGTCACCAACAAATAGGATCTCAGTGACACAGGCCCAGAGGGCAAAGAGACCACAAGTCCTCTAAACTTTATCCATTCTGAGGTGGCATGTAGGAAAACAAAAGTGAGCCTTAGGGCTTGCTAAAACCATTTGACACATTTCCCAGATTTTGAAGGTCAATTCAACTGAAATTTGAGCATCCAAGATCTGAGGTGTTGAATTAAAAAGGCTGGATATGAGGTGACTCATATGCCAGCAGAATCAACTATCAACATTGTGATTTTCAACTAGATAATTAAAGTGGTTTCTGACACCTTCTAAAGGAATGGCTTCTGCTTTAAAACCTTTGGGCTGCCAAGTAATGTTACATTTGAAAAGAGTCTCTCAGGTTGCCGAATGCCAAATTCACCTCAGGGTTCAATTTCTTAACGCAATTATTCCTCCTTCAGAATGTGAAAATTCCTAAATAACTTTGATTTTGTTTTAAATGTCACCTTATTTTATTTTAGGAGTTTTAATTTATTAGCCTTGCACGATGAGTTTTATAAAGAAAGAAATGTCATGCCTACAGAAAGGAGGCATTATAGTCCCTTCGACTGTCAGGTCATAACCTGAGGAGCAGCTAGGAAACTGCGAGAGACGGAACTCAAAAATATCTAGATGAGATCAACTAGACCCCTGTCTGCCAGGGTAGAACTCCCTAGAATAGACTTTGGAGTGCGTTCTCCTGTGCCATCTGAAATGGCTCAAGAAGTGGTTGTTTCCATCCCTTCCTTCCAAATGTTTAGCAGCCCAATGGATCTAGTGTTTAAACTTTTCCATGCTGGAATTTTCCTGAGCAAAGTTTTATCCAGAATCGTCTAGGAATCTGTGCTAGATAAATACAATTCTTTACCTCCTTAACACATGCTTGTCCTTGATATCTGAATGTGGAGGGCTAGGTTGGGTTCTTTTATTATATGTGTTCACAGGGCCTTATTCATTTTTTTTAGAGCACTTCCTTCAGTTTTCAATTATGCATTCGTTATACATTCATTACATATTTGTTATTCGTCACATTTGTTATTTGGTTAATTGCAGTCTCTCCCCTTGGACTGTAAGCTCTGTGACTGCAGGAGCTTTTCCATTTTGTTCACTACTTGTATTAGTTTGCTAGGATTGCAGTAACAAGGTACCATAACTTGGGGGCTTAAACAATAGAAATTTATCATTTCACAGTTCTGGAGGCTAGAAGTCTGAAATCAAGGTGTTAGTAAGATTGTTTCCTTCTGAGAGTTGTGAGGGAGAATCTGTTCCAGGCTTCTCCACTTGGTTTGTAGATGGCCATCTTTATGTTCATATCTGTTCTCCCTGTCTCTTCACATCATCTTCCTTCTGTACGTATCTCTGTGACAAAATTTTCCTTTTTTAAAAGAGATCAGTCATATTGGATTAGAGCCCACCGTAATGACCTCACTTTAAGTTGATTACCTCTATGAGAACCCTATCTTCAAATATAGTCACATTCTGAGGTACTGGGGGTTAGGACTCCAACACATATTTTTTAGGGGGATGCAGTTCAACCCATAACATCACGGCATCCCCAGCATCTAGCACAGGGGTTGGGTCTGAACAGAAGCTCAATAAACATTTGCCAATGAATGAACAAAATACTCATCACTTTAGTTCAGGGCTATCCAGAGAGCTTGACCAATCTAAAAACCTTTTATAGGTCATCTTGCTTGACTGAGAGATTTGGAGAAAAAAGACAGAACCCAGTCCCAGGATCAAGGCCATCTAGGCAGAGCCTCAGTTTCATCCTTTCCTCAGCTCCTTAGTTATCTCCCAAAAAGCCAACACTGGTGTTCTGCCGTATTTAGCTTTCCTGTTGCATTAGCAATCGAAACTTTCAGCAACAACATTATAACAAGGCAAACAGTCCTTGTTATATGTCAATTCTCTACATGTGAAAATACATTTCACTAGCAAACAAAATTATCTGTATTATTTTGTGTGATCCAACATTCTCTAAGTATTCACATTGGACACATGACCCACAAAAAGCACAGCTCTCTAGGGTTTTGCATTCAAATCAATTACATTCAAATCAATAAACATTTTATTGAATGAATGCCATGTACAAAGAACAGAACTTCACACTTTGGAGATTTGTAAAAATGGAAAGATGAGGCTCCTGTCCTCAAATAGCTTATATGGGAGGATAAGTTGTCTTCTCAGAACATTTAGTGGCAAAGGAGGATGTACTTAAATACAGAATAGAAGTACAACTGGAATGTTATGTGGCTAGGAGGTGAGGAGGATCAGGGAATAAATGGAAGGTGAAAGATGGGTTGTCCTTCCACACGTAGAAATAAAAGGGAAAAGATAATGCTTCTAAGGGAACAGATTGAGCAAATGTAGGAGCAGGATGAGCCTGGCCTTACTAGCTATCATGGAGGATAGAAAGATGAGTCAGAGCTTAGTAGGGAAATGAACTATGGAGAGAGAGAGACAATAAGATGACAGAAGATAGGGAGAGAATGGAGACAGCTTAATAGAGGAGGTAAGTATTTGAGATTGATCTTAAAAGAAAGTTGAATTTTCAGAGACTGAAGGAAGTGGGACAATCCAGGCTAAAGGAACAATTTGACAAGAGATAGAGGTACAGAAGGGCAGAGCATGTTTGGGGAATCACAAAGCTCCTTTTTTCTTTTCTTTTTCAGTAGAGTGCATGATGGCAAAAGTAGAAAGATAAGCTGGAGCTTATTGTAGAGGGCCCTAATGGCCATATTGGGGATTTTGAATTGGATGCTGTACAAAAGTGGAGCCACTTCAGCTTTTGAGTGAGGGCAGGCAGGCATATGGTCAGAGGTTCCCTGGGCAGCAGTGTGTAGGATGGACTGGAGTGGTACTTGGTCAGGGGGTGGGCACCTAGATTGCCCCAGGCCAGTCCTCTAGAATGTCACCTCCACGTGGACATGGGTGTTTGTTTGCTCACTGCTGCATCCTTGGTGTCTTCACCAGTGCCGGATACATGGTAGGTAGTCCATTGAGTTTTGGATTTTGAACAGGAGCTGAGAGAGACCTTTCTTACACAACCATGAAGCTATTAAGTTGTGAGTCCGTGTCTGTTGACACTCCTCGTTCCCACCTCATGGGGAAGTTGGTGTGCACAGAGAATCAGAAAAGAGGGAAGAATGAAGAATTCTGAGGCCATTTCCTCCGTCTCTGCTCTCCCCGTGTTAGATTGCAGGAGCCAGTTTTAGCCCAAGCTTGCTGGAGTTAGCTTTTGGTCACTTAACCAAAACAGCACCACTATTACTCTACATACCCCAGCCGCAGTTTAACCACCTTCAGTGAGAGAGAAGCCTTGATATCAGCCCCCCGACAGCTTCTGCTCACTATGCCTAGTTCTGCCCCTTGAAGCTATGCACAAAAAAGTCCATTCACTCTTGCACTTATTAAGGGTGGCCTTCATGTATTTTTGTGGTCTTCTCTTCCACAGGTAAGAGGCCCCAATTCTTCCCATTGCTTCTCTTCAGATAATCTAAATTCTGGCTGGTCTTCCTCATGTAATCTCTAGGGTGTCAATGTCCCTTTTGAAACCTGGTGCCCAGAAGTGAGCACATGCTCTCAGGAGTGGTCAGACTCCGAGCCCCCTTGAGCACCATAATGCGATGGTGGGCACTGCAATTCATTTCTCACAGCCTTAGCTTCATTGTAACGCACTGTTTTCTCATGCTGATTTAATGTCTTGACTCAAATAGAACAGCCAAGTCTTTTGATTTCCTCATCTGTAAATGGGTTGGGAAGGAGGAGGGAGTATTGACTTAACTTTCCTTAGAATTTCTTTCACTCCTGTCATGATGCGATTCTAAGTACATCACTGAATAATAACGAATTATTGTCCTTTCGTTGCAAGACTTTTGTCTCCTTCTCTGCTAGCCAGAACATTCTCTTAAAGTCTGGAAGGAGATTAACAAAACCTAGGGAGCAAAAGAGTCTTACCAGGGAATAAAAGTGCTTCAAAATCTAACAAATAGAATAATGCAAAAGTTACCTCCAAGATTGGGTTATAAGACAGTGATTTCCATCTTGCTTGCTCTCTTTTGCTTTCTCACTTGCTGCTTTGATGGAATCCAATTGCCACAATGTGAGCTGCCCTATGAAGACACCCTCATGGCCAGGACTAGGGGTGGCCTTTGTCCAAAAGCCATCAAGGCCCTCAGGCAAACAGCCTGTGAGAAACTGAATCCCGCCAATAGCCACATGAATGAGCCTGGAAGTGGATCCTGCTCTCGTCAAAACTTAAGAAGACTGCAGCCATGGCTGACACCTTGATTGCAGCCTTGTGAGAGATCCTGAACTGCAGGACCCAGCTAAGCTGAGCCTGGATTCCTTACTCACAGAAATTGTGAGATAATAAATGTCACTATGGGTAATTCATTCCACAGCAAGCGATAACTAATATATTTGGCATATGTTTTGCTCATTAGGTAACACTACAAATTACTAGAGCTGGAATTTCACAAAATAATTTTTTTCACAACTTATTTTGATAGCAGCTAGCTTAAGAAAGTGAGATGTTGAAAAAGAACACACTTTTCCTCTGAAGTTGGCAGTCTAAAACTTCATCCTTGTTTATTTCCCACCTCCATGAATGTACCAACCATCCTGCTTGTCCATGACATAATCACTTGGGTTTATCTGCTCCAGGGATCCTCTGCTTTCTGCTAAGGATTCAAAGGTCTTTGTCTTTGTCATTTTTCCAAGGCCAAGAACTAAGGCCCTTGCAGATCAAGACCATGTCAGATTCCCTAATTATTCTACCTTCTGTTCTGGCAGCATAATCTTTAATAGGTTGAATCATATGACATTGCCCATATTCAATTGTTTTTGAGCTACAAAGAAGATCATTTCATATGGTTCAACTTAACCCCTCTCTGATATTGCTTATTGCTCTGTGTTGTCATTCTTTTTCATGTGCCAATCTCCTCTTTTAGACTCTGGCAACTTTAGGGTAAGAAATAATGATGAATCCCTGACATCTGGCCCAGTGGCTGCCACATAGCAGACATCAATAAAAATTTTCTGAACTGAATTGTTGATTTGTTTACACTGTCTTGCAAAGCAATTAGTTATTCATGAATACAATAAATATTTCCAAAGAACTTGAATGTCAGGCTAGGTGCCAGAGTTAGAGATGAATCTGTCCCTGTCCCTGAAGTGCTCACCATTAAATAGCAGAAAGACAGATAAATAAACAGAAAATTATAATTCATTATGGAAAGTGCTTAACTAAGGGTAATAACAGTGATAAAAGTCACAAACAAAGCTAATTATAACTAGAGTAGAAAAATTTCCTAAATTCAGAGATAGCAGAGAAGTGACTGCCAGTGTGGGTTGTGAATTCAGTAGGATATGGGTTTCTAAGTCCCAGGATCTTGAGAATGTGACTGTATTTAGTTATCTATTGGTGAATAACAAATTACCACAAACTTAGTACCTTAAAACAACACACATTTGTTATCTCATATTTTCTATGGGTCAAGATTCTGGACATGGCTTAGTTGGGTCTTCCATTTCATGGTGTCTCATGAAGCTGCAACTGGGTTATTAGGGAGGACTAGGGTCTCATCTGAAAGCTCATCTGGGGAAGAATCTGCCTCCAAGGTCACTTACATAATTGCTAGCAGGATTCAGTTCCGTTTGAGCTGTTGGACTGAGGGCCTCAGTTCCTAGCTGGTTTCTGATTGGAGGTAATTCAGTTCCTTGCCACATGGGCATTCCCAACATGGCAACTTACTTCGTGAAAACAAGTAAGGAAGAGAATCTGCTAGCAAAACAGAAGTTAAACATTTCTTGTAATATAATGCCAGAATTGATATCCCATCACTTGTGCCATGTTCTATTCGTTAGAAGCAAGTTACTAGGTCAACCCACACTCAAGAGGAAGCAATTACACAAGGTTATGTATACCAGAAGGTAGATATCATTGTAAGCCGTTTTAGAATCAGCCCACCACAGTGACTTAAACTCTCTAAGCCTCAACCTATAATGTGAGAATTAAGAATAGTACAAACTTTATAAAACTGTTGCGGGGATTAAGTGAAATGATGCATATAAAGTCCTTGGTCCGGGGTAAGTGCCTAATAAATGTTACCTTTATTACGAACGTGTAAGAGCCTTTTACCCAGAAAAGGGGGTAAGAATATTCCTGGCAGAGGGAAAAGCATGAATAAAAGCACAGGACAGGGTTGGGACTTGGTATATTCAGAGAAAGGGGAGAAGTTCATGTGTTGGATGATAGGCTGTATAGGAAGTGAGCATGGCAGGAGGAGAGGGTGGTGGGGCCGGCCTGTGATAAACTGGAGATGTTGCTTGGTTGTTAGAGATGACAGGCAGCTGGAATTCCATCATTCAAATAGTATTTATTTTCAAAAGTATCACTTAAAAAAATATTACCACTATGCATATTAGATTATTTTTCAAGGTAAGTCAGCATGTTAAGCAGATATATCTCTTGCTCTGGCGCTTCATAAAAACATGCATGACTACAAATATATATGTATATCACTGGATGAAAATGTTTCAGTAGAGAAATTGGGGAGAAACACAATTGTTGTCTGTAAATAGAAATGTAATGAGAGGTGGAAGGAGGAGGAACCAAGGCATAAACACTGTCCTGTTTCCATTTGGAAAGGATTTGTGAAGAACAAGAGGTTTCAGGCGGCTTCTACAAAAGGAGTTATTGGAAGAGTGGCTAAGGAAGGGGAAGGGAGCACACTGAAGATGGAATCAGGTAGACTGAAGTAGAAGTTAGGGTGGAAAAATAGGAGTTATTAGAAAGAAACCACATTAGCTCCGAGGAGTATATTTTGGAAATGATTGCAAGTGGTCATGGTTTTAGCCTTGAATCAACTCGAATCACCATCAAACTGAGACCTGGAATGGCACTGCCTCTGGTCCTGTAGCAGATGCCTTTGGTGCCTGTGCCAGCTCCCTCAGCCCACCTCTGACTTGAGCTGTGGCTGTGGAGGTAGTTCCCAGACACACACACGGCTTCTCGCATAGAGCAGCAGTGCATCTCTCAACCTTCTCCTCAGGGCCTGCCACACAGGCACGCCCAGGATGCAGGGTCGTTCACACCATAGGCTTCCCTCAACCAGGGGAGGGCGATGTCCCATCCTTTGGGCAACAATTTTGAGGAGTCTTCTACCTAGTTCCTCAGAGGGTCCCCAGCATGATGGGACCCCTGTGATCCCCAGTAACCAGCTCAATAATACACTCTTTAATGTACTAAAAACCATTGCATTGTATGCTTTAAGTGGGTGAATTATACGGTGTTCATTTAAGAATATAAGAAGAATAAGTTTCCCTTTATATGCTCCAATTACATCTCAATAAAACTATTATTAAAAAGCACACCCCTTATGGGCTTTCCCTGCCTCATACTCCTGCTTCCTGGGGTCACCTCCCCAGTAAACTACTTGCACCCAAGTCCTTGTTGGGTTCTGTTTTAGGAAAAACCTAAACTAGGACAGGGCCTGTACAATTGCTCACTGGGTCACATTTTAGATCCACTGACATTCATTGAGAAATGCAACAAAAACAGTCTTATGGCAGCTTCTGCAGTGGAGATATTGCCAAGAAATATGTCCACCTCATCTCCTCATGTCTACCAGGCAAAGTCCCACATCAATGTCTCTAAAGTTGAGGGCTCCAAAACTTTGCCCCTGCACCACTGAGAGACTTTCCCTCTTTGCTTTAGCCACTAGGAAGCATCATCCAATCTACAGCTTCATTAACGCAATTAAGTAGGACTTTATGGCCTATAGATCTGGGTTCTATTTTTATCTTTCAGTCTTGACGTTGTATTCAAATTTATTTTTTCTTCAATATTGATTTTTTAATTGTGTTTAATCATTTTATTGTACGCATTTCTTATAATTAACCTCAAATCTTTTGTGGATTAATGTACATTAGCCATGTAGATTAAAACAGTAACATTAAATAATGTTACTTTTGTCATACCTTTTAATGAACTGCTCAGTTCTTCACAAAATGTCACAATTATAAATTTTTTAATTGTGAGAGTAATGCATGTTTGTTATTGAAAATACAGTGAATACAGAAAAGTAGAGAAAATAATTTCCAGAATCCCACTCGCCAGATATAAACCAAAATGTATCAGTGATTACGTAATTCTAATCTTTTTTTTTTTTTTGAGAAAGATTAGCCCTGACATCTGTTGCCAATCCTCCTCTTTTTTACTGAGGAAGATTGGCCCTAGGCTAACATCTGTGCCCATCTTCCTCTACTTTATATGGGACACCGCCACACCATGGCTCGATAGGCGGTGAGTAGGTCTGCACTCAGGATCGGAACCTGCAAACCCCGAGCCACAGAAGCAGAGCATGCAAACTTAACTGCTATGCCACCGGGCTGGCCCTCTAATCTTTTTTTATAAATATATTACTTACCAAAATTATTTAATTAATTTGTTTTTTTCCCTGCTTAACATTATGTTGAGAAAATATTCCTTTCTATGTCTCTAAAAAGTCTTCAAAAATGATTTTTATGTCTGCAGAATGTGTATGTCATAATTTATTTAACCATCTTCTTATATTGAGAATTTTGTTTTTTCCAAATTTTTCATTCTTAGAACGATGTGATGAAAAATCCTTGTATATATACCTCTATCTGTATGACTGATTACATCCTTAGGATAAATTATTAAAAGAGACGTTACTGAATTACAGTGTACAAATACTTTTATCCAAAAACCTGTAACAATTTATATTCTTATTGGCAATGTAGGAGTATGCCCATTTCCCAATCTTTAACCAATATTGGATACTATCTTTTTAAGAAATGTCACCTTGATAATGTCCTTCTCAAGATTCAAGAGCCAACTAAAAAGAGTGGACCCATCTGCAAGTCACTTTGCTTCTCTTAAAACAATACCTCCCTGTAAACTCTTTAATTTCTACTTAAAAGAAAAATATTTGATTGAATAAATATATGTATTGACCATCTACTTGTGTAAACAAGGTCCTCAATTGTCAGCTCCTTTGAGCAGTATTGGCTTGATGAAATTTCTTGGCTCACTTAAGAAGTAGGACTTTGCCATGTGCCTGGGAGACTCAGAATTACAAATACAGCCAACGAGAGGAAAATCCACAGCTACACGTTTTGGTTCAATGCCACGATTTGTCAGACACTGTTATAAATAATGTCTTTGAGAGTTTTAGAAGTGTGTACTATGTTTGGGAGGTGGGACATATGGAAAGTTCCCCTGGAGTGTCAATTTTGAAATGAATTCCAATGACGAGGTCGCCACTGCGGCTGGATTCTCCTCCTCGAAAAGTGACTCCATGGGAAGTCCCATAGTCTATAATACAGGCTGCCACTCACGGAGGGTGAGAAGGTGAGAAGAAAACAAAGCTCCTTTTTGAGGTCTGTCACTTGGAACATAATTAACTTCAGCGAGTGGTTTTGACGTCTTTGAGATTCGGCTTTAAGGTGATCTATAAAATAGAAAATTCAGTTGAATTAAGTTGCTGCAGAAATAAGAATTTTCCCACAGTCTATAGGGCAATCAAGCCACTTATCAGGCAAGGCTTCATTTGGGAATCCAAAGCCATTCCAGCACCAGCTGTACTTGGCCAAGAGGAGTAAGAGGAGGTGGAGAGGGGTTGGCCTTTAGGCTGGATCTCATCGTCTTCCTCTTATCAAAGATCCATCACGCAAGTTCATCCTATTCCTCTTATATGCTCCAAACTTTGTTCTCTTCTCTAAGGAGGACAGATGGGGTATCCAGGTCAGGTTTCCTGCCTAGAACCTCAGAAGTCATGGCTATTGCTCTTATATAGGCCAGTGCATGGGCCTATAAAGGAACTCTGGCACACGTGGAATCCATTCCCACTCCAAAACCCTGAACCCCAGAATCCTCTGTCCTTGCGCCTGCACTCCAGGTACCAGTTCCCTCAGTCAGATTCCCCCCCACTGCACAAGTGTGTACACATGCACGTGTGCGCGTGCACGCGCGCACACACACTGAGTAATGTGCCCAGCGGTTCCTTTTTGCATGCCCTTTTGCATGGTGGGAACTTATTGTCTAGTTTTCCTGAAATTCAGTTCATTTTTCATTCCTATTTCCTGTACTCTTTAGCATGATTGTAATGGGGGGACTAAGGCAATTCAACAGATGCTTCACCATTGCTTTGCTTTGTGTGTTATATCCTTCAAAAATGAAGAAAATTCACATTACTCAATGTCTACTCATGATATAAATAAATGTTTTATATGTAGCAGAGTGTAATTGCCACGCTCCAAGTTAAATTAACTCATTTTAAAACTTTACAGGAAATATTTTGCTTTTCTTCAGATTCCCAAGAGAGAGAGATTGGGGAAATAAATATCTCCACCTTTCTACCAAGTAGAAAAAATTAGCACCTTTTGGCACAATTTGAGTTCAGATAAAGGGCAAAAAAAGCCATAAGTAAATGAACATATAGCCATATATTTTCCTATCCCACCTCGTTCCCAAAAGGATTTATCACAGAGGAGAAGCAAACACACCAATGTTGTGGCAACTTTCACCTCAACTCACTAGAGCCAAAAGGAAAATACCAAGCCTCAATTTGGATTTGGGTTCTTAGGACTTTATCTCAACCATTCCCCAAGATTGTGAGCAGAAGTTCAAGGAAACTTAGGAGAGAAAGCAACCAACTCAAGATTTTGTGGGTTAAAGTTAATTTTATTTTTTACCTTGGGATTCACTATAGCACAGAGCAACTTTCTCTTGTCTCCCCCTCTAGGTTTCCTTATGAAGGAGTAGATGCTCAACTCTGGGGAAGAAAGCACATGTACTCTCTAGTGTGTTTTTCACATTATGAAACAGGCAGTTTGGACTTTAGGGCAGGAACCTCAAACAGCCATCAAAACCAGGAGTGAGGCTGTGAGTCAAGAGGAGTCACGAGTCAACAGTAGAAAGGCTGCCCCAAGCCTGGGTTGGTCCCACCAGTAGGTGTTACTTTAACCATTAATCCGGGGCGCTCCATGGATGGAGGATGGTCCTCTCCTGCCAAGAAACACACAACAAAACTCCAAACCAAACTGAAATCTGCCAGTTCTGCAAGTCTCCTCTGAAGGCAGAGTTGGGCCCCTAAGACAGGATGCAGAGCTTGCCTGAGAGGGCTGACAGCAGTCTTGCACAGTCAGGGCAGCAACGGAGAACCTCCCGGTCGCCATTGCAGGCCGCTTCACTTCATCATTTGAAGTAGCTTTTGGCATTGGGATTAGTATGATTTAATGAAATCTCAACAATAACCATCCTCACCTACTGTCTGAGACCATGAGAGCCCCATTCGCCACAGTTTATTAGCTTTGGCTTCATTCACCACGATTAAGTTCTTTTCAGCATGCTTTTCTTGTCCTCTTCTGGTTTTACTTCTCTCTGAAGAGGCTTTACACTCTAGCTTGAGGACCCCAATTCTCCTAGTTTCCCTACTTAGGTATGCACTTAATGAATTTCAAGGCTTCAGGAGCAAACAGAACTTCCTTACTGACCTGCAGCGACCACCATATTGAAAATGAGTCTGAGGGTTTGATTCGTGTATGGATTTGTTACCTTTCTTGTTGTCCTTGAGTACATATTACAACTTCAACTGTGATAACCAATTCCTCATCTGTTTCTCCAAATTTTACCCCTGGTTACAAGAGGACAAAGTGAGAGAGACCATGTGGAATCATGGCAAATTCAGCTCCCCACCACTGGAAAACAACTGAAAGAACATGCTTTCCTTTCAGATAGCTTTGAAAACAAATTAATTTGCCCTGTTATTGGATGAGTACCATTGTTTTGGCATAGATAAAACACTCTTTGGGAGGCACCACGATGAAGCAGAAATAATTTATGTTGTCAGATCCTTGTTGTGTTGAGTTGCGTGTGTTGAACTAGTTAACCTTTCAGAGACTCAGTTTCTAGACACGAACAATGGAAATAGTGAGATTTTCCCTAAAGAGCTCTTGGTCAGATTATATACAGGGTGACAATGTAATTTATTGTCTAAACCAGGACACTTTTGAAAGGGAGAAGGAGTTCTATTATTAATTATGCTAGACTAATAGGCAAAATATCGGAAAGGGTCTATGGCCACTCAACTTATACAACATGGTGTGGTTCATAGATATTTGACAAATCTTAATTGTCTTCCTCTTCCTTTTTCTCAAGAACTCAAGCAATTCCACATTAATATCCTTCTCTACTGTTTGTAAATGTAATTTCAAGCACTCCAACTGGACAGTGAAGCCCCCATTTCTGAGCTCTGTGTAGCGCTCCTCCCTCCCACCATCCCTTTCCTAATACTGCTGAAAACCAGAGCTGTGTGATTCCACACACTCTGCCTAGCTCCCTCTGCCCTTCTAACCTCTCTGTGACACCAACAGGACCGGGGGCAAAAGGAGATGGCATTCACTATTCTGCCAAAAGCACAGATGGTAATTTGAAACAACAACATTCCTATTTGGGAAGGAGAAACGTTGCCCTGTGAATACGACGCTTATGAAAGCAAAAGGCCTGAACGCCTTGGATAGGGCGGAGGGCCGCGTTGGGGTTTCTGATCAGTTCAACCCATGTACACTACATGAACTCACTTAGAAATAATAAAGCCTCTATGCTCTCTCAGTCTTGTATTTGTCTTAAACTCAGGCCCACCAAATTGTGCCAAATTATGTGTTGTTCAACTTGCACTGCCCTGAGAACACTAAGCTCATTTTGTAAGTTAACTGTGCCATGTTTATAAGACTTCAGCATTACAACCAGGAGTTATCGATAGAGAAAGGGAAATAAACAGATAATTTTTAAAAACTCAAAACTACAGCCATTTTTCTCTTCAAATTTAAATCAAGGTTAAATTCATTCAAGTCCCTGTGTGACATTTACACACATGTACACATAGGCAGACTCATATTATACACTACTCGGTGTATGAGAACATGTAAATAAAGAGGATTGAAATAAGTATCATGCACTGCATTTCTGAATTTTGCTGCTATTTTAAGACAACACATTTTGGATGAACTACTTTTACTTCGTAGAGTATCTTTTTTTCTATAAGAAAATGTAATTTATTCATTTCTATTTCAAGTTACCTATTTTATCCAAGCCAAGAAAATAATAATAAAATTCTTTTGAAATGTTACATATTCAATATTTTTAAAAAGTTTCTTCCTCTCCTCCCTCCACTCCTCCAGTGCCCTCCACCATCAGGCAGTAAGGCACACACAGTAGTTAGGAGTTTGGAGTGCAGGTTCAAATCCCACCTCTTCCACTTCTTACAGAATGACATTCGTCAAGTTGCTTGATCCCTCTAAGCCTTGGTTTCTTCATCCGAAACTGGGACGAATGATGGCTTCTACTTCACAGAGTTTCTGTAAGGATTAAATATACGCAAAGTGCTTAACAGTTTGGCAGGCACATGGGAAGGGGTCCAAAAATGTTGGCTCTTACTCCTATTCCTAACAACTTACCTAGTTACTTCCTCCTCTGTAAAACCTCTCCCTTCTCTCCTTCTGTGGTAACTAGAAGTGTGCTACACCCCTGGATTGCTGCCACAGTCTCCTGTCTGGTCTCCATGCCACCTATCTCGTGCTACCTGCCAATCTATCCTGAACACCTATCAAATGTCTTTCTAAACTAGCACTCTCATTCACATCTCTTCCCAAACACCTTTAGAGGCTCCCTATTCCTTTGGGATAAAATCCAAACTCCCAAAATGTGACAATTCAAGATCTGACAAAATCTGTCGTGATCTCCCTTTCCAACCTTACCTTGAAGTCCATGTATGAATTATTAATTGCTCCCAGAGCCACCTCTTTCCCTTCTGCTCACTTTTCCTTCTCCAAAGGCCATCTCAATTTCACGTCCTCTGTAAAGCCTTGTCTACCTTCTCCATCATCACTGATTTATCCCTGCAGCAAATCCATTCCACTTACTGTTGCCATAGCTCATTTGGCACCTAGCTATAAACTATCTTGTGACAGCTCTATGATCAATGTAGTGTAAATATCTTTTCCAAACTAAAATGTGGACTTTTGGGGGGCAAAGAAAACGTTTTAGATTCTTCTGATTTCTGCCACTTCGACATAGTAGATGCTCAATAAAAAGTTTGGGGCATGAAGGAATAAACTAAGAGAAATGAAAATACAGAATATAGGAGGTCAGCATTTATAATCCAAAAATCATACTCTTTGATAAAGACCAAAGGCTTTAATTTATAATGACTGTAATAGGCTTTTCTACTCTGGAAATGTATAAAATGCTATTACTCATAAAATGATGTTGATAGATATGATTGACATTCCTTTGGGCCACTTCTTGTAGATGAATATTCCATAGAATTTGGTCAAATGTGGAAAAAATGGGAAAAAAGTAAAACCTTTATTTAACTATCTATTAAATCCATTTCAAGGGCAAAATTCCCTGAGTTCAATCTCCCCTTTACTAAAATTCCAGGGAACAAAGTCCAATAAATGATTAACTAACCTACATACACCAATCCATCAAATATAATAAGTTAGAGATTCAAATGGATCTTTATCTTCTAAATATATACATTATACCTTGAAGCCCCCTTTAAACCAATATTTGTCACAAAGGCAAGATAATCTGCAGTGTTCATGGTGAAACTTGATAATGTCTCAACATTGCCCGAATGTCTGAGACATATGCTACCCATCAGACCCAAAAACACGTATAAATGCATCTGTTTTTACTCAGAGCCTCCTTTTACATCTTTATGAAGTAAGCAAACTGAAAAGTCACGAGGAATAAAAAGATGGTTGTAACATACACAGTACTAATCGCTTAATCCTCTCTCTAGTGCCTAGGCTGTCAGGGCCAAGGACGATAATGCCGATGCTAATACACGCTGTCTGCGGGAGCTGTCACTGCCGCCCGCGTCCCTGAGTTCTATTTGTCAATACCAGAGGGATTACAGAGAGACAAAGCACATAACTGAGTAAAGTTTGTGTCCAACATGGATCCAGTTTCCTTGTTTGTCAGTGAGTGCTGACGGATCCAGGAGGACGGTGATGACACCAGCTGAGCTCTCCCCAGGCAGATGCAGGGGAATTTCTGTTCCAACACAAAGTAATAGGCATAAGAGCCCAGAAAGAACAACTCAGCCGTCCATCTCCAAAACAGCAGGGCTCACTTAACTCGTACATAACCAGAGAAGTTCCAATACAGCTGAAATCCAACAAGAGAAAGAGGCTTTTAAAACACCTGGGTGCTTGGAAACCAAAAATCAAAGACCACCTTCATCGCTGTTTGAGCCATCACTGTCTGGGCCTCCCCCAGCTCTGCTAGAAGAGCAGTGGGAAGAAGAGCCGCTCAGGGCTGTAACGAGACTAAGGGAAGCAAAAGAAGCAAACGCCCCTGGCAGGGTTCCTGCAGCTCCTGGAGATGGTTTGCAAGGTAAGGAAGCAGACCCCACTGTTCAACAGCCCTGAACTGATTGAGGAATTGCTCAATTCTTTCTGCTTTGGCTAGGGATGTCCAGCTTAGGTGTGGTGCCAAGCTCGACTCATCTTTCTTTAAAGACTATCATCTGAAACAGCAGTTCTGCTCTGCCACGCCTTCCCCAAAACCTCCATTCCAATCCAGCTGGCCTTCAAAGAGAGAATGGAGTGGGTCAAGTAGCCAGGCGTCATTAGCGTGAAGGCTGATAATGTCTAGAATAACAGAGAGGCAATGAAAGGAAAAACTCCTCCACCTACCAGCTCTGTGACTGTAGAGGCTTCACCTGAACCTCCCTTGCCTCACCTGGAAAGTAGGGATCATCATGTCCACCATCGCAGTCCAGTGCCAAGAGTGAAGGGGATGGTTTATATCAAAAGTACCTGACATTGTTTCTAGAACTTTGCAGCCACTCAAAAACATGTTATTAGCATCGTCTTCCCGAACACAGAGAATTCCTGGAACATGAAATAGTTAAGGACAGTTTCCAAAGCAGTGAGACGGGAGCAGCTGGTCCTGGACTCTAGCAGATCCACGGAGCATAAGGAGGAGGCAGTCAATCCCCTGGAAAGAACTATTCTATCAGTATCTTCACAGTTGGCTCTGACAAATAGGGACTTGATTTTCTGCACCCCTTTTCAGGACATAGTATGACTTTTGGGGGATGTAAGAGGCCTTAGCCGCAGTCCTTTGTGCCTTGACAGATAGCTGAAAACACAAAGGTTAAACCGTGGGGAGTTTCAGTCTATCACAGCAAGTGCCCAGTCAGATTTTCCAGACACTTTTTCCCCTTATGTAACAGAAAAACAGGTGCTGGAGGGTTGGGCTCAGTACAAATCCAGCTTAGGGAAGGGACAGAGAGAGTGGGGGAAATTTCATCGAAGCATTAACAAAATCGAGGCTTACATTTCCCCAAAGTTTACTTTCCATCACACTGTTCCATTTTCAATGTGATGGAAAATACTGTGTGTTAAGTTTCTTACTGAACACGCTGCATGTGTTCCAAACCGCTGAGAACCATTCCAGGCGGAGAGGTGGTAAAAAGAGGGACCCAGGGCAAGCCCCAGTCCCTGTGAGTACTGGGAATAGCAAGCCAGACATTCGGACATTAGTGGTTCCCCAGCTTGCCTGATGGTCTCTGCAGACTGTCCTCCTTATGCCCCCGATGAGATTAAAGAACACAATGTCATGTAAAGAGGGATTGTGAGAAGCCAACACCTAGAAATTAGAGAAGAGTCCCAGATGGCCTTTGATCCTCTGCTAGGGTTAGCATGAGAACCTGTGCTGGACACAAATTCTAAGCTGATGGTGAGTTATTCTTGTTTATTCTACATAATCCAACACCCAACCAACAACCTCCCTGACTTCATCTGTTACTACTCTCCCCTGGCTTCACATAATCCAGAGCCACACTGGCCTCCTTGATATTCCTTGAAAATGCATGCATGCTCCAACCTCAGGGACTTTGCACTTACTGTTTCCTCTGCTCAAAACACTCTTCCCCAGATATCTACATGGCTTTTTCTTCACTTCATTCAGGCCTCTGCTAGAATGGCAACTTACTGGAGAGACCTTTCCTGACCACTGCATCTCAGACAGCACCATCAGACTCTCCCCAGCCGCCACCACCACCATCACTGTTACTCCTTATTCTTTTACCCTGCTTTGTTTTCCTTCCCAGCACTTACTACCCCTGATATGTTATATATTCATTTATGTTTTGTTTATTGTCTCTCTTCCTCACTAGTATGTGAGTTCCATGAGAGCAGAGGCTTTGCTTGTTTTGTTTATTGCTGTATCTCCAGGTGCTACATTTGTGCTTGGTGCTTAGTAGATGCTCAACAAATGCCTGCTGAATAAATAAAAGCATAGAATTTCTCATATCACAGGATGCTAGATCCAGAGGGGCCTTAAAAACTATTTTTATACGTAAGGAGATTGAGTCTGCTGAAGGGAAATAACTTATCTGAGAGCCCACAGCTGGTAAATCTAGCAACATAGGAGGCAAGAGCGGTGATCAACACGAAAAGGCAAACATACGTAGTATGGAGAAAAAGTGGTTCTAGCCAAAAAAGAAAAAGAAAGAAAGAGAGAGAAGGATGGATGAAAGGAAGGGGGGGAGGGAGGGGAGGAAGAAGGATATATACACTTTTACTGGCTGAAGAAGTGACTCTGGGGTCCAAACATGTTTTAGATCCGGCTGAACTAGTCCTTAGTATCTATAAAGCACTTTGCAAAGCACATGTTTTACAAGCAGACAAACCAAACTTAGGAATGGCCCCGGAGAGGTTCAACTCTCCGTTCATCATTGTGGTGAGGGGGGATATTCTGACTGGCAAGCTTTACCTAAAGCACAATTATTGTTTTGGTTCAAATCTCCACCTGCAGGCAGAACCCCAATGGTCCTAGAAGGGGAAAGGAAACAGATATTTGTTGAACTGGGCACTATGACAGGGGCTGTCAAGTATCTCAGTTAATTTTCATAACATCCCTGTGGCCTCTTTACAGATGAGAAAACTAAGTCTCAGAGGATTAAGTGAACGGCTCAAAAGCCCATGGCTGATCAGTGGCAAAGCCAGGACGCTAACTCATCTTAGCCCGGCTCCAAAGCTCATGTCCTTGTCACTTCACTCAGCTGTTCTCCCTATTGTAAAGAACTTCAAAAAAGAAAACTTCCCCAAGCACATTTTCACCTAGTTTTTAAAAATTTTTAAAAAAATTTTTAATCAAAGTATAATTGACATACAATATCATACTAGTTTCAGGTGTACATCATAGTGATTAGATAATTATGTATGTTACTAAATGATCACCACAATAAGTCTAGTAACCATCTGTCACTATACAAAGTTCTTACAATGTTATTGCCTGTATTCCCTATGCTGTATATTACATCCCCATGACTCATTTATTTTGTAACTGGAAGTTTGTACCTCTTGATTCCCTTCACCTCTTTTGCCTGCCCCTCAACCCTCCTCCCCTCTGGCAACCACCAGTTTGTTTTCTGTATCTATGATTCTGTTCCAAGTGTTCATCAATAGATGAATGGATAAAGAAGATGTGGCATATATATACAATGGAATATTATTCAGCCATAAAAAGAAGAAAATCTTGCCATTTGCAACAACATGGATGGACCTAGAGGGTATTAGGCTAAGTGGAATAAATCAGAGAGAGAAAGACAACTACTGTATGACTTCACTTATACGTGAAATCTAAAAAACAAAATGAATGAACAAGTAAAACAAAATAAAAACAGACTCATCGAAGTTTTTTATATCAACTTGGAGGCAAGGTAGGTTGGATGTTTAGTCGCCAGAGTGTCTTCTTTTGGTTCCTCAGTTTCCACTGAAGAATCTGATTCCACCACCCAATCATTAGACTGCTAAAGCATTCAGATTTGGCAACACCAAACCCATGCATTGGCTTTGGGGAGGTGAGGGCGGGGGAGGAATCCATCAGTATCCCCCAAAACCTCTAAATAAACCTACAGTCCAAGTAAAAATAGTGTGCTTGCTATGTGAATGTGGCTTTGAAACTCCCAGCCTGGCACTAGGGTGACCAACTGTTCCTGTTTGCTTGGGACTGAGGAGTATCTGAGGATATGGGATTTTCAGTCCCCAAACCAAGAAAGTTCTGGGCAAGATGGAAAAAGTTGGTCATGCTACCCAGTCTCCCCACATCCAACCAGACTGTCCTTCTTAAGCCTCATCCCATGAAGAAATTCTGAGGCCACCATTGTCCTCAAACTGTCTTTTGCCCAACTTTTGATTGAAGCTCCATTGATAAAAATGTCAATTATAGATGATGGATTAAAAGATATGCATTTTATCCATTTTGTTAAAATTTTAATCCTGGACTTGTTGGAGCTCTGGAAATATGTACCAACAGACCACATTCTTTTACAGAATTCCTTTCAGTAGACAATGCTTTGGTATTTTGCCTCTGTAATATTGAAGACACCATAAGAATTCTATTAAATTTAGTGGGGGGAGGGGAGTGATGAGGACAATGGTCATTATTGATCCAGTGTCATCCTCAGTCTTCTAGAGAAATTTATTTCAGATCTAAGCGCCAGGGAAATTTCTGTGTCCCTTGAGAAACTGTATTTTCTATAGTTTTTTCTTCACAAAAATTAGTATCATATACCTAATCTTGTTTCTCTTTTTACTTTGACCAGTTGGATATTCAGAGCCAAATTTGTTGCTCAGTGTTAAAAATTGTATGGGACTCTTTTGTCTGTATATTCATATTTTAACTTTCTGCATTTTCCAGATCTTAATTTTTTTTGTAATGCAACGAGGTGATAGATGAGAATATGATCATTTGCACATTTTATTATAATTTTCAATTTCTTCTCACAACAACCCAGTGAAGTGGGTATTATTTGGGGGATTTAAAGTACAGATTGGAATCTGTCAGGCAAAGGAAAGCTTTGGTTCAACATTGGAATGGGAATTTAAGATGAGGCGGCTGGACAGACATAGCAATGATTGGTTCAAAATTTTCTAATTTATTCCAACATTTGTCAATACCTTCTAGATGCTACCTAGGAAGATGGAGAATACTCAGCTGAAAGTTTCATAGGTCCTGTCCCTAATTCACTCTGTTTGCATGATCTCAAGTGAAATGGGAAACAACCTCAACTCCTACTGACCAATGAGAGACAAAAAAACAGCGTTAGGCCATTTGGCTTTATATTCTCACATTATCTTAGAGGTAGCCTGGTATAGGGCAGGTAATGGGTTTGGAGTGGAATCTCAGCCCCAATTCTTGTCGCCAGTGTGACCTTGAGTAAGTCACCTAAACAATTAGAGTCTCCTTTTTCTCATTGGTAAAGTAGGAATAATAATGTACACCTTAGAGAGTTATTATGAAGACTAACTGAAATCCTGCATGTGTAAGCATCTCCCCCACTCCCACTCCTGCCACCCAGCGCAGTGCATGGCATGTAGTGAGAGACCTAAATAAAAAAGGTCTTAGCTGTTACTACAGAAAAGTTAGTCCTCAGACTGACAGGGTTCACACTGTCTCTGGCAGTGACTAGAGATTTTTATCATAAACCTCTGGCAGCGTTGCCTAATATAATTTTGGCCACTTTTGCTCATTTGTTAAAGGATACTACCCAGGCCCAAAGCAGAGGCCCCACATTAAAGCAGTTATTATAGTGGGTCACTAGGGTTCTTTTTCCCTAGGCAACAATGAAACTGAATTAACAAGCAGTCACCAGGGCAAACCATAGGCAAGGAACATTAGAACTTTGCAAAAAATAATAAACTCTTAAAGATATAGTGCTACACAGGCCAGCCTTTCAAGATTCTTGCTTTTACACATGCTGAGCTAGCTGGAGGGAACACATTAAAGCAGAAGTGTGTGATGCAACACTATACGTTCATCCCTGACATACCTGAGATCCAGCCTTTGAGAAGTGGCAGATGCCTCTCAGATTTTCTTAGCTAAGGACTCATTGTCTTGTTCTGTCGTTCTCGCCTCCTGCTCATTTCCTTCCTGTCTCCACTCAGCATCCTACCCTGACCGAATTCGATATTCTGTGAGCTTTCCACACCACCCTCTCCAAATTCAAGTGCTGGGATGGGTAGAATAAACAGAACTGACTACAAATTTCACCTCATTCTTTGGATCATAGATTCCAACCACCAGAAACAGAGACGAACAAGAAACAAGACTCCTAAATATCCAGCTGGAAACATCAAATGCTTTTGAAATGCTCCATGGGCTGGAGATTCAAAAAGGAAAGGAACAGTGCCAGCGAACAGCGTGGCAAAGCACCTCCCAATAAGTTCTAGTCCAGGGCATGATTTGAATATGTAGAGTATTGAAAGCCTAAATTCTCAGAGCTGACTCTTACAGGTGGTCTGGGCCAACCCTTATCTGACGCATGAATCAATCTTAGAAAATGGTCACTAACAGAGAAATGCCAACCAAGACAGCCCACATCCCCTTTGGAATGACCATAGCGTATAAACTGATCTTCATTTGTCACACAAAATTTTTGTAATTTCCCTTTATATTGAAACTATTTATATATTTAATGAGCACCTGCTGTGGTATCAGGCATTGGGCAAAACAGTGGGGCACTGGAGAACAAGAGACACCTTCCCTGCCCTCATGGAGCTTATGGTGCTGTTGTGGAGACATTAATCAAACATGACTGAGAGTATAGGCAAAGTACTCTGAAGGAAAGAGAAAGGGTAGTTCTATGACCCAGTACCACCTAGGCTCTAGGGAAAGGGGCAGGAGAAAGGGTAGCTGGAAATGTTGCTCAGAAGAAGTAATGACAAGCTGAGAGCTAAAGGATAAATAGGAGTTAACTCTTGAGCGGGAGTGGGGGCCAAGAACATTCCAGAAAGAACAAGCAAATGGCAGGAGGGATCATGATATGCTCAAGGAACCAAAAGAAAGCCAACGTGACTCCAACATAAGGCAAGTGGGGAGAAGCCAGGAGGCCATGCAAAGGATTTTGTCTTTATTCTCCGAATGGTGGGAACAACAGAAGGAGTGTGTGTGTGTGTGTGTGTGTGTGTGTGTGTGTGTTGGACTCAACATATGCACTTCCTCATATTCCTACCTCAACCCTCTCCCAGACCCCTGACTGCTTACGCATGGAGAGCCTTGGATGACACAGTCATGGGAGCTGCCACCTCACTTCTAGCACCACCCACTGTCTAGCCCCCCCCCCACTACCACCACATGCATATCAGGCTCCAGCACGCCTCTGGGTGCCCAGGCTCAGCCCTGCGGGTTGGTCCCATTGAGGCTCTGCCTCCTCCTACCACTTCTGGAATGAGAGGACACTCCATGTCTTAGGGACTGGGATCTGACTTCCACAGGAAATGCATCCATAGGAGATGGGAAGGAATCAACAAATTAATTCTCTCACCCCACTCTTCCTTCCTCTTATGGAATGTCAGAGGCCCAGAGGTTCCATATGGCCTGTCTGGTTATCCCTGATTGATTGAAGCCACTACCTGTGTCTCTTTGTGAAGCTGTAGCTAGCCTCATGGTCACACCATCTTCTTCCCTTTTTCCATACCTTACTTCTCTTCTACCTGGCTCTTTGTCCCAGATGTCAAACAAGGTATTAGTACTTGAGCTTGGACTTGGGCTCTGTGTTCTGGAGAAATTGTATGTGGAAGACAGTATTATGTAAGGCGGCATCTGTGTACATGTGTGTGTGTGTGTGATTGTGAGCACGTACATGTGTGTGCATTGGGTGTATTTGGTGAGGAGAGAAGGAGGTGGAACCATGACAAAGTCACACAAAGTCAAAACATTCGTATTTTGAAAAGATCACATATGGCTGCATATGGTGAATGGAATGGGGTGCTGAAGGCGATGGTAGCAGCCCAGGTGAAAGGTGAGGGTCACTTGGCCTCCTTGTTGACACTTTGAGCCCTTTAGATGTCCTAAGATAGCATTCACCTCCCTCTGGAGCCTTCTTTTCTTTTGGTTAAATATTTAAGCTCCTTCACTTTACAACTGCTATGAGTTTTCTCAGCATCTTGTTCACTCTCATCTGGACAGTTTAGCCTGTCAATATTCCTCTTCAACTGTGTTGCCTGGAACTAAATGTAATACTCCAGGGGTCCTTTGAGCAGCCAGAGTAGGAAGAATTGTCATTTTCCTTCTTCCAGACAGTGTACTTTCACTAATGTGGCCTAGTCTTGAACCACATCTTCCTTCCCAGTTGAGTTTCAAGTCTTTGAGCCATACAACTAGTCCTGTAGTCAAGAACACCTTGCTCATTCTCTGCTTGTGTCCTAATTATGCTATTTTTGTTGTTGTTGTTTTAACTGACATGTTGGGCCATGTATTCATTCCACTTAAATTCCATCCTATTGCTTTTGGCCCTTGCCCCAGCCTATTGTAAGTTTGAAAGAAGATATAGTATAGTGGTTAGGAGCAGGGAATCAGAAAGCAGAGAGTCCTGGCTCCTTCTCTTATTAGGTGTGCAATTTAGGGGTATTGTTTAAGTTCTCTAAGCCTAAATTTACTCATTGAGTGTAAAAAGAGTACTACTCTATTGGTTAGTTTCTATTGAATAATAACAAACGTTCTCAAAATTTCAATGGCTCACAGCAACACACATTTATTTTTACACTCACGAGTCTACAGATAGGCTGTGATTCTGGTGATGTAGGTGGACTCAGGCTTCCAGTTGCATTCAGGTCTGTTCCACCAGAAGGCTCATGCTGGTACCCAGGCTAAAGGACTACAGACTACCTGGAGCTTGCTCTTTGTGTGCAGATCACAGAAGTGAAAGAAGCCAAGTCAAATCCCCCAAACTCATACAAACTGCTCCTGTGATGTCTGCTAACATCCCATTGACCAAAGCAAGTCTCTTGGCCAAAGCCAACTTCAGTGGAGTGGGAGGTCATACCCTGCCTACTCTAATGCTGCAAAGTCACATGGTAAGGGGGAGATTGTATCATTTTATAACCAGAAGAGAGGGAAGAATTGGGAATAATCATCTAATTTCCCATCACTGCCTTCATTGGGCTATTGTGAGGAATACCTCAGTCATGTCTATGATGTGCTTGGTGCAGTACCCAGCACAGAATAAGCACACAGTAAATGTTAGCAGTCCACACTGTTGGTCCCAAAGCTGTCACCCAAAATTCTCACCATCTTTCCCAGGTTTGGGTCATCCATAGCCACACCTGTCTTCTTTAACAAGATAAGTTCTTTGTTACTGATATAATTCATTACAGCCTGATGCAGAAAAGGTGGAAGCTCTCTAACTTTGCCAGGAGCTTGGGGAAACGAGCAATGGGTAAAGAAAACAGCCAACCCCAATAGGCAGAGCCTTAATCAGGTAACCACGCCTCCCTTAGGTGTTCGTGACATTGAAGACCGCTTCTTGTAGGAGTAGGCCATGTGTGTGGGAGAAAGGGTGGACCTTTGAAAACTTTAAGAATATTTCAGGAATTTTCCACTAATAGGTTAAAAAAAAAATAGCTTCCTATGCATCACCTAGATGACCTTTTTCCCAACTGGAAAAAAGAAGACTGGCAAACAGGCAAGGAAGAAAAAGTGACTTATCTCCCAGACTGAAGTGAGCCTTCTCTCACTAGCTTGTTTTTGAGGTATCATCTGAATGTAAGCACTCCCAGATGGTTCAACCAAAATTTTTATGACAGGAAAGCAATTTTTCAATACAACCTTCACTCTTATATTTATATATAAAAAGTAATGCATAAACATATGAAAAAGCACTCACTGTCATTAACCATCAGAGAAAGGTAAATTAAAACCATGATAAGATACTGCTACACACCCAGCAGATTGGCTAAAGTGAAAAAGACTGACAATACTAAGTGAAGATGAGGATGTGAAGCAACTGGAATTTTCAAACACATCCCGGTGGGAGTACAAATTTACACAACCACTTTAGAAAACTGTTTGGCAGTAACTCTTAAATCTGAACGTTTATGAACTTTCAGAAATGATTAGAGATGGGCACCAGATAACATGTGCAAGAATTTAAAAACAGCATTATTCATAATAACTCTAAATTGGAAACAACTCAAATGTCCATCAACAGTAAAATGGATGAATAAAGTATGTGATACACTATGAAATATACTACATATCCAATAAAAATGAATGAACCACTGCTACATGCAACAACATTTCATAAATACAATGTTGAATAAAAGAAGCCAAATGTAAAGACTACATGGTGCATAAATCTATTGATATAACATTTAAAAACAAGTAAAACTAACCTTTTCTGTTGGGAAGGATAGTAATTATCTATGGAGATAAGGGGTAGAGATTACAAGGGGTATAAGGACATTCTATTTCTTGACCTGGGTGGTAGCTAAATTGGTAATGTGGTCTGAATTGTATCTCCCAAAAGATGTGTCCACCCAGAACCTCAGAATGTAATCTTATTTATAATAAGCATCTTTGCCAATGTAATTACAGTAAGGATCTTGAGAAGAGATCATCCTGGATTAGGGTGAACCCTAAATCCAATGATGGATGTCCTTGTAAGAGACAGAAAAGGAGAAGACACAGAGAGAAACAGAATGGAAAAAGCCATGTAAAGACTCCTGTGAAGATAGATGCAGAGATTGGAGTGATGCGGCCACAAACCAAGGAACGCCTGGAGCCACCAGACGCTGAAAGAAACAAGGAAGGATTCTCTCCTAGAGCCTTCAGAGAGAGTGTAGCCCTGGCAGGACCTAGATTTTGGACTTCTGGCCTCTAGATTTGTGAGAGAATAAATTTCAGTTGCTTTAGCCCATCATGTGTGTGGTGATTTGTTATGACAGCTCTAGGAACCTAATACAGACAGATATTGGTACTGGGAAGTGGGGTGGTGCTATAACAAATACCTAAAAATGTAGATGTGGCCTTTTTGGAATTGGGTAATAGGAAGAAACTAGAAGAATTTTGAGGTGCATGATAGGAAATGCTTAGGTTGCCTTGAGGAGATGATAGAAATATGGACTTTAAAGGTGATTCTGGTGAGAACTCCAAAAGAAGAAAGGGCATGGAAGAGAAAGCTTCTATCATCTTAGAGAACACGTGTGTCATCATAAACAGAATCTTGAAAGATATATGAACATTAAAGATACTTCTGGTGAGGAACATGTTTTTGGAAATGGGAGGAAAAGTAATACATATTATAAAGTGTGAAAAACCTTGGCTGAATTGAGTTCTACACTCAGTAGTAGAACTTGAATATTTAGCTGAGGAAATTTCCAAGCAAAGTGTGGAAGATGCACCTGGTCTCTCCTTGCTGTTTATAGTAAAATGCAACAGGAAAGAGATAAACTGAGGAAGAAACTGTTAAGTGAAGTGAATCCAGCACTTGATTTGAGAGGTTCTTGGCCTATCCAGATTGCAAAGGATGCTAAAATTAGGAAACTAGTACAAGTGTGCTTGCTCAGTGATAATATATCAAGCTGGTACTTAAAAGTTATACACTTTTATGTTTGTATGTTATACTTAAACTTTTTTTTTTTAAAGAGCAATACAAGCTCATGGTGGAAAAATCAGAAAATACATAAGCAAAAATAAGAAAGTAAAAACATCATCCATATTTCCAATACCTAGAGACAACCCCTGTCAACATTTTATTTTATATGCATCTAGATTTTCTTCTACATATTTTTATATTTCTACATATATTTTTGTCAAAAAGGGGTCTTACCACACATTCTGGTCTACTGGCTACATTTTTCTCTTGACAATGTATTTATTGGTGGATAACTTTCCAATAAATACACCCCTTATGATCATTCTCAAGGGTTAAGAAGATGGTAAGTGCTTTACAGGTTTACACAAATTGCACAGTAGCATATTTTATTTTTTAATTTTACTTGAATGTCTTTTTAAAAAATTGTTAAGGAATATAGAAGTTTATAAAGGAAAAAGGAAAAGTCCTATTCCTCTCAGGTAACACTTAAATTTGTATTTCTTTGATTATAAGCAAGATTAAATATGTTTTCCTATTTGTACTGAGCAGTTCTATTTCTTCACTATGAATTGCCTATTTATGGCCTTTACCCCTTTGTTTCTATTATAGTGTTTATTTTTGTCTTATAGACTGTAATGATTCTTTACTTATTGAAGACATTAATCTCCTGTTTGTCTTATATGTTTCAAATATTTTTCTCAGTTTTGCCATTTGCTTTTCATTTTGTTTATGATAACTTTTTACACATAATTTCACATTTAGTTACATATCTAAATTTTTTATGGTTTCTGCCTTGGGGTTATGTCTGAAAAGACCTCCCTCATACCCAGATTATATGAATAGTTAACTCAGGTTTCTTCTGGTGGTTTTTTTTTTTTTTTTTTGGGGGGGAAGATCAGCCCTGAGCTAACATCCATGCTAATCCTCCTCTTTGCGCTGAGGAAGACCAGCTCTGAGCTAACATCTATTGTCAATCCTCCTCCTTTTTTTTTCCCCCCACAAAGCCCCAGTAGATAGTTGTATGTCATAGTTGCACATCCTTCTACTTGCTGTATGTGGGACACGGCCTCAGCATGGCCAGAGAAGCGGTGCGTTGGTGCACGCCGGGATCCGAACCTGGGCCGCCAGCAGCACAGCACACACACTTAACCGCTAAGCCACGGGGCCGGCCCTCTTCTGGTGGTTTTATAGTATGTTTCATACTTTTGATTTTTTTAATCTTCCTGGGATTTGTTGTAGTGTATGGTGATAGGTAAAGGATTAACTTAATTTTTTAAATAAAAATTATTCCAGCATCATTTATTGGATAATCCATCATTTCACATTATTTTTAAATGCTGGGGTTTTTTTCCCATACACTAAAAATAGACATATCCTTGCATTTGTGGTTGTCTATTCTATTTCATTGTTCTATCTATTTATTACAGGTTCTGCATGTCTATTTGAATGCAACTTTATGTTACAATTTAATATCTGTCAGTGTAAGGTTCCCCTGCAATTCCTTCTTTTTATTATATTTTTGCTATTCGTTCAGATAAACTTTAGAAGTTACAAAAACAAATCCATTTTGCATTTAAATTGCAACTCCATTAAGTAGAGTAGATTAATATAGATTAATTTTGGGGAAAACTGCCATCTTCTCAATATGGACGGGGTATTAAGGGACAGAAATGCTGGCTATGTGGGGAAACAGTAGGAAACACAACTGCATAATTGAAGAAAAGTATTTCTGCAGAATCCTGTAGAAGCAGAGACAGATAACATTGGATCATTAGGTTGTGGCCAGAGTGCATTTAGATTTCTCTTGGAAACAATACAGAACACTTTTAAGGAAAATTAATCTCACAAACTTGCTTGCCCTGGTGAAACTGGAGAGATATGGGATGCCAGAGACTAACTGGGAGCTCCTGCACTGTTTGGAGGCAAAAGGAATAGAAAGATTACAGAAGTCAGGACCTGATGCCTCTTCAAGCCTGAGGGACAAGAGAGAGGAGCCTCTTACGACATTGAGGAGGTGTCAGACTCATCTGACAGGGAGAAGCTGCTGCCAGCAACAGAAAGCAGGAAATCAGGAAGTAGCTCCCAAAAGGCAAGAGAGATGCTCAGCTCAGGTTTAAACGGGCTGAGATGAAGACATGGCATGACTTCTGGGTGGAAATGTTCTGAAGGAGGTTGTGGATCTGGAGCTTCCTAAGGGTGAGGATTGCAGAAAACACAGAACCTGGTGCACAGGGGACTCTTGATAAATGTGTGGCATTGAACTGAATAAGTTGTAGGTTTAACAGGGCGTGAGAGCTGAAAATTACATTGTGAAAGAGCAAGGATTCAAGAAGTGTCCCTAAACCTTGTTGAATACTACATTTGCAGGACAGAAAGAAAACTAGAGTCAGAAAAGTAAGCAGATAAAAACAAACCAACCAACCAATGGGCAGAATGGTTGTGATTGTAAGCAAACACTGCTGAGTATTGCAGATCTCCAATGATGATTCAAGGTGAACACAAGCCCAACATATTGCAGTGGTATATTTAGATGACTCTTGAAAAAAAAAAAGAAGGTTTTAAATCACCTTCTTATTTGATCCTTCTAACAATTCTGATGTTGGGAAATGCCAGAAGGCTCCCACCAGCAAGGAGTGGCTCTAATTCAGCTAAAATTTGCACGGTCCAGTTGGACCATATCACTTGTATTTAAGGACATGACTTCAATTCTATACAGTCAGCAAGAACAAAAAAACATCAATTTAAATAGTGTTGTCACAGGGAGGGAAAGGCTAGTCATCGGATGTGTGTATTTTCATTTTGTGTGGGCTTCTTGTGGGGCATGTTAGATATTTACACACACTCTCTCACAAATACATATATTGTGTATGACTGACATGTTACTGATCACACCACTAAAAATTGTTCTAGAGCCCCTAGGAAGAGTGAAGAGCCACTACAACCAGTCAGTGACACAGGGCCTCTTGCACTGAGGGACTCTGTCACAACAACTTCCAAGTTTGAAGAATGAAACCAATAAAGAGCACCATTTATTGAGAGCCTGTGGTATGCTATACTATGCTAAGCTCTTTATAGATATTATCCCTAAAATAAGTTTCATCATTCCTATTTTATAGAGGGGAAAACTGGGGCTTAGGGAGGTCATATAATTTATCTAAGGTCTACCTACTAGTATGGGATGAAATAAGATTCCAAGTCCAAGTCTAACACCAAAGCCCTGTTCTCCCCTACCTCAACCATGCTGCTCCAACCAAAGCCGATGGGAATTAAAGAAGAAATAAAGTGGTTCGGATTTATGGATGATGACCCACTATAGAAGCCACTGTTGAGAACTTTAAAACAGAGAAAGCAAGCCAGTTGAACATCGGTGAAGGGAATACTTTTACAATGAATACATTTTTCCCCTTGTTTTTCATGTTGTCCTAAAGCAAGAGAACAAAGGGTCAGACCAAGTTCATGGCAGGTAAATTTAGGAAAAAAATAAAGAAAACATTTTTTGCCCCAGGCATGGAGCCCTTCTATGGAATTCCATATTTGCAGAGTCAAATTTCAGAGCTGTAGTTTTTAAAGGCATTTGGTTTGGTTTAATGCCCAACAACAATGCTGGCTGTTGAATGGGTGAAGATTAGAGTAACCGAATCACTCGCGTCAGGGCTTCCGCTGATTTCTGCAGAGACCAAAGAGGCAATTTTCTTCTCTCTCCCACCTTCACCATCTGCAGCAGAACCCAAGAATCCAGGGGTCCTCCCACTGTCTTCTGGAGCTCCAGGCTCCCAGCATGACCAATGTGTCACTGACAACCCATCTAACCAAGGCAGAATGTCTCAGTCCCCACAAAAGTAGCTAATCCAGCCATTGAAGGGTTATCCAGTCCAAATCCCCAGCCACAAAGTGAAAACAGAGCAGGGTCTTTGTTTATTGATTTGCCTAGGACCCTCTGACTGGCAAAGGCAGAAAAAAATAACCCGGCACAAAATAAATGTTCGATTTCTTTCATGTAAACAAGATTGAGACCAATTTAGCTGTACAAAGCAATTCTTTGCCTGTAAAGCAAAAAATAGCTCCCCTGAGGAGGAAGGAACCCAGGCCCCACTCAAGTGCCCCTCCTCTCCACCCTTCCCCCAGCCATTTTCAGTTACCACTGCTTTTCTGCCAATGAATGTCTTATTCAGGGTCCCAGTGCAGGAGTCACTGCAGGCAATGAGCTCAACCCCACCCCACCTCCCTTTCCAAAATGTTTTCTGATCAAGATAAAGGCTATGGGGTCTATGTTGAAAGTCAGTATTAGTGAAAATTATCTCCATAAAAAGGAAAGACTTTTATCCAAAAATCTCAGTCTCCTATTTCTTTCTGTGGAGCTCCGACCAGTCCCAAACTGCTTTTATGTGGGTTTAGAAGTGGACTAAAGGGAGACCTAAAAAAAATCCAAATTTTTTTGTCAAATGTCCAGATAGTGGATGGCAATTTGGATGCAAATCCCTTAAACAGGGTCTTGAAAACTTAGTTCACCTTTTGGGACCAAGGAAGTTATTCCTAAATCCTTGTTCGATCTTTATTCAAGCCAAACTCTAGTGACTTAAGCAAAACATTTGCCAACTTGGATCACATGACTCGACTTCATTAGCCAGTATATCTATGGATAGGAGCATTTTAAGGAAAACAAGAATCTAGCTGAACCTTCACCCAAAACTCAACGCCAACACAAACGAAGACACTCAGATTTCAGAAGACCTGATTTCCTGTGGAAAAAGAGGCTGCTTTCATTTTCATATAAGTCCCATTTTCTTAGTGAGTTCAAAATGAAGCCTGGACAAATCTCTCTGGAAAGCCTAGTTCCCTCACCGCCCCATGATGCCAAGCCAACTGGGCATCAGACATTTGGGGGAGAGGGTCTTTGTAATGCTTCTAAAGCTCCAAGTGTTAGGGAGGCATTTAGGCTCATACAGTTCTCACATTTGTTGGGGTACTCAGTGAGTACAAAGAAGATAGAAAAAAGGATTCTTACACCAGATGCACTGATACTTCTCCAACTGAGACCCCAAATTCTCTTACACCTGCTAATGACGCAGGTGTAAGAATGCTTTTCCTGGATTTACTCACCACGTCCAGAAAAAATCCTCCACAAGAACACTTGGAGTGCTTGTAAGAACCAAACTGAGACCATGATGGTATCAATGCCATCTTTCTTTCCTGATTGCTTATGGTTTCATCACTTGGTAAGGTAGGCTCCAGGAACTGAGTGGCCTGGTTATTGTACAGGATGGGAGGAAACAGAGGCACACCCTTGCTACCTAATCCCGCCCTTTCCCAACCATCCTGGGGTTCAGGAGAGAGCTCTTGGGTGTGGAAAGAAGCAGACGTAAGGAACCAATGAAGGAGTTTTATAGATTCACATGCAGATTCCTAGCACCCCACCCATACAGCTCCCTCAGGCCTTGAGTGAACTTGTAGCAACTCAACTTTTCTATCCAGCAACAAGATTAACCTAATAAAATGAGCAACAAGGGCTATCAACAGAAATGTGTGCTGCTTACTAACTTGTTCACATAGCCTGCCTCATTCCACAAAGGCTTTGAGGTGCAGTGACTTCATTCTCAGAAGCCCATATGAAGCTCTTCGTAATGGTTATTATCTTGACTCAAAAAAAGGATTTAAAAAACATGGAACAAAATTAGGGAAGTAGTCACCACCAACATGTCAACAGGCCCCACCTAGCTGCAAGTCTCCAGGTAGAAAATGCTCTGGTGGTTAACAGTATTCTGTTTTGGCATTTCTGCCCTAGTGCAGGCTGTATCTAATACAGACTGGTGCTTCTTTTCATTCCCTGTGATATCTGGCTTATTATCTGCAAATTATGTGCAAGTTCATTCAAGGTTCACCAAAGAGGAGAGAGTTATGGTACCATAGGCATGGGAGGAGGGAATCATTATCAAGGGACAAATGGCATCCACCCATTTCCTATGAAAAAGCAACAAATCTCTAAGGCAATTCTTAGGAGAGAGGCCAATTTGAATTAGAAAAATGTCTGAATTTTAGACTTAAAAAAAATAGGGGGCCGGGAGGCTGGCCCGGTGGCGCAAGCAGTTAAGTGCGCGCGCTCCGCTGCGGCAGCCCGCGGTTCGCCAGTTCTGATCCCAGGCACACACCAACGCACCACTTGTCGAGCCGTGCTGTGGCAGCGTCCCATATAAAGTAGAGGAAAATGGGCATGGATGTTAGCCCAGGGCCAGTCTTCCTCAGCAAAAAAAGAGGAGGATTGGCAGATGTTAGCTCAGGGCCGATCTTCCTCACAAAAAAGAAAAAAAAATAAGGGGTGGGCCCAGTGGCATAGCGGTTAAGTTCACACGTTCCACTTCAGCGGCCTGGTGTTCGCCAGTTTGGATCCTGGGCATGGACCTACTCACCACTCATGAAGCCATGCTGAGGCAGCGCCCCACGTAGAAGAGCCACAACTCTACAACTATGATACACAACTATGTACTAGGACTTTGGGGAGAAAAAAGAAAAAAAAAAGGATGATTGGCAACAGATGTTAGCGCAGGACCAATCTGCCTCAAAAAAAAAAAAAAATAGACTTTATTTTTTAGAGCAGTTTTAGGTCCCAGAAAAATTGAGCAGAAAGTACAGAGAGTTCTCATGGACCCCCTGTCCCCCCACACACAGCCTCCTCCATTATCAACATCTCCCATCAAAGTAGTACATTTGTTCAATCAATGAGCCTACACTGACACATCATAATCACCCAATGTCCATAGTTTACTTTAGGCTTCACTTTTGGTGTTGTACATTCTACAGGTTTGAACAAACGTATAATGATATGTATCCACCATTACAGTATCATACAGAACAATTTCACTGTCCTAAAAATCCTCTGTGCTCCAACTCTTCATCCCTCCCTCCCCGCTAACCCCTGGCAACCATTGATCTTTTTACTATCTCCATAGTTTTGCCTTTTCTAGAATGTCTTATAGTTGGAATCATACAGTATGCCACCTTCTCAGGTTGGCTTTTTTCACTTAGTAATATGCATTTACATTTCCCCCATGTCTTTTCATGGTTTGATAGCTCATTTCCTTTTAGCGCTGAATAATACTCCATTGTCTGGATGTCTCCATTGTCTGACCACAGTTTATTTATTCATTCACCTATTAAGGACATCTTGGTTGCTTCCAAGTTTTAGTAATTAAGAATAAAGTTGTTATAAACACCTGTGTGCAAATTTTTGTGTGGACATAAATTATCAATTCATTTGGGTAAATCCCAAGGTGTGCAATTGCTGGATTGTATAGTTAACAGTATGTTTAGCTTTGTAAGAAACTGCCAAACTGTCTTCCAAAGTGGCTGTACCATTTTGCCTTCCCACCAGCAATGAATGATAGTTCCTGTTGCTCCACATACTCACCAGCATTTGGTGTTGTCAGTGTTTTGGGTTTAAGCAATTCTAATAGGTATGTAGTAGTATCTCACTGTTGTTTTTAGATTTTTTTTTAGTATGCATTACATTTTCATTTCAAAGCCATCCACTGATGCAAACTCAATTAACCAGGGGAAGTTGATATTTGATGAAGATGGGTACACTCTATGTCCAGGAACAGCACTAGACACTTCTTATTCCTATTTTACAGGCAAGAAAACAGAAGTTCAGAGATGGTTAATTTTCCAGGTCAAGAGGTGAGGCCTGGTTTTGTACCCATGTCTGTCTTTCTCTAAAGTCCACACTCTTCCCACTACTACACCATATTAATCCAAGAAGGAAAAGCGAACTCCTATTTATGGAGTATCCACACGGGGAAGACCAGGCCTTATGTGTTCACAATCTTAAATACATTCTCTCTTTTAATCCTCACAACAAAGCTAAAAGTGGCATTATTGTCCTCATCTACAGTAGATGAAGATGGTGAGGCTCAGAAAGGTTAGGTTCTTCACGGGCTAGGCATTAACCATTTGGTTAATGGGCCCAGGGTGCTGAGATGATGGGATGGAGATCCTCAGGGGGCTCCTAGAAGAGAAGATTCACCAACCAGTCTGGAAGGATTTCAACACGTTAATCTGTATAGCCACATCAGCCAATGCCAACTCTGAGAGGACCTAACAGGATTTGCTGATGGACCGGATGTGGCGAGGTGGTGGGCAGAAAAGAGAGGAATACTATGAATCAAAGGGGTAGGCTTGGGCAATTGGGTGGTGACGCCATTTCTCGAGACAGGAAAGATTGCAGGAGAAGTGATTTGAGGGAGGAAATCAGAGTTCCAAGGTTATCCAGTTAGTTAATGGTACCACTTATGCTGATTTCAGAACTAAGTGAGAGAGACAAATTTGAGAAGTAGAATAAGATATCATTTCTGGTCTTACAGTTCCAATGCAGCCAACAGTCACACCCCAAGGAACTATAATACAAGACAGAACATGAGAGGTAGCTGAGGAGTAGAATTTGAAAGGTTTCCTAAATCTCTTAGTTTTCTATATCCTTATTGGTCAATTAAGCAACCACCCAAATGCTGCACCATAAACCTTAAAATTGAAATCCCAACCTCAAGTCCAGACTCAAGTTATTGTAGGAGAAAGAATACAGGAGGAGCCCCAGGGAGACCCAGGGAAAGATGGCCTCCCACACTTGTGCATGTTGTTTGCTTGATATGGCCTCAAATTGCAGGAGAGTCATTTGTCATTAGCCATCTGCTCCACAAGCTTTTCTTAGTTTATGTGGTAGGAAGGGAGGGAACGTGGTCTAGTGTTTTGCATCCTAGTTTTATGGTTCTGCTGCAAACTTGGTGAATGGCCTTGGTTAAGACATGGAACCTCATTTAAATGTGAATCTACAGTTGTCTGCCTTTTTGGAGGAGCACAAAGAAGAATAAGAATATGCCACACCACTCCTCAAGATTTCAACAACCCGAAACAGCAGTGTAGAGGGTCATGCTGAACCTGGATGGTTCAGGAGGAGGGAGTTGTCCCCTCATTTGCAAGTGGCCTTAAAACTTCCTAGGCGTGTCTGAAGGACCACTGAAGCACCCCATACTTTTATGCAGTCAGTCCCTAAATGAGCCTAGAAAATTCTTCTACAAGTACATAGGTAGCAGAGGTGGGGAAAGAGCTTTGTCAATTATTGGCTGTGTAGGAAAGATGGTTTTTACAGATAATTTAGAGTTATTGATTTAATCGAGAGCAAGGAATAGCCTTGGCGATACTTAGTAGAGACCACTTTTTAATGATGATAATGTGACTCCGCCATGTGGCTGGCACAGTGAAAGACACTCTCTCCTTTAATTCTCCTTACAACCCCCAGGCAGGGAAAGACTGTACCCCTACTTAATATATGAGGAGAATGTAGTTCTGGAACTTGCCAGAGGTCAAACAGCAAGCAGAAGAGCCAACAAGTAAACGCCAAGCTGTCCAAACACAGGTCCAGCCACATTTCTACTACCCCACATTGCAGAAGGCAGATAATGTTTGCCTAAATTACTTTTCCTCAGGGCTCCAATTCACTTGCCCTCCGAGGACCTTCGCAGTGAAGGGAAGGCTGTATTAAGTGATTCCTGAGGACCCTGTGAACTCAAGCACTGCAAGAGGCTTAATGTAATTTTTAAGCCATGGTAAGGGTGGTTTCACAAACAGCTTAGGAGGAGAAAGGTTGTGCCTTGATGTCCCTATTTCAAAAGACAGATCTGTACCAAGCCCACCACTTGCTGCTCTTCAAATACATCCCACATTCCAGAGAGGCACATTTATAACTAAACAAAAAGTGACGATTGATGATCATGTCACGAGAAAAAGCATGGAATAAACCATTTTGCCAAATTTAACATGGTTATCATTCCTTTTTGAAAGTATTCTTTTAAAAATGCTGGTTGCTATGTACCAAGCAGAGAAATTCAATCCAAGGCAAGGGACGAGGAATGGATTGGGTGCCCCACAATCTCTGTCTTCTTCCCTCCTGTGAAGTGTGGGAGCTAAAGTCTCAGTAGCTCCCCAAAGGCAGGGTGATGCCAGGAATATTGGTGGTAAAAATTTAAGTTCAGTGTTGACAGACCATTTAATCTGTACCAGGCAGCATGCTAAATTTAAGGAAGAAAGATGGCCAAGATATAGTCCTTGCCCTAAGAGCTCCTGGTCTTGTCTGGAGATTTTTGATTTTGTTTCTATCATAACATACGTGACTAATGACTTTCGTATTCTTGGCACACTAAGATAAATGATCACAATGCTCAGTTATACCTAATTTGAATTCTGAAGCTGAACCTCCATCTCTCTCTCGCTCTCGCTCTTGCTCTCTCACTCTCTCTCTCTCTCATAGTTATCTAATGTTTAAATAAGAAAGACAAAGCCAGCATATCTTATTCACAGTATGGGTGACCTAGCGATGATGATCTTGGCTTTCTTTAACTCATAATAAAGAAGGAACATGTTTGAAGATGTTTGTACTTTATTATGAGATATGAGGGACTAGCAACCACCAACCAGTATATTGACCCAGCAAGTACAGTGAACATTATATAAGCCTGAGAGTCATGGTCTTGTGGGACCTGAGGCTTAAGTTCAGGCTGCTGCATCCTGCTGTGTGGGTTGTGAACTGCATGACTCCAGAGGGCGCCATTCACGTAGTCTATGATGTGAATGCTGCCCCCTGGAGTTGTGTAATGAAACGAGCCTGCCCAGATTGGACTTTGGAACCAGCTTGGAACTTCCTACACACCCACTTTGACCAGGTTAAGCTTTCGCCTCACAACCTTCTCTCTGGCCAAACTAAACAGACTTTTTTCTACAAGAGAGTCCCTTAACCTGACTTCTGAATTTGTGGGGAAGAAGAGAAAAGGAGGAATTTTCATTCTAATTAGGCTTTAGGACAACTTGGCTTCTCATGAACCCGGGACCTTTAATATAGAGGATAGTCCATCTAGAGGAGGAAGAACTAAAGGTGAGAAGGCACGTCTCCATCCCCTTGCTTTCTGTTGTCAAAGGAAAACAGTTCCCAAAACCTAGGACCAATCACCTGGGAATGACCCATTGGCAGAGCACTTGCAAACCACCTGGCAGTTGGAGCCATGGGAGCTCTGAGGTGGGGCAGTGCCAGAGGCCCATTCTAGGTTCAGGAAGTAGCCCCAACTCTGCTCTAGTGACAGTGGGTGATCTGGGCAGTAGGTAGCTCCAAGACGCTGAGAGGAATACAGGACGTCTTGACTTTGTCAGAGGATCTCCTGGTCATTAAACCTCCTTTAAAGACACTGTGTTAAGAGAGTTTATGAGTGGGGTACATTGGGTTGTCCTGTGAGAATGCCTCCCACTCCCCCCATGAATGAGCCCAGAAGTTTTAGGGCCATCTCCTTAATATATCTTCATTGGAGTTTCCATAAGGAAAAAGGCTGTTAGAAGTAAGTGCTGCTCCCTCACTAAGAAAATTCCCAGTCATCATGGCTGCTTCCATTCCTCCTCCCCAAGCTACGCCAAAGTTATTTCAAGATGGCAGCAGCAGAAAGATGGATTAGCTCTGTCAACAGGGAGTCCTAAAGTCCTGCCATTCAATGAGCAAAGAAACGTGTGCCTGCCATGGGTGGCTGATAAGGGAAGTGGACACAGGATAAACTTCAGCCCAGCCAGCTGACAAAGCTCAAACACAGCCTTTGAAAAAACAGCAACTCCTAGGCCTCCGCTTAATGAAGGCAAAGACTGTAGGCTTTGTTCGATTACCAGGCTATTACCATCAGCAGAAGGCTTACAATTCTGAGCTGCTGCTGCTGCTGCTGCTGCTGCAGAGACAACAGGACCCAAAAGTGTATCTTATAAGACAGTTTCCTTGTAGGGAATCAGAAGCACAAGTTGCCACAAAAATAGTCTTTCATCTCCAATGCCCCACCTCTCTGCCCCTCGTCCCCACCACATAAACCTCTCCATTCTGATTTATTTTAAGGAGCAGGCCATGATTTGTAAGTAATGGACTTCCTAATGCATATTTCAGAACTGGATCACCACTAACACTTATTGGAAACTTGAATGTGCTTAATAAGAATAGTAAGAGTTTTACACGCATTATCTCATTGAATCTTCACGACGCTCCAGTGTAGTAAGCACAATATTTGATGGACGAAGAAATTGAGGTGCAATGAGGTGAGGCACCTTGCCTAAGGTCACACAGCTGGTAGGTGGTAGCTCTGGGATTTGACTGCCAGCCAGATGGGTCTGATTCCAAAGCAGAATCCTCTTCTATTCAGTGCTCTGCCTCCCTCACCCCTTCTCACTCTAAGGAAAGAGGTCGTACTGAGAGAAGTCTCAGAGCTTGCAAAAGCTTTGGAACCCTTGCCCGGATTACAGGTTTGGAGAAGCACAAGCTGTGCATGCTGCAATGCAATAAAATAATGACCATGACACTAATAATAACCGTGACTCCTTTGGGGAGTACCTTGTGTTTGTGCTTGTCTCTTTTAAAAGATTGTCCACTTTGCTTATTCCTATCTTATCTTGGTTAATCGAGTTATATTTTACTTTTCCCTGGCTCCTATAAAGATCCCCTTGAAGCCCTCCCCAGCTAGATAAGCCCCCCAGGGTTCTTTCTCCTTGCCATTAGTCACAATTTCCTGATGTTGAGTCTCTTCCAGGAAGACAGAGGAAGCAGCTCCAAATGCAAGTGATTAGCTTGTGTGTGGGGCTTTGACACAGAGTTCTGGTCACTTACAAAGGCAAACACACAGCTGGTTCAAGAGCAGCTCTTTGCCATTTTCCATCACTGGAAAAATGGAAGTCTCAGTAACTAGTTGCTTTAAAACAGCCAGTCCCTTAACTTCTCCAGGGATAAGTAGGCAGACATCTGAAGCCAGTCACTGGGTCTCCTCACCATTTGGGTCAATCTAGGAGCTTGCCTAATAAAAGCAATGTGCACGTTGTCGAGAGCTGTTTTCTAAAAAGCACTGATGGTCCATTAGGACCAACCATCCCACCACACAGAGATTTACAAATGAGACATGGTATTCTTGTGCCATTTCTTTAAGAAACATTCCCCACATTGCAATGCAAGGTCCAGAGCCAGAATACAAAACCGCGCTGAAAACTGCTATCAAAGAGAGCAGTTTTGAATTGAATTTAAGTACACTTCTCAAGTGGCCATTATTTTTTAACAGGCATGTAAACACTATATTTTTATTAATAGCTTTCTATTTATCTCTCTGGGATTTAAATACCTTATCTATGTATGCCTTCATTCAACAAACATTTCCTTGACCCCCTACCATGCTCTTGCAAGACAATAGGGATGCCAAGATAGTACACCGAGACCTATTGAAGAGTTCACTGCCCCATGGGGACGACATATATTGTACTGGGACGGATTAGCCAGGTTATGCTGCAGTAACAAAAAACACCAACATCTCATTGGCCAAAATTAGCACAGGTTCTTGCTCATGTTATATGTCCATTGTGGGTCAGTAGGAGCCTAGGTTGATGGAGCAGTCACCATATTTAACATTGCCAGTCACTATGCCAGAAGAAAAAAGATGTCTGAAGAGTCTTGCACCAGCAATTAAATGTTCATCTCTTCTGCTCTCAATTCATTGTACAGAACTAGTCATTTGTCCCACCTAACCACAAAGAAACCAAGAAGGGCAATCCTACCTTGCAACTAGATTGGGGAAGATCCAGAAACATTTGAAGAATAGCCCTAATGAATAATACATGCACAATAACATGTGCAAACATGTTAGTAGATAACCGTGATACAATCTCTATAATAGAGAAATGGAAAAAAGAGGGAGCAATAAACTAACAAACTTCAGGAAATGATTACAAAAGATTCCCATAGGAGGTGGCATTTGAGTTTATTGTAAGAGAATTATGGAAGAATGAAAGATGTTTTTCTGGGAAGCAAGGATATGAGCATTCTAGGAGAAAGAGCTTTGCAAAGGCAGAGAACATGAAAACACTTTTCATTTAAAGGGAGTGGAAGGAAATTCAGTGTAGCTAAAGCACCCACGTGGGAAGGGTAGAGAGGAGAGGTGGCAGAGGGCAAGGGGTCAATTGTGAAGGGCGCCTGCCTTTCTTGGGAGTTTGGTTTCACCCTGTAGACAACAGAAGATAACAGGGATTGTCCTACAGGGGAGAGTCAAACTGTGGAATGTCAGGAGTGTGTTTGTTTGTCTTTAAGGAAGATAACACAGAGGAAGCATGGATGAAGAACTGGAATGAAGAGGGAGCGAGTTAGGGAGATGTGCTGTCATCCAGGTGAGAGATAGTGAGCCTGGCCTCAGGCGCTGCCCGAGTCTGAGATTTGAGTCATTTTTGAGGAAGATCGGCTAAAACCCCAATGTTTTATCATTAAAAACATTAATATTTTTAATTAAAGGAGGGCTGATGACCTCCTTTAGGAGAACCCTTCAAGACCACTTTAAGGCTGCTAGTTTAAGAAATGAGGTAAATGCTTACACCATTCCTAAAACAGGGATTACAGCTGGAGGATGAAGAGGTTCAAGGCAGGAAGATGATGAGCTCCGATTTGAACATGTCAAATTTGAGGTGCCCATGGAGATACAGATGGAGATGTCCTGGGAATACAGGGCCCAGGAGTCTAAATTCGTTACGTGATATGAATTTGGAATGGATGTAATTTGTAATTAATGCAGCTGAGCCTCGTTGATACTCAGAGAGTCTCGTAGAGAAAACTGAAAGGATAAACGCAAATATACAGAAACATTCTGAAGTAAACTTTGTTAGTCACCATATTTTTAAAAATATATACATATAATAAAAGCTCAGAGGTAAAGAATTTGGGAATATCTCATCCATCCAACTGTCCTGAGAAAATTACTTCCAAAATTTCAGTTAATGTCTACCCCCGTTGAAGCAAAAAGTTCTTGCCTATGGAAATGTTGATAATTTAGGACACGCAGATGTATATATTTCAGTCAGAACTGATTTGATGTTTAACCTGAGGAAAGAATTTTTTAAACTGAACTTTTAATGACAATTATAAGTAATCAATGCTGTTTTTCAAGTGACTAATCAAGTTTTCAGGGTTTCTGCAAATTTGAGTGGCCAGCCATAGGAATTTTCATTAAACTGGGGCTTTTCCCCTTTTAATTTTTAATTAAATTGGCCTAAGTCAGTAATCAGGGTTTCCATGTTACTATGTAATGTATAGGGTAGCAAGTACACTGGGCTCCCACCAGCTCCAGAAAACATCATTTAGAAGGCTAGAGGGAGAAATCTGAACTCTCATTGTCAGCGTTCCAAGAGATAAACAGAGCATTATACGTTGTTCTGAGGCAACGGGACCAGAGTTTTTAAATAAACCGTATTAATATGTGAATAAGACAAGCATTATTCTCTTCTTTCAAAATTTAGTAGAGCTTTTGTTTTTGCCAAGTAGAAAGGTGGCTGTTGGGCTGTGGAGCTGGGGAACACATCACGGGTGTTCTGGTCTTGCATCTCATATGCATGCTGGGGTCACATCCACTCTTTAAGTGGCTAACCCTGACGCAGGAGGTCAGTCCACTCTGGCAGGCAAGCTCAGGCACTTTCTGGTGGCAAGCTACCCTCTATGGCCAAATTTCTTCTGAGATGCAGACCATACAGGAATTGGTAACAATCCACACATTTGCAGGAAGTGAGAGGAAAGAATAGACAAGCTAGATTCTGCAAGGCTGTTTCTAAGTTTGATTTTTTCCTAAGCCCAAGTGACTGAGAGGGACTCAAGCTTGTATTCTCCACATGCACCCCCAACACAAAGATGTTTGAGTCTGTCTTTTTGCATTTTAAAAACTAAACTTACTTTTCCCTTCCTTGCTCACCTATGTTTTGAAAAGCAGTTGCTTTCAAACTTTAGGAGTCTGACTCATGTTAAGAAATACACAAAAATATCACTGAAACAAAAGTTTCACAAAACCATTATCTGCCCTGCAACGCACAACACAGCCTGATATTCCCCAGTCTGTCCTATTTCTTTGCAAAAGGTCTGCTTGTGTCCTTCTAAATGAGTCATGACCCACTGATTGATTTTGACCCATAGTTTGACAAATACTGCTGTTGAGTAGCCCTTCCTTAAAATATACATTTAAATCTACACTGAAAAAAGCAAATAACATTGGTAATGCTTGATACCCTCAACAAGTACATGGAACTACTAAGTCTCTGAGGTAATCTATTCAGGGCCAACTATTTCCTGTTCCACATGCATGTTGAGCAGATTCCTGTGGGCCTCAACTCTGTAGAACCATCTGTTGCTTTTGACCAAATCTTCATCACCAGCATGTTTACCATGTTTGGCCTTTAACTTCTCAAACAAATCCTCACCGTTTTTTGACTTAACTTTCTGCCAAGAGGTACTTGCCTTTGCTGATCCTAGACCAGCACTATCCAATGGAACTTTTTGTGGGGACGGAAAAGTTCTTTGTCTGCACTGTCCAATATGGTGGCAACTAGCCACTAAGGTGTGGCTAGTGAAACTGAGGAACTGAATTTTAAATTTTATTTAATTTCAGTTATTTAAACTTAAATAGCCACATGTAGTTAGTGATTACCACATAGAATAGTGCCAGCTCGAGATAAACCCTCAAAATATGTCTCCATTTCTTCAGTATATACTTTCCCTTCTCGTTGCTTAGGGTTGATTGAATCGGCATCACATTGACATTGCACTCTTCACACATTGTCTGATTTATCCTTGGTCCCTTAAAATCATGTTTATGGACAAATGATTTGACTAATGCATACTCCATGTTCCTGCCATTTTCATTTTTTAAAATGAATTTTTCTTTTTTTATTTTATTTCTGTCATAGCCTCATCTTCCTAGACCATTCAACATCCTATCCATTTTTGCAAGATGATTTGATGGGTTTTTTAATTTGAAAAAACCTAAAAACTAATCACAGACTTAGTAAACATGTCATAGACTGGTGAACAAGAAGTGGTTGAGACCAAAGTGACCTATTTTGATGTCCTTTGGTGGTGTTGGGTGGAGTGTACCTGTTTTAGCTCTGGACTGTAACTTTTTTTGCATCTATACATTAGAAATGCATATGTTTTGTATCTGAAATTGGGAAGTGTATAGGTAGAGAAACTCCTCTACTTGAACAGAGTAGTATGTTGGGGAATAAAAAAAATTTTTTTTTAAGACAGTTTCTGCCCTCTAGGGAGATTTTGACTGAGGCAGATAGATAAACATAGGTAGAAGTAACTTCACTATGTGGCAGACTCATTATGAGAAGACACTATGAGAAAGGTATAATATTATTTAAGAGGGTGTTAGAGAGAGAAGAGTTCTGAGCTGGGAATAGAGGTATAGAGGGCTTCAAAGAAGAGACACTTTGTAGGATGGGTCTTTCAGCTTGGCACATATAAGGATTTGGAAACAAGGAAGAGAATTCCACGCTGGAAAACATAGTTAAGGGAGAATTATAGAGCTTGAGTGTATGGCATGTTCAAAGAAAGCTAAATTATCTACAATCTCAATGTCTGATGTGTCTAATCGGGGCTGCATTTTAGGAAGATGCATTCATCAACAAATATTTACTTTGGACAATAAGATAAAAATAATTGGTCAGAGTAAAGTAAGACTAGAGCAGGGAGATCAGCTCCTGGAGTGATGAGGTAATGCAAGTGAGAGATAACAATCCTCTGAACAAGAAAGTGGCAAACTATGTCCCATGGGCTAAATCAGACAGGAAGTCGGTTTTTGTAAATGAAGTTTTGCTGGAACACAGTCATGCCTACTCATTCACCCATTGTCTATGGCTACTTTCGTGCTACAAGGGCAAAGGTGAATTGCTGAACAAAGACAGTATGACTCACAAAACCTAAAATATTTACTATCTGATCCTTTCAAGAAAAAGTTTGCCAACTTGTGTCTAAACTAGAGCAATGGGAGTGGATAGTGTGGAATGCATACGAGGGAAATGATGGCAGTGAAATCCACAGGATTCAGAGACAGATGGCACAAAAGGATTGATTTACAAGGGAAGTTTAATTCAAGAAGTCTTTTAGATCTATAGCCTGGGACACATAAAGGAAAGCAATTTCATTAACTGAAACTGAGATAGGGATGAAAAGGAGACAGGCTAGGAACAAAGGTCAGGAGTTACATGTAAGATGTGTTGTGTCTGAGGCACCTCTGGCACACCCACGTGAAGATGAATGCACTCATCACTGGAGACAAGGAGAGAGGCCATGACTGGAGATGTAGACTTGGGAGCTATATGCCTAGATTGGAGAGGTGATGAGAAGAAGATGGCCCAGAGAGAGAGGAAAGGAGAGAACAGGAACAGGCTGGAACCCTGGAGGACACATCTGTTTAAGTGGCAGACAGAGAAAAGAGAACCAGTGAAGAATTCAATGGAAAGTTACGGGGAATTCCATGGCATTATGGAACTAACAGGAGACAAGAAAAAATAAGGGAGAGAGGATAGCCATCAGAGTCAAAAGCTGTCCTAAGGGTCAAACAGAATGAGGACGTTTTGTAGGAGGTGACTGCACACGTCAGAACATCATTGTTGGTATTTGGGGACCAAATCCAAGGAATGAACAGAAGGAGAACAAATTGTGACAGCAAATGAAGCCTAATCCTTTGAGATCTTTAGCTATTGAGAAAAGATGAAGACCAGCTGGAAGCTGGAAGGGGAAGCAGGTCGAAGGACGGCTTTCTTGAGGAGAGGAGCGCTTTGGGGAAGCTTATTTTACACAAATGTCAATAGACTCTGGCATGAGGATATTTCCCAGATTTTGGACAGTTTACAAATTGCTCAGACGCCTTTGTTTGCTTCCTTTGGAACATACATCACTGCTATGGTCTGAAAGGTTGATGCTTCTGGAACCCAAGCACAAGCTAAATGAAATGCTCCTTCTCGCTTAGCTTAAAAATCTTCTTAAGTTTTCTAATAGGAACCAAGGCCTTTTTTAAGATCTTCATATATAGATCTTCATGTCAAGAGCTTCATATCCTTTGAGTTCCCAAGCCGGAAAAAGCCATGATAAAATTTGCAAAATAGTTGAGAACTGTTGGTTTAAACCCAAGACTTATGGTTCCAGATCTAGAAGTTTTTAGTTTCTATCCACTCCCTCTAAGGTAAAGCTGTCTGCAATTAAATATTAAATTGATGGTTCAAAGGCAACATCTCAGGAAGTGGCACATTCCTAAGGTCTGGAACCTTGGGCCCTACAAAGATGAGTCTGGGGGCAAAACTCCTGGGTTCAGGAGAGAGGGACGTTCCATTGGGGCGGCCAAAGACTCCAGATACTGTACATAGACCTATACTATCTATATATAGAGATACTATATAATAGACCTGGTGGTCTATTTTGCTCCCCAAGGGACATTTGGCAATGTCTGGAGACATTTTTGTTGTCACAACTGGACATGGGGTGCTACTGGCATCTAGTGGGTAGAGGTCAGGGATGCTACTAAACATCCTATAATGTACAGGACAGCCCCCTACAACAAAGAATTATCCCACCCAAATTGTCAATAGTTCTATCCAACGTGCTCTGAGCCACCTGTTCGATTGGAAAAAGTGTCATACATTAATTCACACTAAAATATAAAGACTGACATTGTATTAATGTGTCATTTTTGCTGGTGGGGGTGGGTGTGGGTGACATTTACTGTTGTAGGTACTTTGGGTTGCCTATCCAAAGTCCATCCTTCACTCCCTTTTTCCTAACAAACCCTCTATTTAGTTCAAGAAACCACCCATCTCCAGCCACAAAAGGTAATTAATGTATGGCATTACAGGCTTACGGGTGGGTATGTAATGGATTGGCCCAAACAAACTAAAAGATTGGGGGAATGGTGCTAATAAATGTTTAACAATGAGCTGTCCAGGGAAAAATATATTCATACATACATATAGTACATGTAGATACTTATATGTATATATGAATAGACATACATACATTTATTATAAATTTTTACTGATCTAATAGATGTATAGAACCCAATATACAAATAAAATCAAACACGCAATGTTCTTTATTATAAATTTCACACGGTCAATTGATTTTCACTGAATGCTTTTATTAGCTTTTGCCATTCTTGCATCTGTAGCCAATCTATGGTTATAATTGACAGATGAGTGTAATACTGATGGGAATGTTGGCTGCTTTTGTTTACGTTAATGAGTAAAACAATCAAGACACATGGTCAGAACTTCACTCATTTGTCAATGATGTGGGTGACTTCTTTGCTAAAGCTGATAATACTGAAAGAATATATCCTTAAGTTTTTGTACTATTCACAATGTAACAGTTTTAGAACAACACTTTTTAAAGCTTAATCTGCATTATTTACATTTCTCCATCACTTTCTTAAGTCTAGACAATCAAAAAACAATAAATCACGACCCAATTTACAGCATTTGCCCGTTTCTGTGCTGTAAATACTCCGATCATGGCCAATTTGAGCCATCACTGTGGAGCTGGAGAGGGAAGTGCATAGCACACCATTATACAGTGTCACCATCATAGAGATATGGTAGATGGAAATCATGTCAAGGGCATAGATGATAGTAAAACTAGTAAAATAATTAGAGAGTGATGAGTTTTGAATATTCCTTATCTTTGTTTTTAATGTAATTCGTTTTATTTTAAGTTTATATAATTTAATTTTTAATAAGAGCCATGTTTAACAACCAGCTAGTAAAATTCGACAACCAGATCTCCAGCACTTGAATGACTAGGGGAGAGGTTTTCTCTTTCTCTTCTGCAGGGTGTGAATAGGGAAGCACACGGGCCGGATTTCCACTGGCAGCCATCATAACCAGGAGAAGATCCCGCCTTTGGCAGAGGCCAACAGTAAGGAAGGCAAAATGGAGAAACAGAAAAATCCTGAGTTTTTGATGCCATCATGCAGTTAGCGATCAAACTGTGCCTGGAATCCACCCCACCACAGATCTTCGGCTCATGGCAAAATCACTCATGCCTCTGTTGTTCAAACCAGCTTGTATCATGGTTTTATAGTGTTTGTAACCAAGACCATTCCAACCAATATAGTTTTTTGGTTTTGTTTTGTCTTTTTAGGAAACAATGGCTTAATGAAAGAAATCATCTCTAGTTATAGAAGTTTAGACCTTTTAAGTTGGGGAGAGTATTTTTAGAACCTTTCAGAAGCCAGGAGAGAGATTTGGTTTATTTCGTCTGTGTTCTTTATTCTTTATTCTTTATTCTTTTTTCCTGCCCTCCTGCCCATGCCAGGCTTTCCTTCGAAATTCAATTCCCTCAGTTCCTTGTCTTTGAAGCCTTCTCTGAATTCTTCCTCTTCCATTCCCCAAAACAAAGTAGACTGTCTCCCTTGATGCCCTCAATGTATATAAACTGCACATCATGCTGCATTATTTTACATGTCTGTAAGACTCCCAGCTTCCCAGAGGCCAGGTTGTTACGTCATTTTTCCTGTATCTCCAGTGCCCAGCACATTGAAAGTGCTCGGTAAATGTGTTCAGGACTGAACTGTGTCCCCTCAAAGTTCATATGCTGTAGTCCTAACCCCCAATGGGACTGTACTTGGAGTTAGGGCCTTTGAAGAGGTAATTAAGGTTAAACGAGGTCATAAGGGTGGGGCCTAATCCAGTAGGACTGGCATCCTTATAAGAGGAAGAAGAGACACTAGGGATGATCGCACAGAGGAAAGGCCATGTGAGGACATGGCCAGAAGGTGAATGTCAGCAAGCCAAGGAGAGAGACTTCAGAAGAAACCAAATTTGCTGGCACCTTGATCTTGGACTTCTAGCCTCCAGAACTGTGAGAAAATAAATTTCGGTGGCTTAAGCCTCCCAGTCTGTGGTATTTTGTTATGATAACCTGAGCAAACTAATACAAAAGGAGTGTTGAATGAATGAGTAAGTGTCCTTTAAGAAAGATAATTCACACATATATGTTAATCTACTGCTATTAAGCACTGATTTGCTTTCACTACTCTGAGTATGATTTTACCAAAACTCTAACAAATTAATTTAATTTTATCTTGGTTAAGAAAACAGCAAAACAGCATATCTCTCTGCCATGGAAAACATAAAGATATTTTCCTCATAAGTCCTTCCATATTCGTAATTTCTGATTTTTTTCTCTTTTAGGTTTGTTTTAAACAGAGAATGATGAACCCAGTGGAGACCTGGGAATTACACACAAAAAGGAAACACGACCGAAGAAAAGGGCCACTTTCATCTCCCATGAAAGCCGGGCTGTTTTTGTTGATACATATGGAAGAAATCAGGCTCAATTACACGTTGAGATTCGGCACCGAGGTTGCAGCCTCACCACAGGCCTTTTCTTTCTTTCCGCAGGTATACCGTTACAGCCACTGGAGCCCCGAGCCCTCCGCCACCAGCAAGGCCACTCCTCGGAGAGATGGACCTCGCCAGAGATGTCTCCATCACCATCAGGATGGATTTCAAGTGAAAAGAGGGTTTCCTGTCTATTGACTCTAAGGAAGAAGAACCCTACCTACTTGGTCAAGGCAGCACCGAGTTAGGCTCCCAGTGGAGATGGTCACACAGATTGGTAAAGGGGCCCTTGTCTTAGTGCCCTCTCTAGCCTCAGGGAACCCTCAAAACCAGAGTCTTCCCGGTATTTCACTTAGGCTGCTTTGTTCACGTGGGCTTTGGGTTGATAATGATCAATCTTCTTTTCTAATCTCCTGGTCTAAATCAAGGATAATCAATATTTTTAAAGTGAGAATGTCAGGGCATTAGAAGACCTGGTTCTGGACATGCTCTCTGCTAACTTACTATATGACTTTGGGCAAGTTTGTGCCCCACTAAGAACCTCAGTCTCCTCATCTGTGAAACAAAAGGGTTGGACTAAGTGGTCTCTAAGTGCTCTGCCAGCTGAAACCATCTCCTGGGCTGCCTACTATAGTAGCAACTAGTCACTCATGGCCGTTTAAATTTAAATTAATTAAGTAAAATTTAAAACGTAGTTCCTCAATCTCATTAGTCACATTTCAAGGGCTTTAATAGCCACGTGTGGCCAGTGGCTACCATACTGGACAGCACAGATACAGAGTATTTCCATCATAGCAGAAAGACCTATCAGACAGCCCAGGTCTACTGCTCTCATTTTATCATGACTGTAGATGATTTTATAACAAAGCCTGACAGTTGAATAGCACTTTGGTGTTTATCTTGTATTTCAGTACACCATTACATCTCACCACCCAAAATAGGAAAGAGAGGTATTATTATGTCTACTTGATCAGATGATGACACTAACTCAAAGATTAAATGACTTGCTGGAGGGTCATGCTGTTAATGACCAAATGTATTCTCCAGATCCAGTGCTCTCTCTAACACTGGGCACTAAGTCCCAGGGAGAAGACCTATGTGGCCTGGCCAAGGCCACTCCAACCCATGACAGCGCAAGAACTAAGACCCAGTTATTAAGAGCTCATCTAGAGACCCTGTGCCTTAGCTTAGATTTTAGCTCAGCACACACTCACTGTGTGACCATGGACAAGTTACTTAATATCTCTGGGCTCAGGTCCCTTCATCTGTCAAATGGGGATGACAACAGTATTCACTGCTTATGAGAATTACAGGAGCAGATGCAAATGAAGCGCTTAGCTCAAGAAGTCAGGCACATAACGATTGCTCACTAAAAGTTAACTACTCTGATGATTAACATTATCACCACTTCTATTCTACCCTAGGCCTTTGCATTTCCTCTCCGCCTCAAACAGACCCACAGACAGCCCTTCCAGACATACTGCCAGCTTGTCTAGGGAAAGATGCTACTCTTACACATGGACCACAACTCCGTTTTTGAAACCTACTGCGTAATTTGGCCTCATAACCTCCTGTGGTGGTGAGCTCTCCGGATTAATTACAAGTTGTTCAGGAAGAGCTCTCTCAGAGGGATTGGATTAACCCGCCTGGGCAGCGTGCCACAAGCAAATGGCTTTTCCCTCTATAATTTTTCCAAACGTGTTTGGTGCCAAGAACCCACCGTGTGCTTGCACCAAGGAAGGCCTGGCCCACGGAAGGTGCCACAAGTGCATGTGAGTGAGGAGTGAGGAAGGGAGGGGGCACTTTCAGAGCCTCCTGCAGGGTTTTCTCTCCTGGAGCAGAGTACAGCAGCCTGTCTACAAAGCTGGCCCTGCCCAGACTGCGTTTTATCTTCTGGAAAAGGCACAGCAGACACGTGTGTCCCCCGGTGATGGCTTTTCCTTCCCTGTCTCACCACAGTGGAGTGCCTCAAAGAACAATATTTACACCGACGGAGCCACATAGTGTGGGGGCCCAGACTACAAAGCCCGGCTCAACAAGTTGGGGGAGCAGGAGGCTGCCCCCAGCAGGGCAGGCAAGGCGCAGACCTGACTCCACAGGTGTTTCCCTCATCCCACCCACCCTCTCCTGTGGCCCAGCCAGGGACTGAGGAAGCAAGGAAGGATCTTCTGGCCATGCTTCATTTCTCCAGGAGCCAGGAATGGAACTGTGGTCAGACCCCATGTGTCTCTGGGGGCAGGAAAATGAAGTGCCTCTGCTAACTCGGATGCAGCTATTGAGCATCGCGGCACACAACGTGTGGCATGAACCATTAACAAGGCCTATTTGTGGATTCTATCTGCCAGCTTCCACATAACACAACAACCAGAGCCATACGCACACCCATGGAGAAGAGTTACTCAGTCATTCACACACTCATTTGTTCATTCATTCATTCAACGATAACTTCCTGAGCACTTGGTTTGGGGATAATTCTGAGAAGTAAAACCCAGTTGCTCTTGCAAGAACCTCAGACACCAGCGGGGGAGTGGGAAGATAAAAGAAAAATTAGGTGACAGTATAGTAAATGCTAAAACTGAGGCACAAGCAAAGGGCTAAAGGGGTACACAGAGGTCCAAGGGCCTTTCCAGGAGGAGATGGCATATGGGCTGGGTCTCAGTGGCTACATGAGACTTTAGAGGTGCTGGAGTGGGGGACAGGGGTGTCAGGAGATGTCTTTGTGCAGCCTTGTCAACCACTACACAGACTCACTCTGAGAGACGTGGAAAGCCTTTGGAGGTTTTTGGGGAGAGGTGTGATATGATCTGAACATACATTTTCGTGGGATCACTTGGGCTGTTCTGTTGATAACAGATTGTTGAGGATGGGGGAAGGATGGAAGCAAGAAGACCAGTTTGGGGGTGTTTACAATAATTTAAGTGACAGATGATGGGGGCTTGTTGACCCAAGCCCATAGCAGTGCCTTGTAGAGTAGACCTACAATGAGAGCTGAAGGAAGGACACAAACACATCTTATACCATCCATTCGTGATCGTTTTAAACCATCAGCCAGACCAAATCGCCTCCCTCCTTCAGCAGCTGTCAGTGTTTTGAGGACTGCTCTCAAATAATAGTTATGATCTCTGTCTTCCTATTCCTTGCTCTAATTTTCCTCCAAGTCTTCAAATAACCACTAGGCTCATTGAGTTTCCCTTCATAGTATCCTCCCGGGATCTAAGTGCTTTGCAGAGTGCCTGCTCCATCTCGAGGGTGGAAGGAACCCCCCTTCCATGGAATCAAGGGGACTCTGCTTTGGAGAATAACACTGGATCAATCCAAACCTGGGCACAGGAGAACCCTAAAAACTCCCACAGACCCAAGCATTGCTCTGAGGATTCGGTACAAGAGATGTAGAATGACAGATATCTAAGCGCCATGTGAATACAATAGATGCTATTCTTCCTAGAGTTCTTAGGAGAGACCCTGGCTGTCTTACAGAAGACCATCTTTTGTTTCATTTCTCTCTCTTATGTGGTGAGCAGTGTCCTTCAAAGGAAGCATTTAGAGGAAAATGTCTCCACAGGCCTGATCCCTTTCTTTGAAAACATAATAATGCTCAAGAATGACAGCAATGTAAATCACCAGAATCATTAGGCAGAATCTCGATGAATTAAAATTGCGTACTTCAGGGTAAGATTAGGTCAGCTGCCTTGAAAGGAGCCAGAGTGCTGGGGTCCACTGACTTCCAGCCTTTCAAAAGCAAATATTGTCGGAGCTCCACAGTCTCTGTCTCAGCAGCATGGATAGTCAACCCCTGATAAGACCATCCTTGTCTGGAAAGGAACAAATTACTGTGCCACTCAGTCTCCAGGGCCCCTTCATTACCCATCACAAAAGAAAAATTACCCTGAAAATGTTGATAGGATTGATCCTCCAAAAAGTCCAGGTCTGTCCCACCAAGCACAAGCTTCCTCTGCTCCTAAAATAGGTGGAGGAGAAAGGGCTGCCCAGAAAGTCCTAGATGTTGCCTCGTGAGAAAAGTAACATTCAAATCACCAAGCAAATCCAGGAAAGTCTGAATGCCCCAAGGGGGGGAAATCCTAAAAGCAAAATAGAGCCATTATGTCTCAGGCCTAGGAAAGGCTGAGAGATTCTGTTGCCTGAAACAAATAACAGGAAAAATATGTCAGATGTGTGGTCATGGCATAAATCATGAACAAAAACACAATTATAAGACTCCAGAGGAGCGGGAGGAGAAGGCACTAGAGTACAAATCTTGATAACTATTGAATACAATTTTCACCGCCGAGAGGCAGGCAGTTTGTAACCAAGTTTATTTTAGGATGTCAAGAGTGACTTGCCCTGGGAAGCTATGGTGTGTTCCTTTTTTTTTTTTTTTTTCATTTAAAATAAGGTAAAATTTATCTTAGAGAAATTGGGAGTTGATTCCTTATGAGAGTGGAGCACTCCAGACTTGAGTTGACAGTGAGTATAAGGAGAAAACTAGCCTGTAGGACTAACTGTTGGTGCAACTCCCCCAGTTGTGTCTGAACCTCATGTTTCATTTCCTCTTCTGCCCTCACGGTTCACAAGTGAGTCTTTTGATTTACCTGATTTGTGCTCACAATTTGGGCCCTCATTTGTGCAATTTCTCCTAATGAAGTGAAGGGGCACCTGGTGGGTGAAGGTACAGTCCTTAATGCTCAGGTTCTGGGGTCAGACTGCCTGGGTTCAAATTCCCCCACACACACCACCACCACCACTTATTTGTTGGATAATCTCAGGGAAGCTGCTTAATGACTCTGTACTCCCTTCCCTTCTCAGTAAAACAGGGATAAAAATAAAGGAGTCAAGAAGATTAAATGAGGTCACCCATGTAAAACACTTAGCTATCATGAAATATTCCCAGAATTGAATAAAGAAGGGACTGGAGATGAAGAGCAGGCAAGGAAAGAACAAAGGTCTGTGTAATGCATGAAATGTAAGCCTTAAACCCCCAGTTCCTGGATAATCAAGAGCTGACCTAATAAAAACAACAGTGACAATCCAACAACAATCCATTTTCATTTGGGGGAAAAATATTTTTGTATTTTAAAAATTAACAAAAGAAAATGGTTTAAGGTGGGTAGTGATCCAGAGGGCCAGCTATTACAACTGTCAAAATAGAGGCAAGTGACCCAAAGTGGCCTGGAGAGAATGCAGAAAGGTCTAGATAAGGCTTATTTGCAGCCTCTGAGTGCGGCCATTCTATGCTATATGGCAAGGAATCCTCTTGGTCCATCATAGGGAATTTAAACTAGAGCATACAGGAGCCACCTTCTCAGAAAATAAGAGGCTCAGAATGGAAAGCAAAGGGCCAGAGATTCATTTTTATAATGTTACATGATTCTCAAATATTGTTTAAATCATAACAGCCCAATGATGTAAGTATCCCCATTTTACAGATGAGGAGGTTGAGGCTCAGAGAGGGTCCAAAAGTCATGCCACCAGTTAAGTGGAAAAGCTGAGATTACATCCAAGTTTGTCTTGACTTTCAAGCCAATGCATCCGAGCATCAGAGGTCACCAGCCACACACTTGGAAAGAGATATCAATTAACCTGCTATGCCCATCAACAAGCTAGCCTTTCATTAATGACAGATGGGAAAGATGGCGAAGGGGCCTTTATTCTTTCCCTTATTGGGTCCTCCCTACCCCCATAATGCAGTTACCCTTGGGCATGTTTCTGCCAGGCAATTTGAGGTTTCAGTGTCCCATAATGTCAAGCTGCCAAGCAGGAAAGGAAAGCCAGTTTTAACAATGCATCTCATTTTTCACCTAATTAGTACCAACACACTTAGGGATGTTAAGGGTGAAGTCTGACTTGTCAGCTGCTGGCAAACACAGACCCATCAGTGTAAATCTCATCCCGGATGGGGGGCGGGGGTATTTCCCCAGTTAAAGGTTGTTGTTCTTGGCTGGGTGATTGACAAAACACCGTGCCTTCCCTTCTATGTCTACGGTTCTGGGAGAGTCTGGCGCTGCCTCGAACAAGGCTGACCTCCCTTTCAGCGTGGGAGTTTCTTGTGATTCTTTACACCTAAGAAGCCTGGCTCTGAGGGAGTGAATCAACAGGGCCACCCCTTCTTTCGCCCGGGAATAGAAGCTGCATTATATCAACTGTCCGCCACTATGGATTCTCTCTCCTCTCTATTTACAAAATGGAAACAGATGAATTCAATCTAACGTAAGCCCCCCGAATTATGGCTTCCTTTATACCTTGTGGTAAAGGAGTTTATACATAACTGGCACATGATTTTCTCCAGTGGTTTCAAGTTGTTCCCAAACGTAAAAAGGAACCTTTCAGTTTGGGAACGAGAGGGTGTTGTTTCAAACCAATCCATCATGCCTTCCAAAGGCAAAGAGGGTGGGTTGGCCAAGTAAAACCAGGAAAGCAGCAGGCGGGTCATGGCCTCAGTGGCTTTAAGTGGGCAGTTGGTGACAGGCAGTGGATCAATAAGAAGAAGGGCACAAAATCTCCTTTTGGCAGTGTGGTGGTTCTGGGGAAAGAGACTCTGTCACAGTTGAGATGGAAAGCCACACTCCCCTACATTTAGCACTGCAGTCTCTATTATTGGACCATGAGATATAGACCTCTCCTTTTTCAGGTCAAGGTCAACAAACACTCAAAGACTCCACCTTTTACAAGCTCTGCAGATCAAAAATACCCTCCCCAGCAAAAGCCAATTTACATAATTGTCTGGCACCGAAAAGTAACATAGTCACTGTTCAGCTATGTTTACGCAAATCTTTAATGAAAGTCAACATAGAAAACAAGGAAAGACCACTTTACACTTGGCTTTAAAACGCTGGGTTTGGAGCCTGAGAGGTTTTCCTAAATTACTATTAACAAAGTCAACAGGTTAATATATTTTCAAGGCTTCATCCAAATGGGGCACCTAGATAATGATCCTATTACATTAAGGTAAACAAAAGGGCAATTGTGCTCACTCTGGGATTAGGAGGCATCTTAAAAGCTCTTTCATATTTATTTTCCACAATTTAGCAAGCCCAAAAGGGAAATGTTCGACCTCTTTAGAGAAGATTGCTTACATGTTGTGGAAACAACAGGTCACTCCAGGTTCTCAAGACATTAAAGATTCATTTAGGAATTTTACTGAGATTACAGGCCTCAAGTGGTTCAGCCTGCAAGCTCTCCTAGAAGATGGTGGATACAAATTTGGGATGATACAACCATCACGCAGCGAGCGAGAGTGTCTGCCACAACCTGTTATTGATTTCTGTTTGGGGCAAAGAGGCCTTTGTTTTCGAGAAAGTCTGGGTTGATTACAAACCAATAGTCTTCCAAGCTCAGGAAACACAGATGTGACTCTCCGGGGCGCTGCACTGAGTTTGGCTGCTCTTTGATCCCTCTCCCAGATGAGCGGGAGCTAGGACCTCTCGTCCACAGGGGAGAGTAACCTGGCAGGATCCTGGGGCCAAGAGTGCATTGGATGGTGGAAGCCAAAGGTCCTGGGAGGCCTTTGTGGGAATATCACAGAAATCAAAGCATGGACCATCAACCCGACTGGGTCCAGGTGGAAAGGGACCATTGGAGGCCCGGCAATGGTTTGGAGACTGTGAGATGGCCCTTGAGAAGGAGTCTTGTGACTCAATATTTATGAGACCTGTGTATGCAGCCTCTAGGATAGCCCCCAATGATTCCTGCCTCATGGTATTACAGGCTTATGCAATCCCATCCCCATGAGTGTGGACTGGATCTAGTGACTAGCTTCTATTCTAACCAACAGAATATGGCAAAAGTGATGGGATACTATTTCCCAGGTGACATTACTGTCAAAGAAAACCAGAGCCAGACAGAAGTTAGAGTGGTGAAGGAAAATTTCATTCAGAAACTATTGCAATAAGGGAAGAGAGACCTCAGTAGAGAACTGAGCTTGATTCTGAACACAAAAAGGACAAATGGGGATTTATAGCCAAGGAATAGCATAGGAGTCAGTACATAAAATGACTAAAGAAACATGAAGGATAAGAGGGATCTGGCTAACCTGACCCAGCAGGATTCTTGTTGAAGGAGGCCAGGGTGATAAGATGTGGAAGGCTGGGTATGAGGAATTTGGTCAGATTTCGAGGGTGGTCAGATACCAAGGGTAGGAGATTCTAAACTGACTCAGCAGAACTCTTGCTAAAACTGGAAAAAGCAAGCCAAGGACAGAGCCCAAGGTTGGGGCCTTATGGGCTTAGAGGAGCCTGACTAGAGTTAGATCAAAGAGAGAGTCTTTGTCATTACAAAGAGATGTGGCTTCTGTCTTGCATTCCCTTTTTGCTCTCTCATTTGCTCCCTCTGAATTCAACTGCTATGTCATGAGCTGCCCTATGGAGAGGCCCACATGGCAAGGAATTGAGGAAGGTCTCCAACCGACAGGAAGCAAAGAACAGTTCAGTAGTCTTGGAGGAACTAAATTCTGCCAACAACCACATGAGTGAGCTTGGGAGTGGGTCCTACCTCGGCCTTCAGTTGAGACCACAGCCCCAGCTGACACCATGATTGCAATCTCATGAAAGACCTTGAGGCAGAGGCACCCCTCTAAGCCACTCCTGCCCGACAGAAACTGTGAGATAATAAATGTTTGTTCTTTCAAGCTGCTAGATTTTGGGGGTCACTTCTTACACAGTAAAAGAAAACTAATACAGGGCCTCTGTGGTCCCAGCTTGGAAGGGGGCCATTGAAGGTACTCATGGGCCCTAAGACTTGATCCTCAGAGCCTCTGGGGTGTCTAGGGTGCTGCCTCAGTGGCCCAGTGTTTCCTTCATTAGATCTGGAATCAAATGAGCAGGAGTCTTGCTGTAACTCACCATCATCAGGCAACACAACAAACTACAACAGCCACAGCAATTGTGGTACACTGGTATAAGACAAAGGGAACAGAAAGGAAAAACTACCAGAGCTTTCTCTCCAGATAAGTTTTATGGCTGAACAAAACGGAATCCACGTCCAGGATAATAACAACCAAATGGAAGAAGCGTTAGGGTTTACAGAGTGTTTTATATCTGTGATGTCATCCAACCCTCACAAACACTCTGCAAGTTTCTTCTTGGACCTTGTGGGATCATTTGGAAGGATTGGTAGAGGAGCACACTTTCCCATCACCCAAGTCAGAAGGAGAGGCTTTTTCTGTTTGAGAGGGAGACTAATCCCTTTGACCAAGCACAGAGGTTCAGGTGAGGTAGGAAGGGGCTGCCTGCATAGCCAGCCAGATGGGTTGCATCAATCCTGGCCAACACAGAGAGAGAAACACTGCAAATAGATCACCCTCACACCAGTGTTCCAGAGCTGAGGCTGTCTCCAATACTGCAGAGGAGGACGTTAAAATTTGCAAAGCTAGTCCAAGGAAGCAGAGCCAGGACATGGTACACATGGAAATTAGGACCAGGTTCTACCTCATACCCTGTGACTTTTCCACATTCCTAGTTGAGTTGATGACTACTTAGCATGCAAATCCAGGTTAAGACCTCTTTCCAGGTTGCCATAGCAATTTTCTCTAGGCCTCTGCAGGAAACAAATGAACAAGGAGAACATGCCAATACTAGGAAAGGGGCTTCCACATTTGAAATTATTTCAACTCTTTGATGTAAAAGATAAAAATGAAAGGGCATGCCCGTCATTCCCAGTCCATGCTCTAGCTGAAGCAATTGTTGTCCCTCTTCACTCCTTAATTCCAATCAACCCCCAATTGTCATTTGCTTGCCTAAATATGGAGCAAATCTGTTTCTTCCCTCCATCACTGTTCACACTGCCATAGTGCAGGTGACACCTTCTCTCACCTTAACTGCTTTGTAACCAATCTCCTCACCTCTGGGTTTGTACCTTGTCCACAGAATGAACTTGTCAAAACCTAGATCTTTCAAATCCCATAATATAGCCCCATATATTCCAGGATGAATCTCATTTCTTAAAAAGCATACAAGGTCTTCCATGGATGGCCTGACCGCCATTCATCTCAGCACCCCCAACTCTTACCCTTTGTCATCCCCTAGTTTATGTTCCAGCCACTGCTGGAACTGCTTCTGTTTCCTTATATAGATCATGCTGTCTCACCCTCCAGACCTTTGCTGGTACTGTTGCCTGGACGTGAACTGACTTTTTCCTCTTATAAACTTGACTAAATCCTACTCCATCTTTAAGACCCGGGCATCCCATCCTGCTCCTCCTTCCCGCCTCCAATATAGTCACTGGTTCCTCTGAACTCTCATTATGCTCTGGGCATCTCTCCACCGTCACACGATACCGTATCACGGCATTGTTATCCATGTTTGCGCCTGTCTCCCATGCCAGCTGGAGACAGAAGCCTGAAAGTGAAGCATACTCGAGTGACAGAAGGCTGAGGGAGAGAGATGCTATCCACACACGAGTGGCCAGGCAGAGTGCTCACACTCAAAATGAAAAGACAATCAAAGGAGTGGGTTCACATGCTCACCTGCCTCAGATACAAATTCAGGCTTGCTTGCTCACTCTCTTCTCTGTTCACACAACCAGATGTAAGTGGCAAAAAAAAAAAGAAAACAAAAGAAAAGAAATGTTCTTTCTGGGTTCAAATCAAGCACATCTACTGAGGGAGTTTCAGGCAGATGTGAGAGAACATCGGGCAAGCAGCAGCAGAGACATGGGTGTTACTCAGAACATTAATGCCACAAAAGGCTCCATTGAAAAGCATTTGAGGGGCAAATGGCATCATGAGGTCCCTAATATTATTATCTGTTTTGGGGAAAAAAGGCATTTGCAGATCACATAAATTTGAGAAATGCTGCGTAGTAGTATATTAAAAGCTCTGAGAAGTCCTGCAGTTTAAAAAAGTATATAAATGTCTTTGCTCTAACATTCCCAAAATGCATTTGATTGTGGCCCATCCCTCCCCATGTCTCTTTTCCACACATCATCCACAGTATTCCCATTCTAATTACACTTTAGGGAATGCTAGTTTATTGGAAGTGTGTGTAAGCTACAGAATCAAGCAGATCCTGGTTAGAATATAGGCTCCACCATGTTCTAGAAATGTAGGCAACTTATTTGAATCTCTGAACCCCAGTTTCCTCACCTCTGCAAAAATGAACAGTAATATCTACCTTATAGGTTGTTGTGAGAATTAAAAGAGATAGCTTAAGTAAACCACTTGGTGCTCATTAAGTACTTAATAGTCGCTAATTCACTTTCTTTCCCCAGTATTGCCTTATTTTTACCCTAGAGCCCTCGACGTCTATATGACCTTAAAACCTCTGGCAAAGAAGTAAATGCCAGCTGCGTGATAACTTGCTTTCTAGGACACCGAACAAACAAACAAGCTTTACGGAATTTTTTAATAAAACGATACCTACCATAGGGACACCAGCAAACTCTCTTGTTCAAACTGACTAATCACTGTTTCCAAATAATGACTCCTTTTGTGCCATGGATATCAGAAGACCATGACACAGACAATAAAGCAGAAGGTCCTGGCGCCCGCAAGACGCTCAGTTATAAATTAGCCTCAACGAGAGGATTGGGGCCACCAGGGTGCTATTCAGAACACACAGCAGACACAACCTTCGTTTTGTTTCTCTTCCTTTGAATAAAAATGTGTCTGATGCTTCACCTACAATGAAAATACTCTACAAGTTGTAAAAAACAAAAGTAATAACACACTTCATAGGCACGTGTAACCATGAGATAATTGTGCTTCTCAGTTCGTTGATACTACCCCCCTCCTGACTCGGGTGTTATAATGTACGCCTTGTTGTGTGGTGGTTCCCCAAAATATTATTCATAGGAGGTTTATAATAACAAAGCATTACTATAATAAATAGTGGTCACAAGAGTCTTCTATCAAAGGGAAGCCTGCTAACCTTGCTCACATTCCCTACCCTTGAATCAAGATTAAATTTCATTTTTTTAATCAAAGATTCTAAATCCTAAGAACTCTAAACCTTGAAATTGATATCCTTTTTTGAAAGAAAAATTAGATCGGAACTGTCAGAAGGAGTGAACAAAATGACAAGAAGCAAATCAGATGACGTGTGTGTGAGAGGTTTTCTTTAGTTCAGCTGTCAGGAAAACATTGAAGTGTCTTATCTCCCCCAAAGCCCCAAAGCCACTGTCTCAGGCCAGGCAAGCCAAAATTGTTTTAAGAAAAAATAAAGGCACAAAAGGCTTCTTAGGAAATTCACATTTAGAGTGTTACTTAAGCCCACAGCTTCAACCAGTAAGAAATGGGGAATCCAGGATGGTGGTAGGCAAACGAAAGAAGAAATTATTTGCACTAAAGATCAAATCCTGTTAAAAAGAACTTTAAAGAGACTAGGATTGTTTAATTCTTCTACCCTGTTACCCTATCAAATATTCCTTCAAGTAAGTGGGTCAGGATTTAGACCTTAGAAATTTAATTACTATACATCACTTTTTTTGGAGGAGCACGTGTTAGAATGCGATTTGACCTTCAGCTTTGATTGAAAAGAGAGCCTACTTTTTAAAAATCCCTTTAAAATGAAGCATTGGTAGCTTCTCTTGAGGGGTCACTGTCTGGAAATCTCTCGGATCATTTAAAATGGATAGTGCAGCAGAGTTAAATCTGTAGTTAAGCAATATGGGAGACACTGATTGTTAACATTGCTGTGTTCTGAAAGTTAACTGGAACGCCACTTGCCTTAACCCTTACAAAAAACATTCGGAAAGGGTTTGCACGCGCCCTCCTGTCTTTGTAAGGACTTTAGCATGACCACTGGAGAATGAATTGCTGGCCCCCGTTCTTCACGCTCCCTTGCCCTGGCCTCGTCATGGGCAAAGTGCACTTCCCTAGCTGCATCAGTAAGGGTCCAATCAGAGGAGAAGAATCTCGATGAGGGATATGCTGGGTTTATTATCAGGATTAGACCTAGTATGAGCTTGGGAGTGGGTAAAGCAGTCCATTTAAGGGTGTTATCCCTGCATCTAGGGCTAGGCCTGAGGCCAGTAGGGCTAGCACATGGGAAGGAAAGCTGTATGTGAAGTGGGGAGGAGCAATGGCCAACTGGAGCCCACAAAGATGAGCTAGTTCCCACATGGGTATCCCACTGCCTCTGAGTCCCCGACATTCATGCAGATCTGCAGAAGAGCTGGTATATTTCTTCTTTGGTGGAGCTGCCCATGAACCTGGCCCATGACTCAGAGTAGCTGAAGGAGATCTCGTAGGAGCTAAAGGAGCTGCAGGCTGGCTGCTGCCCCACACCAACAAGGTGAGTCAGCAGGTCCTCATCAGCGATCTGCAACAGTCATAGACATGACCATGGCTTCATTTCCACCTTCCAAATCATGTGCAAATTTCCCTTGTAGCCAACCCTACTCCAGAAACACACAGGTAAGGGCATTCTGAGAAACATAGCTCCAACCTTGTTAAGCCACCACACTGCCCCTACTTTGAGTTCAGCCATGTGACTTGCCCTGGCCAATGACAGATGGGCAGAAGTGACAGCATACCAGTTCAGTGTCCAGAACTTAAGAGACCTTAAGTTCTGCCTGACCACTTGTACCATCTTGTGCAGAGCAGAAGAGATGGCAGAGCAAGCATGACACAACCCTAACAGCCAAAGCCTGAAGCAGAGGATCCCAGCCAAGCCCTGACTAGACGAGCTGAACCACAGCCAACCTGCAGGTGTGTGAGCAACAATAAATGATTGTTGAAGTCCCTGAGTTTGGGGAAGTAATTGATACAGACCTACCTTTACTTTATGAGAGTTCCTTACCTCTCTCCCTACCCATCACTCTCCCAATCCCGAATTCCTGCGGTATACCAGACCCTTGCTGCCCACAAGCGCATGCCCATAAAGTGAAGTAGACTGAAACTCTATAACAGGATCTATCCCACTTTCCTAATTTCAGGACATCCCCTTTTTAAAAACAGCATAAATTCAACATTAAATCCAAGTTATGGCCACAATAATACAAAACTTTGAGAAATACAGTTAAATGCACAAGTCCCGCATGGAAACAAAACTAAAATCTGATTGAGGGACACGGATAAATGGAAAGACACATGATGTTCCTCTGTGGGAAAAATCAGCATTGTCAAGAGGCCAGTCCTCCAAATTAAATCATGAATGTCACGCAATTGCACTTAAAATCCCAGGGGGGTTTGGGTGGGGAAAGCTCAGTAACATCATGAAGGAGAAGCAATGCATGGGAATAGCCTAGAAATACTTTTCCAAGGTAAGGGAAGCACACTCAGAGCCTGTTGGCGAAGGATCTTCTGGCCCCGAGGATGCCATGAATCCTTGCCTCAAAGACCTCTACTTCTTCTGCTTCCTCTCAAGGGCACGCCAAGGCACTCTGCATAGAGATGCAATAAAAGTTGATGACGTAAATGCATATCCACACACACACAAATAAGTCTTTCGTGTGTGTGAGGGTGTTTGTTTAAATTTCTTTTTTTAGGCATGCCTTTCCATTCTTTAAGCTACTTCAAAAGTCTGGAAGTTGGGATTTGTCCCTGGACAAGAAAGAGCAAAAAGAGGCAACCCAGTGGCTCCTAAATACACCGCTGGTGGTACAGAAGCCGTTAGCTGCTTGGTTGTGATTAAGACTCAAAACTGACCCTACCCAGGCCAGGGGAGAAAGAGTGATGTGAAAAGTTTCAAGTTCTGCAGCAAATCTGAGATGGAGAGAGCTGAGGTTAGTTAACTTGCTCTTTAAGAAAAAGGCTTAACTGACACTCAAAAGCCTTCTGTTTGTAACCATGAAAGCCCTGAGAATTGAGGAAATCACATACCAGCCACTAAGACTCAACTGTAGATTTTCCTGACTGCTAAGCTGTTCCTTACACAAATAGCATCGTCTACAGCCTTTTGAGTCAAAGGCTTCACCATGATAAGATTTCATGAGAGAGCTCAAGCAAGTAAGTTTACATTAGCTAACAAATTGTCCCGGGCTCCTTCTGTGGGCCAGAGTCAAGAGGAACCCAGAGAGCATCTGATGGGGATTCTGCTCCCAAAAGGGCTGTGGCTAAGGGTGGGGCCTGGAGATGGAGTTAGGTGGGTGGATAACCAACACAGGGTTGAATGTGGTGGGCAGGGCAGGTTAGCCAGGCAAAGAGTTGGAGAAGGTCCTGGGTTTAAATCCTTATATAGACCTTATCACTCTGAGAAAATTACCTGGCTTCTCAGAGGCTCTACTTCCCATCGGTAGAAGGAGGGTAATTCTAGTGCATACTTCATAGATCCTGTTGGGATTACATTTAAAAAGTTCTCTAAATCCCTTAACACTGTGCCTGGCACACAGTAGCACTCTGTAGATACTTTGCATGTAAATGAATGTTGAAAACAATTTCCTAAGTGCTGGACTGTAGACATATTCAATAGGCAGCAGGGGCTGGGGATGGGGTTATTAATTGAGCCTGGGGTGTTGGATTAGTCTTCTCATAGGAGGTAATATTTGAACTGGAGCTTCAAGATCGAAAGAGCTTTCAATAGCTGATGATGAGTGAGGGCTTTCCGGGATGAAGAAAGAGCATGTGCAGAAGGGGGAAGGTGAAAAGCGACATGGAGGATCTGTGGAGGAGGGAGAGGGAGGTGAGGCCACAGAGGCATTCAGTCCCAGGTTTCGGGGTGCCTTGTATGCCACGGTGAGGAGTGCAGATGTCATCGTAGGCGATGGGCAGTCATGGAAAGTTGTGAAGCAGGGGTGATCCCCAGTAGGATAACATCCATTTCTTATACCACCTTTCCCTTCCAAATTCAAAACATTTAGAATTAGAGAAAAGCAAACGAGAGATGGCTTAGAAGCAGGTGGCCCCAGAAAACACTTATCCATTACACTGCAGATCCTGTGGGGCGTATTACACTGCACTACGTGGGACCTAATCTTCCCACCATACCCTGGCTAGGCAAGCCTGGCCTGGTTGCCAGTCTGTTCTATTTTCCCAGAGCTCTTTCAGGTAGAAGAAAATATTTTCCCACTGGGAGTCTACTGACTGTCATGTCTAATTTAATCCTAAATACATTTCCATAGAAAAAGGAGTCAAATGAGTAAACCTCTCCTATGTCCCTGATTTCTTGTTTCCCTAGCCCTTCATCCACATCTCCGTTCCACGGTTTTTTTGGGGGATTATTTTTTGTTTTTTTTTTTGCAAGGGAAGTAAGAGTGGACAGGGGAGAGGAGGAGGGGGTCTCCTCCACTTACTAATTTGTTTTCCATCCTCAGTCCTGGATTTCTTTCTCTCTGACCTGCACTGAGACAAGACAGATGGGACCATGCCAAGGGAAGACTAACTTACTTCTCTTAAAAGCATAAATTACTCCAATTATCAGAATAACACTTATATGCAAGTAAGCACCTCCGCTTCTCCTTAAATGTTTTGGTTTTCTCAGCTGCTCATTTAAGTTTTAATGGGGTAGTCAAAGGTCAGAAAGTCAGGGAGAAGTTTAGCTTTGCTGTAGATCTGAGCCCCCTCTCCTGTCCATCTCTCTTTTCTTCCCTGCCCTTCCTCGTGGGGGGACCTGAAATGATTCCGATCTGAGTCAGATGGTGGGAAGAGCCCTGGCTAGGGACAGGAGACCTGGGCTTAGTGTCAGCTTGCCACTACATTCCCACATGGAGCCAATTTCTCATATCGCCTGAGAGTCACATTCCACATCTATAGGATAAGGGAATTGAAAAGATTCTTACCAAGATCCCTTCCCATTCTCACTGTGATGGTATCAAGATTCCAATTCAAATTTATCTTTTGTTTCTGAATCATACTCAGTTTGATTTCAAATTATTTGTTGAAACCTCCTGTGTTGTATGTGTTAGCACAATGGTACTCAAATTGTGGCCATGGACCCACGTTGGTCTACAAACTGGTACTGGTCTGTGATGAGATAAGTAGGTAAGTTGAGAGAAAGTATCAGGAACTTTCTGGCAGTTTGACGTGGCCACAACATCCAAGCATGTTTGGTTGCACTTGCATGATGAGTTGCACGTGGCATGAACTGTGTCCTAGCTATGTGCAATAGGACCACATATAAAACAGATTGGAAATACGAAAGAAACAAATACTGCAGCCAGGTGATCCAGGGCAGCAACTGCAGTCATAAATCATGTTGATAGTTTGTACTGTTGATAAGACGTGATGAGAAGGGCACTCTACCTCTGTGGTCTTCTTCCTAATAGCCATAATTCCAGTCTTATCATGAGAAAAACATGAGACAAATTCCAGTAATGGGACATTCTACAAAATACTTGAACAGTACTCCTCAAAACTGTCAAGGTCATCAAAAACAAGGCAAGTCTGAAAAACTATCATAGCCAAGAGGAGCCAAGGAGACATGTCAATTAAACGTAACATGGTCTCCTGGAGGGGATAATGGAACAGATAAACGACATTAGGTAAAAACAAAGAAAATCTAATTAACCATGGACTTTAGTTAATTTATTTAAAAAAAAGAAAAGGAAGCAAACTGGTCCTTACCACAGATAATTTAAGAATTGCTCTAATATACATTAATTTATTTAATCCTCACAAAAGCCCTGGAGGTATGGAAAGTAGGCATTATGGTTGCCATTTTATGGATGAGGAAGCTACCACATTCGGTGAAACATGAAAGAATAAGGTTTGAGTCCACTTCTCTTGACTTCTAGCCTCTCTCTCTTGCTCTTATCTACTTGTTTTTCCAAGTAGGTAGACATTTATCCAAGTTTAAGCTATTGTTCTGATTAGAAATATGCTTGACGTAAAAAAAATTAGAAAGTCCATACATGAAGAAACAAATCCCTTAAAAAAAAACACCAATAATTTCCCAATCCAGAGCAAAGAGTCGTTAACTTTCAGATTTCCTTTTTTTACCTTTTTCTGAGCACTTACCACTCCTGAGGGTGAAGGAGAGAGAGTGGGTACCAGAACCCAAAGATAGAGAGAGAGAGCTGTGTGGAGAGGGCCACCCAATTAGAAATCAGGAGATGAGACCTCCTGTGGAGGCATGCAGCCCGCCTGCTGGGAAAGGGAGGAAGAGAAAGAGTAGAAGCAGAACAGAGGGAAGCGTTCTCGAGACCAGAGTAGCCATGATCATTTGTACACAAATAAGAAGATGCTAGTTGAGATGAAGAATTGAAAATGCAAGGCGGAAAAAAAGAGCAAATGCAAGAGGGAGCTGATAGATAATAAAACAAGGCACTGGAGGCAGCAAGAGGGATGAAGTCAAGCCCCACAGGGAGGAGTCCAGCGTTGGAACAAAGGGACCGGATTCCTCAGAATCAAAGTAAAATGAAGAGGAAAAGTGAAAATACAGTCATTTCTGAGGTACAAAGGACACAACTCAAGTCAAATGACCTCATCCTTTTTTGGCAAAGTAGAATTTGAGGTCACCTACTACTAAGGAGGGGACAAAAAATACAGTCAGAGTTTTGAGAAGATATAGGAAATTTGAAACATCTGCTGTAGGGATTAAGCCAGAGAAGTCATAAGAAATTAAACAAGAGCAGTGTCTAGCACAACTGAGGCTATGGATGCTTCATTTCTCAGATGCGTCCATGAAACGATAGCTACACTTGAACCAATGTGTGAACTCAGCATTGGTGCACCCTTGGTGCACCCTTTGCTTGACAGCAAAACCTTAAAGGAAACCCTGGAGTCACCAATCAGTTCTCCCAAGCGGGGCACCAGTTGCTTCATTTGCAAAGGACTGGATTCAACATTCCTTACGCAGGGGGATGTGACTCAACATCATTAGCCAGAGAATAGACGTGCATTCTACCTAAACTCGTATGGTGTGATATTCCAATAGGAACCCAAGGTCATGAAGAAAAGCAGGATCCATTACAAAAAGAAAAAGAAAACCACAGTGAGACTGAAGTACTTGAAAAGGTGGAGTAGAGCAGGCCAGGAGGTGTTATGACATCTCCTGAGGAGTGAGGAGGAGGGAATCTTCTGATAGGTCTGGTAGACACTGCTAGCTGTCAGAATGGTATGCCCTCTCCCCTTCTTCTTTAGAAATGAGCCCCAATTTTGTTGGGGACAACAACATGCCCAGCTAAAAGGCTATATTTCCAAGCCTCCTTTGCAGATAGAACGGCATGCGACGTAGTTCTAGTTAAATTATCTAAGCTAAAGTTGTTGAATGAAGTTTCCCGAAAAACTCCTTAAAATGTGGGAGGTAGGAGTAGAAGAAGGAGGGGCACAGACTCAGCTGTCTCCTGCTGTTTCACTCTTTGTCTGCCCCTTTCATCCTGTCTAGAACGAGAAGAGCATACCAGAGAAGTGGAAGCAACCATTGGTCTGCAGTGAATCAAGCCAAGAGATCACCAAGAACCTGGATCCTGACATCCTTGAACTGCAGTTCCAAGATCAGCAGCTGAGTGCCTCCAGACTGCTCATTATCTAAGAAAAATAGAACCAGTAATTTGTTTAAGGTTCTGCTTTTTTTTTTTTTTGAGGAAGATTGGCCCTGAGCTAACCTCTGTTGCCAATCTTCCTCCTTTTTTCCTTTTTTCTCCGCAAAGCCCCAGCAGATAGTTGTATGTCATAGTTGTACATCCTTCTAGATGCTCTATGTGGGATGCCGCCTCAGCATGGCTGGATGAGCGGCATGTAGGTCCGCACCCAGGATCTGAACTGGCGAACTCTGGGCTGCCGAAGCGGAGTACGTGAACTTAACTGCTATGCCACTGGGCCGGCCTCAAGGCTCTGCTTTTGAGGGCTTTGTTTCCCCCAGCCGAATAGAATCCCTAACCTATACAATGGGCAACACTTCATTTCAATCATTAATTTAGAGATAGTGTGTCAGACATTTGCTTGTACCAGAGTTTCACGTACCACACCCCCTTGAAAGAACGAGGCCATCCTTTGGGGTCTTGGAAATCCTTTTGTAGAACCGAGTGTTTTGTTTTGGGGGTGTCTGTCTTTGCTGTAAAGAGAGCTGACCTACATGCACAACATATGATAAGCATGAAGCCGCCCAACTGGTTTTATTAGTTTTCCTTGGGCTTTGGTTTAAAAAGGTTTCTTGCTGAGTTGATTTCACCCCCGATAACTTCCTTCACACTCCACTTCCTAATCGAAAAAGGCCCACATCGGGGTAGAGAAACAGAGACCAATCCTTTCCCACCCCTCTCCTGGGACTCCTTAGCTCTTTACTACACCGCTGGGCTGGCTTAGCAAAAGCAATTTGATGTCCAGAATTTCCTGGCAGCCTTCCATGAGTCTGTCTGCCTCATCAGAAAACTCCAATCAGTAAGTCTGTGAGCTAAAGGGAGTCTGATCTCACTGGTGGTGTTGCCACACTTTGTTCTTTTTCTGATATGTTCTGCATTCACAATGGTTTTGTTCTTTTTCAGTCCTGAAAGCTGACATGATTTTGGAAAGTGCAACGTGCTTCCCTACATTCTGGCCCATACTCCCTCAGGTGAAACTCTCCAAGTCATTAACCCTAAGGTAAATCTCCTTGGAGGAGGGCTTTTTGTTTTAGATTCCAAGAGCTACTATTCCTAAAGCCTCGATTTTGAAATTGTTGTTAGTTGCAACGTAGCTTTTCTAAACGAAACTAAATGGGAAAGGCCAATACATAAAAGCAGAGTTATTCTGATTAAAGCAAAGGCCGGGTGAGGGGAGGGAAGAGGTGTATGAAGGGGAGACAGCAGAGAACCCCTCCAAATTAGTCATAGCCTTTCCCCAGTGGGATTCCCGTTGGGGATCTTCCAAGAAACCCTGGGACTCCAAGGAACACAGTTTGAAAACTACTTTGCCAGTAAGCCTAGAGTGGCAAGGAGGTGTTTCTTCATTGTCTTGAAGATAAGCAAGCTAAAGACAACTGGAATCCAGGACACTGAGGACTTGTGATGAAGAGAGTCTGTTTACAACCTTCCCTCCATTTCCAAATCCTACTGATCATTTTCAAGCCCCTTGCATTTTGTTTGAATTTGTTTTCAGTGGGCTTGAAAAGTTTGTTGATTTGCCAAACCTAAAGGCACTTGGATCATTACTATAGCTCCCTAGCATTTTCTCAGTTGCCAAGCAATGGGCCTGCAATATATGCAAATAACCATATTACATGACCCACAAGCAGTGATTCAGAATTAGGGACTGGATTAGGGACACATTCTTTGGGGTGTGGTGCCTAGGCATAAACAGTAAGTATCCCCTCACCCACAATGCCAAATGATATTTCCTTCATGTATTCTAAGGTTTTGCTTTGCTTTTCTCCAACATCTGTACATGGTCTCAAAATGGACCATTTTCCCTCATCTCTTTCATGTCTAACTCTCCTCAACATACTATAAACATTCACAAGCAGAAACACCTAAAAAGACAAAAAGCCCATATCTACCAGAAGCTCAGTTTCCTGACCGGCAAAATGGGAAGAATAATCCGAGTGTTTCCTAGAGTAGCCCTGGGGACCAGATGAAGCAAGAGCACGTGAAAGTACTAAGCCCAGTGCCCAACACTGCCTAGAAATTCCACATAGGACGGTATTTTTTCTTTGTCCTTGCCTCACAGGGCAACAAGAGAGGACGTGAGTGAAAGTGCTCTAATTTAGAAAGCTCAGAGCAGGTGAGTGATCAGCACTCATGGACTCAAGACCACGGGTACAGCTCCACACTGAGCCACCGTTGAGCCCTCTGAGCCCAGCATGCTGAAGCTTCTCCATCTTCGCACGCACCAGCACTCTGTCTTGCTTTCTCTGGTTTGTCTTTCATTCGCTCCTGGAGACTATGAGAGGGGACCTTCAACACATGCAGTGATGAATCTTTGTTCCGCCTCTAACAATGCAGGCCCATTTCATTCTGAAAAGCTAGCTCCCTAAAAAAGGTTTCCTTTGACCAACAGCAGGATTGAATGTGGGAGTGAGGAAAGTATTGCCCCTTTCCTGCTCTGATTTGGACCCATTTCTGACAGAGTGGTAGAGACAGCGACCCCAAGTGGCATCGCATTCAAAGGGTGACAAAGAAGCCATTTCTACTCAGGCCTCAACCTGTAGTCATAAAATTCCACCACAAAACTGTCTTTAAATTACTCTGATTCTTAGAAGCTATATTGCATTCAGATTTCAATTTTAAAAGGTCTGTGTGTGTGTGTGTGTGTGTGTACGCTTATGTGAGTACACCAAGATTTTAGTAGCCTCTGGTGAAAGAAAAACCCCAACCTCGTCTGCCCTCCAATTCCATCTTGCCTTTTAACATTTCTAAGACAGTTTCCCAGCTGCCTCTTGCCAAAAACTGGAGGTAGCAGTAGAAAGAGAACTAATATATTTTGATTTCCTCTTTTAAGCCAGGCCCCGTATTAGACACTTGACCATTTTACTCCACACAATAGCCCTTAAGGTCAAGTATCATTTTTGCCGTTTTAAAGTGAAGACCCTGAGGTTAAATACCGCAAAGTGCACCATTGAAATTAAGCTCCTGGAGAGTGGAACTGGTTTTTGTCCACTTTTGCACCCAGACCACAGTTCCTGACGTATCATGGGGATGCTCTCAGAAGGGTTCAGCTCAGTGTGGGTACAATGATGATGGCTAAGATTAGAAACTCAGGTCAGATTTAGGGTGTTGGTAAGTGAGCCCAGGCTGAAGAGGGGGCAGATCTGGAGAAAGGCTTTCTCCGTGGGACGGGGGAGGGTGTTGTCTGCGTTTCCTCAGTGAAAAGTTATGGGGTTGCAAAGAAAAGTCGGCTTCAGTAGAAGAGAAACACCTGGGCTCCAATTCCCATCCTGCCAGTACAAGTTGTGTCACTTTTGTCCTCTTATACCACCTCTTTGAGCCTTCATTTTCCATCTGACACAAACAGAGATAACAATATTCATCTCAGACAGTCATGAGAATTAAGTGAGAGAACGTTTGTGAAACTTCCTAGCCCAGATCTTGGCATACAATGGATGCTCCATAAATATTTGTTTATTCCTTCCCTTTCCCCTCACTCCAAAACATTCACAGCCTCTCTTTATAAGGTGACAAGTTTGTATTAAGTATCACCAGAACCTCCAATGTTCACAATCTCAGTGTCTTTATGAAATGGAACAGTATCTAGAAATGATGATTTTTTTTTTAAATTCAGAATAATGAAATGAGAATATGATACAGTGGAATTACTGTCTTCATTTCACGTTTTTCCCCCCTGTAATTGAAACCATTTTCAAGTTTTATTTAGTACAAAATTAATTTCACATTTTCATCAAGGAACTCATGTGGATCCCAGGGTGATTCAGATTTTCCGATACAGAAATTCATAGCATTCATTACTGATATTTTTCAAGACAAAAGAGTTTATGCCAGAGGAGACCATTTCAGTCCTGCTGTATGAGAAAAATACAAAACCTTTTATATGACACTTCCAACTTCAGCCTAACATCAATGTTTCATAAGAGAGCTGATTTAAAAAAAAAAAATCTACATGAGTTACTCAGCCCCTACTTTCTAGCTTCCCAAATGAAAAAACACAATTTGATTTACCTTAGGAATAAACCAGTTTCAGTTTTGAACTGACCTCAGAAATCACACTGGGCTTACTTGTCAGGGAGAAATGCACATTATGTCAACATGTGTGGGTAAAGTTCTGGCCACAGAAACCAAGAGAGTTGGCATCCGCACTTCCCCTCTGGCACAGGCTACCCGTGGTGACCCCAGGGCTGTCGCACGGAGACTCAAGTGACACCACATGGCGTCAGAACCAGGAACCCTCTGAACTGGATTCTCTCCCAAAGAAAAGCAGAGGCTGTGCTTTGGCATATCGGACTTAACACATTTTAGGGAGCAATCCCTGCTTTTAGTCTCCAGAACATAATCTAGGGTCAGAAAAAACAGCCAAAGTAGGGCAGGTGAGCATAGGGCAGCAGCGAGGCAGAGGTGAATGAGTGCCTTCTGGACACGCCTGTGTGCACACTGCATCAGTGCATTCCCACCAGTTCTGACCCCGAAATTCTTTACCTGCCTCTCTCCAGTGCTGGGATCAAACCATCCTCTTCCCTGGCCCTGCCCCAGGCCCTGGGAGCACCTCTTAGCAATCTCTAGGATGCAGTCAGCCATCTGTTCCCTAGCACTTGGGAGATCTAACATTTGTTCCATGGCTTAATACTCTTAGTTTGTGATCTCTTTTTCTTTTTTTCCAATTGAGGTAAAATTCACTTAACATAAAATTCACCATTTTAACATTTTTAAAGTGTACAACTCAGGAGATTTTAGTAAATTCACAATGTTGTGCAACCACCACCACTATCTAATTCTGGAACATTTTCACTACCCCCAAAAGAAATGCTGTACCATTAAGCAGTCACTCTATACACTCCCTGCTGCCCTCAGGCCCTGGAAACCACTAATCTGCTTCTGTTCCTGTGGCTCTGCCTATTCTGGACAAATGGCCCCCCTGTAAGCAGGACTTTTGCTCTTGACCAAAACCAAGAGAAATGAAGGTCAAAAGACAGCCCAAGTATTTTAAAGATATCAACGTGTCTTCAGTAAAACGGTAAATTGTCCTCAAAGTAGATTTAGTGTGTTTTGTTCTATTATCGCATTCCCTAAAATCTGTGACATTGCAATAAACCTGGACTCTTGATAATAAGGGCACGCATGCATGGACAGCTACCTGTGTCTAAGTATGTCCCTGCGTTTGTACGTGTGTGGTACTGTACGTGTATATTCTATTAACACAGAAAGGCAACCTCCCACAGTCTCTGTACTAAAAGGCCTTGCTACTGTCCAGTGAGAAGGAAGCCCGTGATGCTTAGTTTCTAGGGAGAAGGAAGGGCTCTTGATTACAGCCAGGCACAGTGGGAAAAACAGTGCCACTTGATTTTGGCCAAGTCCCCCTTGCCCATGGGTCTCATGGAGTCTATCTGGATCTACTCTCAGTGTTTACAGAAGTTCAGGAAGGGGGTTGTCCTGTATTGATCTGTCCGAGGCCTCCTGGCAACTCTTGGGGAGCACAATATGGTGTTGTAGAATTATGTCCAAAGGTCAAGTCTACTTGTTAAGATTCTTAAGGTGTCTGTTTCATTTAAATCAAGTTTTATGTTTGTACATGTGTGTTTTTTAAGAAGAATGGAATCTCCTGAGAGAATAATCCCACGTAAATTAGAAACATGTGCGGTCATTCAGTAGGTCAGCTCTGTAAAGATGTGTTATTATATCTTACGGTTATAGGAATTTTATTCACAGACAAGGCAGCGTATGAACTGTATGATTTTCTGGTGCCCAGGCTAGCTGGTCCTCCCCATCCCAGTAGAGTTGTTTAGATACAAAGAACTCTTTTCCGCTCCTTCAAATAGAGATAAGGAAGAAAAATATCATATTACAAGTCACAAAGCTGGAGTTCAGCTAAATAAGGGGTACCCTTATGAAATATTTCAATGTGGCATCATATTTGATACCAAAAGAGTGGAAGAGACACAAGGTCTGTGTGGACCACACTGCTTTAAAGTAGCCTCAGCCTGTTTTGCTTTCAGTGTGATAGTACTGCCCACCTAGGCACCAAAATCCTATCTGAGACAGATTTAGAGACAAGATTAATACTGTTCATAGGAATTTCTGCATTTAAAATTAAATGCATAAAACTATATTTCATTGGCTGTTTACTCTTACCACTTCTTCCCCTGCCTTTCAAAAATTGCTAAATCACATATGTCAATGGAAGAAGGAAGCAGGAATAAGAAAGAAAAGAAAACTAACATTTATTAACTATTTTGTCCTCTCTATTAGGTTTTAATCTATTGGATCTTATTTTTATTTCTTACAACCACCGTGTGAGACAGATAGAATTATCTCTATTTTATAGAGGAGAAAACTGAGATTCAGAGAGATTGAGTAATCCATCAGAGCACATACAGCAACTAAGCACTGGAGCTGGAATTTGAAGCCAGGCTGGTCTGACTTTAAGAATCACATAACGCTGTTGGTATTAGACTAGAAGCTCCCAGACATAGTGGGAAGAGCCCTTGGGAGGGGCCAGGCCATTCTGCTTCTACTTCAAACTTTGCCACTCTCTTGGTAATGTTGTGAGAGAGCCAAGAATTCTCTGGGCTTCCCTTTCCCCATTGGTGCCATGGGAATAACACTGCCTGCCCCGCCTGCCTCTCAGGGATATCAAGAACAACAAATAAGGAAATATACATTGGGGGATAGGGAAGAGACTTCGAGATACAAAAGTAAAGTATTTGTATAATGCAGTTTAGCAATCTACAGATCTCCCTAAAGTGGGATGCAGAGGATAATCCATTAGAGTGCGGGAAGAAATTAATTATTCAAATTTCTATTCCATTTTACCTTAAAACAAGGAAAACTATATAGACATACTAACAGTAGTAGATGTCCATAGGATATCAATAAATTCACGGATATTAGGAGTAGATGCCCCCAAATTTTTTACTGATTAGGTTCATGATCAGATAAGTTTGAATACCACAAATATATACAATAAACAACATAAATGCAAAATATTGTGGTATTGTTGTGGGTATATGGGCAGTGGTGGCTGTAGACACACAATGAAACTACCAAGAGAGTAGCTCAGCAGTCTACTAATAAATTGTAAAATATTTGTTTTTTTATCCTCAAGCATCTCAGCATAATGGAAAGACCATAAAAGTCACTTTTTTCTTTTTTTCTTTTAACGGACTTCAACTGTAGAGTTGAATTATTCATTATCTCAGTTGAAACACACTGTCATCATTGGTCTAAGCAGGGCAAGCTTTCATGTCATTCATTCATTTACTCATTCATTCATTCAGTTACAATGCGATGAATACCCATGAACCCACTGCTCTACTCAAGAACTTGAAATATATTCATCTATGGGTCTCTCTATTATCCTACTCTTGCCTCCCCACACAGAGGTAATCAGTATCCAGAATTTTCTGATTATCATTTCTTTGCTTTAAAAAGTTTGATCACATATATGTTGTTTAGTTTTGCTTGTTTTTGAACTTTATAAGACGAGTATAATATTCCAAGAAGTCATTTGGGACTTGTTTTCATTTAACATTATATCGAATGAAATTCTTATTGTTGTGGGTGGCTGTAGGCCACTTCATCTCGCTGCCATGTGATATGCCATTGTGTAATTATACCATAAGTTATTCATCCATTTCCTTGAGGATGGGCATTTGGATGATTTCCAGTTCTTTGCTATAAAGAACAATTCTTCTTTGAACATTCTTATACATGTCTCCTGGTGCTCATGCAGAGGAATTTCCTTTGGGAATATGCCAAAAAGTGGGAATCTGGGGTTGTAAGGGTATGTGAAAGTCCGATTTAACAGAATAAAACCAAACTATTTTCCAAAGTAGTTGCACCAATAGGTCACTTTCTTAGCCAATTTACTCAGTTTTCTCACATGGGAAACCTGACTAAAATGACTACCTTACAGGTACCTGTGAAGATTAAAGAAGTTAAACAGGAAAGTACCCAGCAGCCTTTCTAGAAAACAGAAGACTATCAATAAATTAGCACTTAAATCTCTTTCTCCCAGTTACCTTAAAACCATGTGCCATGCAGAAAGACCTACTTTCCCATCTATAAAATGGGGGAGCAGGACTGGAGGAGCTCTAAGCCCATGGCAGCTCTGACACGTAGTGACTTAGTGAAAGAAATGCTGGACCAGTTGCCCCTCACTGCAGGTTCCAGAGGCTTAACTTCACAATGGCATAGGCTTTTCGTCACCCTGGTACTTATTCCCTAATCCTTGGAGCACACACTCCTCGGAATTCCTGCAAAATTGGATGACAGGTGGCAGGTTCTTGGTGCTAAATAATGGTTGAAATTACAATGAGAAGGGAATAAAACTAATGATAAAATTGTACTTCGAATGAAATCCAAACCCTCTACCAAGATCATGTGCGACCCATCCTCCTGACCTCTCCTGCCTCATCCCTCCTAGTGGTTCACTCTCCTTCTCTCTGGGCCATAACCATTGGTCTTGTTCAGTTCCTGGAACCCTCCAGGCTATTCCCTATCTCAGAACACTGCACATGCTATTCCTTCTGCCTAGAATGCTTTACCCCCAACTCTTTTCATGGCTGGCTCTTTCTCATGCTTTAGCTCTCTGCTTAAAGCCACCTGCCCAAAAAGGCATTCCCTCTCCTACCCTATGTAAAGCAGTTTCACACTTTTCCAAATATTCTCAGTCTCAGCCTTTGAGGTCTTTATATCATTTGGCTAAATTTACAGTGATTATATATATTTATCTGTTTATTTTTATTTGGAGTCTGTCTTCCCTACTAAAATATTAGCCCTATGAGAACAGAGACTCTCTTAATCATGTATGTATTCTCCAGCTTCTAGCACAGTGCCAAATGTTTGTTGAATGAATGGATGTATTGAGTGTCCACTAGGCAACAAGTTTTGTGTAAGCCACTCAACACATGTAATTATTTTCATTCTCTCAACAACCCTGTAACATAGCTGTTATGAACCCCATTTGGAAGGTAAGGAAACAGGCTGATGGAGGTTAAGCAACATCTGCAAAGGCCCACATCTAAGGAGTGGTAGGGCTGGGATTTGAACACAGATCTGACTTCAAAATCCACACAATTTGCAATTTCCACTGAATCATGAAGACCAGAGGAGAAAGTATTTAAGGAATCCAACTGATGTTAAATGACCTTTTCAAACTGCCAACCTAGAGTTTCCCTGGGAATTTCTTGTTTTCTATGCTAAATCTTGGAGCTGTTAGTTTTGCAGTATTGCACAACACACTAATGGAAAATGTCACCTGACTTCTTTATCTGTTAAACAAACACTAAGAATAGCTATTTGGCCAAACTCATGCTATTGTTCCTTCATCTATCACACTACAATATTACTTATCAATGGAAAAGCATGTTCCCAAAGTGTCACAGCAGGACTTTAAAAGCTAACTAGGCCCGTAAATCATTCTTCTAAAAGCAACGAAACTGACCTCTTCCTTAACACTCAGATATTTAATCTGTAAATTATTTAGCTTGCACCATTTCTTTTTCCCAAAGCTTAAATAGTAAAGCAGCCATTTTCATTCCCTTTCATTTTTCCCCAAGTGATTAGAAAGTAGCACTCTTTCTACAGGCCGCATTTATATCTTCAATAAATGGATTAAAAGAATAGGTTCCACTAGATGTACTATGCTCTCACTCAAGGCGTCCAAACGCCAAAGGAGAATTGTTAGAATATAAGTAACTTCCAATTTTTAGGTAATAGTGGCACATTTTCTCCTCTGTGGTCCATCATTCTGGCAAAGACTAGAGAGCCATACACCTCTCTGCCAACCACAAGCATCATTTCTCTCAAGATTTAACCGAAGACTGTGTCCTCCAAGAACTCTCCCCTGGACTAGTCCTGATTCATGCTGCTCAATCTCATTCTCAGCACTTACATATGACACTCATACCACATTATTAATTTAGGGGCTTCCTTATGTTTTTGTTAGTTTCAAAAATGTGCTGCACGAGTAAATGTCCAGTCTTCTCATATTTAGATGGCAAGCATTTCAAGGGCAGGAATAATTTCTTCTAATTCTTTTGTGTCCCACACATGCCTATAAATACATCCACTCAGCAGATCACTTCAGAGCAACTTTAAGTCTCTATAAATGGTTCTAGGGCTCTTGAGGAGAGAAAACTGAAAGATATACATGCGATTTGAACCCAGTCAAAATGAATCAGTGCTGATTCAATATGCATAGAAAAAAATACAGCAGAATGTTGATAGTGGTTGTCTTAATTAAGGTGATAGAGTTTCTTCCTGAGTTTTCTATATTTTCAATAAGAATATGTGTTTATTTTATATCAGAGAAAAGCTATTTTAAACAAAATCTAATCACTAAGTTGAAAGAACAAAGTCAAACTTACAGAACAAAGAGGCAGATAGAAATATAGTGAACAAGCACTCAGATAGGACTTAAAAGTCTGAATTTGAGTTAGGACTTTGCCCCTTACTAACTGTATGGTCTTTTCAAGGCTTGGTGTCCTTGTCTATAAATTAAAGATGAAAATATCTCCTTCATAGAGTTGTTCTGAGGATTATATGAGACAATGTGACAGAAAATGCTTTACAGGACTGTAAAGGGCATTAGGTAATGAAAGGTATTATTGCTTATGTTGTGAATTGGGTCTAATTTCAATTGGCCAGTGCTGGAAGTCAGGCCTATTGCAGACACTACTAAGCATATTACGGGATTAAGAGGCTCAAGGCCAATTATCCACAACAGTGGTTTAAATTTTTGGTTCCTCCCATCCCATGGATGTCACAATTTGCTCCAGATGAGTGAATACTAAAATAGTCTTACCAATTTAAGTGCCCTTCCCACCAGCAATTAAGACCCAGGCACTGGGGACCACAGAGAGAGTGGGTTGGCAAATCCCTTGGGCTCCTGTTTCTTTTGTCATCTTCTGGGCTAGGATAAAATTACAAAGAGCTATTTTGATTTTATTCTCACAAGTCAGGGAAACTATAGGGAACAAGTTGGTTTATTTTTCCTATTCACAAAGAATTTAAAAAGCAGTGGAGTTCTGTCTACATCTAAGATGAGATGGTAAAATTTGGCTTAGAGGAGAACAAATTGCATTTCTACCATGACCAAGTCTCAACTTCCTAATATCTTATATTATTCCTCTTCTAAAACTCCTTTAACAGTTTTGGAGTTTACCGTGCCTCCTACAAAGCTCTGAGGGGAATATTCACGCCACACGTCACTTACCTAATGATAGAAACAAACCCCTCACAGCATACACTGATGCATTATTTCCCCTCATTCTAAATTTCTCTGCACTAAGCAAAAAAAGAATTGCTTTTCCAAAATTACTTGACAAAGGTTGGCTAAAGTCAAAACTGGCCTAAGAACTGCCAAGTAAATCACTAGACATAAGGCATTCCCACCTCCTCTGAACCTCAAGCTTTCAAGTTCTCTCTCTCTCATTAAATGGAAAGATAACAGCTGTTGGAGGCAGATTATCCTGAGTTCAAATCCTGGCTCTCCCACTTACTAGGTTTATGGGCTTGGGTAAGTCAGTTGGCTTCTCGAAGCCCCAGTTTCCTCCTGCTAGTAAGAAAGCCTAACTTGCAACATTGTTACAAGGGTGAAATGAGATGACTGTAAAGCATCAAGCACAGTGCCTGGCGTATAATCAGGCTCAATAAATACTAGTTTCTCTCTCCCCCTCCTTGGCCTATTTTGTGCTAGTGTGAGCACAGCATATGTCTTGATTATACATTCATCACAAATTCCTGGACCTCTGGCACAGCAGATGTTCCAAGCATTCAGAGGTAATAAATTGGAGGGAACCCCCAGGGCCGTTAGAGCCTGGCTTCCCAGCCCTTAAGCTGACCACCTACTGCTGCCTGAAGCAGCCACCCCTTGAGGAGAGCAGCTGCCAAAGGGACAGGGGACAGGCCTCCATCTGCACCTCCACCCTCATGCCTCCACACACAGAGGGCAGCCAGGGTCCCCCAGGAGATGTCGGGGAGAGGTTTCAGTGTTTCAGATGACAGATCAGTCCGTGCTCTCTGACCCAGTTTAGAACCAGCTCCCCCGCCTATGTCACCAGCAAATGATTTTAATTCCCTCCTGGGAGACCATAAGGAACGCTTGGACCAGTAAGGCCTGTAATCTGGCTGAGCTCTGCAGTGAGCATTTGTAAGGCTGTAGGTTTCACATGTTCCACTAATATTTCACCGACCTGTCAGCCTCAGCTTGTCCGTGGGAGCCAGGCTGCACATTCAGCACTCCCATGTCCCCGGACAGTTGGGGTAGGGAGAGGCAAGGAGGAGGCAGGAGAAGGCTTCAAAGGGAAGAAGAAAGGAAAACACATTTAAGAGCTAACACAGTAGTTCTTAGGGTGTGGACCCCAAGCCGGCAGCAGCAGTGGCACCTGGGAGCTTGTTAGAAATGCAAATTCTCAGGTCCTGCCTGGGCCTTACTGAATCAGGAACTCTGTGTTGGGGCGCAGCAATCTGTGTTTTCACAAGCCCTCATGTGAATCTGATGCGTGGTATAGTTTGAGAAGCACTGACCCAGCTAAACAATGTTTAAGTAGACTAAAAGTCTAAATTCAAGAAAAAAGCAAGAAGACAAGGAAGTACAATTATGACAAAGGAGAAAACACCTGGGTTTGATCAGGAGGCTGTCATTTGAATTCCAACTCCAATGATTGCTAACTGTGTGACCTCGGGCAAGTGGCTTAACTGTTCTGAGCCTCAGTTTCCCTATGTGTGAAATGGAGGTAATTGGACCTCCCCTGCAGAGTTGGGGAATGAGATCCACTCTCTGCAGATGGCCTGGCATTTATAAGCCTGTTCTTTTCTCCACTACACCACACAGCTTCTCCTGTATGCCTTCAGGGTGGGGTTTCTCAACCTTGGCACTATTAACATTTGAGTCTGATAATTCCTCATTGTGAGGGCTGTCCTGTGCATTGTAGGATGTTTAGCAGCATCCCTGGCCTCTACCCAATAGTTGCCTGTAGCTGCTCCCAGCTGTGACAACCAAAATGTCTCCAGACATTGCCAAATGTCTCCTGCAGGACCAAATTGCCACTGGTTGAGGACCACAGTATTAGAGTGTTGGGACTACAGCATGAATAAAAAGCAAAGCATCATATTCAGTTAGACCCAATATACCAGTTTGTCCACCAACCAGATATCTGGCCTCAGACACGTCTAGGAACCTGTCTGAGCTTTGGTTTCCTCACCTGCAGAATGGTGATTAAAACATTTACCTCAGAGGGATGGGGTAAGATAGAAGTGTTCTCATATACAAGATGCTCAACAAATTTGCAATTCACAGCGAAAATATGATCTTTCTGTGCTTTTGATTTGATTACTAAGAGGCAGAGGGATGGCTGAGGTGAACTTTTGATGACCTCGCTTAAGTTACAAGGTAAGGGACAGCCAGAGTCATGAAATAAAAAGAAGGCAAGCAAAGAGAAGGGCTTGGTCTTCACCCTGCTGAGCTTGATACGACAAAACGCCCCTCTTCCAGAAAGGGACAGTAATAGGCAACTCTTTTGACAGGTCCTGTGACAGCCCATTTCCCCAAGTCCCCATTCTGAAGCTCGAAGCCAAGCCAATCTTGGAGTGTCATTACTCCATTCACACCAGCATGGCAGAATGAGAGGCAGTGAAGAGAAAGGAATGGTTAAGAGCTTGGGGTCTGATTCTCACAGACCTGAGTTCAAATCCTACGTCTGCACACATTGGCTCTGTGAGCTTGGCCAAATTACTTACACTGTCTAAACCTCAATTTGCTTATCATTAAAATGAGGAGACAAATAGTAGCCACCTGTTAGGGTCTTAGCAAAAAGTTATATGAGCTCATGTCTGTGTGCAACACTTAGCACAGTACTTGAAAGTTATCATAACATTACTGAATCTGAACCACCAGAACCGTGATCTTTGTAATGTCATCACATTTGGCAGGGTCAGGGCAAGCGTGCATGATAAAACTGAGAACATTGTCTCATTTCAGCACAATGAGAAACTGGTTCAGCATTTCACTCTCCGTCATTCAGTCCTTTAAAGATCATTCTGAACCTTGAGGCTGTCCAAGCAGAGAGTCTGTGGCTTTCACAAAGCCCTAAAAGATTAAGCACAATACAGCTTTAAAGGGACACTTTCCTTAGTACCCCTAGGCGTGTATGTGTGTGTGTGTGTGTCTGTCTGTGTGTGTGTGTGTGTCTGTGTGTGTGTGTGTGTGTGTGTAGACAGAGTGAGAGAGAACAAAAGAAAGAGAGCCTTCCTGAAGTCAATAACAATGAGCTGGAATCTCTCACCTCTAGGATAGGAAGGAAAAATCTCTCTTCAGTTAGTTAGGGATCATTTACGACAATGTGGCTTGGTGTGTTACCTACACTACTCACTTTATCCTCATAAACATCCATTGAGGTTGATACTACTATAATTCCCATTTGATAGATGAAGAAACTAGGCTTATACGGCTAATTATATCATACCATACTAGGCAGGCAGAGAACTGGTGTAAATAACTCTCTTCCTAATTCTTGGAGAGATTTTACAACCAGTCTTTGTCATCTATTTCACCGTCTCATGTTTTCCACAGTCAGAAGAATTACCTTCCTCTGCATTAAGCTCAAATTGCTCTGAGATCTGACTTAGGGAGGGGAGAGGAACTAGACTGAAGCCAGGGTCATGGGCTGGATTTATGGTCTCCTCCAAACTTCTTTATATCCAGGCCAGACATAGCCCCAGGGAAAGAAAGTCGCAGAACCGTAGTTCAATGTTCCTATTTTCTGCACCAGGATGGGGTTCTCCCGGCCTGGATTATGCCTGAATAGCAGCTGGCAGACACCTATCTGCGTCTGTATCTGGCACCATTGTGGGGAGTTGAGGTCCTCTTTTCCTTTTTGAAGGTTACCAAATTTCGCTGGTTCACACGTTCTTCATTTTCCGAAGCCCAGTTGCTCATAAATTTAATGCCTCTGAAATCTATCCATTTATTTGGGGTCTGCATTGACTGAGTCATCAATGACCTCTAGACATCTTGGGTGGTTCTTTAGACATATTTGCACTTTGTTCTCCTCCTGAATTCTGTAAAATCTAGACACTGAGAATACAATGAACCAGGCTCTGAAAACTCTTGCCCTGGGCTTTCCTCAGTGGCTTCCTGCAACCATCCCAGTAAAGTCTTATCAAAACACTCGTATTAGGTTGATAATCTCATTGCCCCAATTAATAGGCAAATGATGAATTTCAAAGGTCTTCTCTAATTTTCTTGATGTTTACACTCAAGTCCCTTCCATCTCCTTTCTTTCCAGAAAAAAAATAAAAATCACCTCTCTCATCTGCTCTGGTGTGAGTCCACCTGAAACCATTCAGGGCACATCATTAGGAAGATGCTTACTCAGGGATAGAGTTTGGGGTGAGGGGTGGGAGATGTGATTAGGTGACTGTTAGGATTGGCTTATAATGCAAAAAGACTGCCTGGGAATCACTTTTGCCATAAAACTCACTTTTAAGATCAGTCCGGTAGGAAGATTGTTCCCCTTGTCAGTGAAAGAAACCAAATAATAAGCATGTTTTGTAATTGGATTCACACATTTTGTTTCCTAAGGTATCTGTGCCATTGGCCCCTGCCTTATAGTACTCACTAGGCAGTGGGAAATAATGTAAAGGAACTGAGGGACATGACCTGTGTTTATCCCTAATCTAGTAAAACTCCAGTTCCTGCTGGAACTAACTTGTCTCCAAGGTTTTGCACAGCACTTGGTCTTACCATCTTTCCCTCTCTCACGCACATCTGGACGGCTGAATTCCAGGCTAACTGGGAATGAAACAAAAGCTGAAATCTTGCAGCCAGAAAACCTGCTTATTTTTATTTGAAGGTCTTAAAAAATTGTATCTGGGAGGAAGTATGGTCTAATTGTTAAAATTGTGAGTGATCCCTGATGTCCTGAGTTCTAGTCTCTTTTACTATCAGCAACTAAGCATACAAGACCTTGGGTGATTTAATTTAAACTAAATGTGGCCTAATTTTCCTGGTGAGTCCTAAGACCTTAGAATTAAAGATATTATTCATGTGCAAGTAAGCATCTGAAATGGAGAATTTAATCCTGGGCAAGGAGCTTGAATTTATGATCAAATTTGGCCAAGAAAGAGAATCAGTACATGTTGCTTTTAGGGAGGCAGGATCACCATCTTGTATTTACAAAATTTCTACTGGGCACCCAGGAATTAATGGGTTCTCAAACGGGCTTCAGAGACACCCCCTCCCAGAAGTCTTCAAAGGCAATAATGAGTATTGGTGAACAATTTCCATCACTTCAAAAAGCCTGGTAGAGTCTGTACGTGTATCCATGATAAGACTTGACAGGCATACCATCTAAACTAAATTTCTTTGATTTTTAGCTGGAAAAACACAGCTCATCTGGTAACACTTGTCATATTCTAAGCAGAAGCTCTGATAGGCAGTCTTTGATTAATAAAAATCCAAAAATGAATTTTTATTGCTAAGTGAAGTTTGTTCACTAGACTGAAACATTTAAAATATAGAGTCTATGAGGAAAAAAACAATTTTAAGGCTACTTGGTGGAGAAGTTTGTTTGTTGGACCATTGGAGGGTTGGTTTGTTTTGAGGATGGTTGGCGAAGTGAGACAAGGAACTAAAGTGGGTATGAAAAGAAAATAGAGTAGCCAGCAAGTAATCCACAAAGCTTTTATAAATTAAAGGTAATTGGGTATAGCCCCACCTAATGGTTGGAGGAGTTTTTGTTGTGATTATTTAGGCTTCTTTCACTTGTCACTTTTTCTCCAACTCAACTAGAAGATGGAAAATAATTGTTCTCTAAACAGGATGCTTTCAGCCTGTGATACCCTAGGTATCCCCACGGTGTTTCAGGAGTGTTCTACTTCCAAGAATATGAGCTCCTGAAATGCTGATTGACTACAACTCTGACTACGCCAGAGAAGCAATTGGGAGGCATCCTTTCTGTGGAAATTTCTTCCCAACGGGACATGAACAATACATTGCTACCTACTTATAAGCATCAGGCTACTTGTGGATGTATATTACTACAAAGTTCACACTGGTGCAATTCTGCCAAAAGATGGACTATGCCTCCTAGGAACTTAAGGGCCAGCATATGCTCAGCCTCTGTGCACTGTTCTCCCCACAGCACATGCCAGACATTGTTAATCAACCACAGAGTCTTTCCCATTAAGAAGCTTTCTCAATGCAGCATTCCAGGCACTACTACTAATTGACCAAATTTGGCATAAATCCTATTAGCCTTAAGACAAAGAGGTCACATAGTTTAAGATATCACTCTTGGGAGAGAGTAAGGCATAGGAGAAAGAGCATTGGCACACAGTCACATTAAACTGGTTCCAAATCTCAGTTCTGTCACTCAACTAGCTATAGCTAGTAACTTGCTTTGTCAAGAATATTTCCAAGCCTGGCAGCACAGTATCTGGAATTTTGTGTGTGTTTAACAAATGCTAATTCCCTCTCCTCCAGTATTAGTCATAAAAGGAATTCTACATCTTACCTAGAACTCCAGATTCTCTCTTCACTACCCCCCTGCCGGTCTTCCCAGCTTTGGCTCTTCAGCTCATGAGTGTACTGGATTCAGCAGATAAGTAAAGGTATGAGAAGAGGAATACATAAAGTCTATTGTGAATTTTAGGCTAAGTTAAAGAACCAATACAGACTGAGAAATGCCAAACATTAAGTTTTGTTTATCAGCTTTGACCCTATACAACCAACAAGCATTAACAGTCCTATTGTGCCCAACATAGGCACTAAACAGATGGATAAACCTATGAAACCACATGCATACGCCACTAAAGCAAAGGGAAGAAAAGCAATTAGCAGGCAGAATTCAACAGATTCGCCATTCCACAGGCCATTTCTGGCCAAAACCTTTGTTCTGGGTCCCATGACAGAGAATTATTGGCCTCAGCAATCCAACTTAACCATGCAATCTTTCTCTGCTTCCTTCCTCTGGAATAAATAGAGCTTGTCCCTGGGTCTCCCTGACCTGATTCTCAGGGCAGATACCAGCTCTCACTGAATCCTCAAGTGTAGAGGGGAAAACCAAAGAGTCAACAAAGAGCGAAGGCTACTACCTTGATCTATTTCCAAAGAGCAACCCTGCTGTTTTTGATGGGCAGACAGGAGCTGTGAATGTAATTATGACCAATGCTGAGATTAAACTCATGAATGATTTGGCTTGAGCTTTTGTGAGAGATCAAAATTGTGTAGCATAGCAGTGTTTACAGGTTTATAGATCTGCCTGGGGCATCCAAAGCCCTTGACTATGATTTATTATTACAGGACAGAGATTATCTCAGTCTGGGCTGGAAATGGATCTTGGCTGAGTTATTTACTCACCGGATGCAGTGTGTGAGAGTTGATGGCCTTGTTTCTCAATTTGTCAGTTGTAAAGGGAGTCCCCAAGGCTCAATTTCAGACCAGTATTGTTTACATAGCCCAGCAATAATACATCACATGTGGCAAAATATTACAAATTCATTTTTATGCTGATGATATGGCTCATGCATAATAGCAGCTAATGTGCTTCTCTTTTCAGTTGAAATTGCCCCAAGTTTCTAAAGGCACAAAGGGCCTTTTGTGTTTTGAACCATAAAGAAGAGAAAGTATATGACAGTTTTTAGAAGGACTAATGAAGGGTTTGATCTGCCACGGCTACCATCTGTAAAGGAGTCTCATTATAGCGGCTACGGTCATTATAATACCATACCATCTGAAGATATCTGTCAGGATTTTAATACTATTATCATTATTATTATTATTATTATTATTGTTTTGGAGGCTATGGGAAATGGCTTCCCGTTTTGCTGTTTGCATTTAGGTGATGTGAAAGGAATAATTTGAAAGATGATTTCCATCTGGTACTTTATTCAAATGACCTGCACCAACCATATGGAGATGACGCTCTAGTCCATATACTATTTACCAAGGGATACACTGTGTAAAACAATCTGCATATAAATCAACTCACTATGAGCCACAACAAATAGCCTGCACTCTGTCTCTGAAGAATCTTTAGCAGGAAAAACATCAGCACATTTTAAGGAACACAGAGATACCCCAAAGAGGCGAAAGCTGTATTTGGTTTCTGGATTTAGACTCTGAGAATGCAAATCCTGGGCATCCTTCTCAAGAAAGAGCAGTGCCTTTTAAACAAGATTTCATGCTCTATGACACTAACAAATCAAAAAATAAACAAACAAAACGGCAACCTCCTCAGGAATTTGGTGTGTTCTAAGTGAACAATTACAAAAATGAAAAGGATGAAGCCATTTCATACCTTTTTTTTTTTAGATATTTTTTTAGCCCTAAAAAGCCCTGTCTTTCCCCACACTGAAAGACAGCAAGTAGCTGCTTGGCCACGGGTAATTTGGATTTAATTGTGTTTGCTTAAACCATACATTCCACTCCCAAACCATGAAAATGAATCCTGGAAATCTCAAAGACTTGAAAACTCTAGAGTCTATGTCTTGTTTGTCTTCTCAAAGGAAGTTTCCCAGGAAAGCTTTAGCGCAACCTGTGTTTACCTTTGGCATCTCTCTGACATGCTCCACGTACTCAGCAGCGCCTTATTTTGAAACGTTTATGGAAGATCAGAAGATGCAAACATAAGCGCCTCCAAGTAGTGACATCATAGCCAGTGGTTAGAGAAGGCCAACCAGAGAAAGCAGGCATGGGTTCCCAAGGTGTTTACTCTCATTTGCATTTTACATGAGGCTCTTGCATCCTATTCATTCATTTGTTTTTTCAACAAACATTTATTGAGTACCTACAATGTGCTGTGGAGAAAAAAAACCAGTAGTGAGAGCACAGGCTTGGAATTTGATGGGCCTGAGTTCAATAAATAGCTTTGTAACTTTCTAAATGGGTGACCTTGGGTAAGTTATTTAACCCCTCTGAGCCTGACACACAGTAAGAGGTCAATGAACATTTTCCAAAGAAACAAATGACTAAATTTTTGTTTCTTAATCTGTAAAATGTGGCTCTCAGGGCCTACCTTGCAGGGTTGTTGAGGATCTGATGAGAAAATGGATGGATAGTGCTGCATTATTATTAGTTACTTTATTAGTAGTCAGTGGTCCTTAAGCTTTGGTCTCATAGGGAAGCAAATCAACAATGATCTGCAGTGTGGTTAAAAACCAAACCAAACCGAGAGGGGGAGGGCACATGGTCGTGAGATTCAGAGAAGGCGTCTCAGGGGAAATAACTCTTGAGCTGTTTTATAAGGGGTAAAACCTAGCCAGGCAGCAGAAGGGAGAAGGGGCTTTCCAGGCAAAGGGATTGGAGTGTATAGAGGCAAAGAGGCATGAGGGCATGGTGCACCCTGATCTCTGTGTGGTTCTCTGTGTTGTTGGTTCAACATCCAGGGGGTAGGCTGTGGGTCTCAGAGGCTACACAGAGGAGGCTGAAATGTGCCCTGAAAGCTGTGAGATGTGGAAAGCATGCAAGGACACCTTATGTTCTTAAATCCAAACCAAATGCCAATGATGGAAGCTGTGATCTTGTGATTTATAATAAGAAATATATATTTGGTCTTCATCCTCGTTTCTGGCGCAGAACTCCTGAAACCATTGGAATTTCCTAAGTGATGAAAGCGATAAAGGCGTCTTTTGTTATGTTAATGAGGTGACTTTTGGAAAGCACCTAAGGATGGGTGGGGGCTGGTTGCCAATGGAGCCAACCATGTGATCAGAAGGTTGGAACTTTCAGTCCCCCCACCACCTCCGAGAAGGGAAGAGGGGCTGGCAGTTGAATATAGCCTCAATGGCCAATGTTTTAATCAATCATGCCTATGTAATTAAACCTCCATAAAATTCCAAAAGGATGGGGTTCAGAGAGTTTCCGAGTTGGTAAACATGTGGAGATGTGGGGATAATGGTGCACTAGGAGAGGGCATGGAAGCTCCTTGTCTTTTCCCCATACCTTTCCCTATGCATCTCTTCCATCTGGCTGTTCCTGAGTCATATCCTTTTATAATAAACTGGTAATCTAGTGAGTAAAATGTTTCTCTGAGTTCTGTGAGCCACTCTAGCATATTAATCAAATCCAAGTAGGGGGTCATTAGAACCTCTGGTCTACAGCTGGTAGGTCAGAAGCATAGGTGACAACCTGGACTTGTGATTTGCATCTGAAGTGGTTGGGGAGGGGGCAGTCTTGTAGCACTGAACTCTTAACCTGTGGGATCTGACCGTATCACCAGGTAGACAGTGTCAGAATTGAGTTAAATTATAGAACAACCAGCTGGGGTCAGAGATTTGCTTGCTTGGATGTATGGGAACACTTACACACACAAACACACACACACACACACACACATTGGAATTGAGTACAGAATCTTTAGGGGCATAGGTAAGAAAGAAATCTGTAAGCAGGAAACCACCTAGTGCCATCATTGCTGCTGGGCAGTGGAGGTTCCAGGTGCCGGCTCTCACAGAAGCCACCAGAAAATTTGTGGGAGCCACTAGGACACATATTATTCCCCTGAAGCACTCAACTCTAAAGGACTTCTGAAGTCTAAGAGTTTTCATATTTTTAGCTTCATCTTTTCAGTCCTGAATTCCTGAACTTAATTGCTAATCCCATCTACTTTTACGTTTTTAGCTTTTCATCTCACCAGCCTTCTAACTTTTTACCTCTTCTTTTATGTGTTTAACCTTTTATCTTATTAGCTTCAGGCCTTTTATCTTTTATTTTAAATATCACCCATTTTATCTCATGTACCTTATCTTGCAAAAATTTTAAATTGATTTTTAACTAACACTCTATTCCTTTCCTTTTACATTTATTTTTTTCTGTTTTATTCTTCTTGTAACTTTCTAGCTCCCTCTTTTTTATTTTATTTTTGTTGATTGATTGATTTTTATTGTGGTAACATTGGTTTTCAATATCATATAAACATCAGGTGTACATCATTATATTTCAGTTTCCGTGTAGATGACATCATGTTCACCACCCAAAGACTAATTACAATGCATCACCACACACATGTGCCTAATCATCCTTTTCATCCTCCTCCCTCCCCCATTCCCCTCTGGTAACCACCAATCCAATCTCTGTGTCTATATGTTTGTTTGTTATTGTTTTTATATTCTGTTTATGAGTAAGATCACACAGTATTTGACTTTCTCTCTCTGACTTATTTCACTTAGCATAATACCCTCAACCTCCATCCATGTTGTCACAAATGGCCAGATTTCACCCTTTTTTATAGCTGAGTAGTATTCCATTGTGTATATGTACTATATCTTCTTTATCCACTCATCCCTTGTTGAGTACTTAGCTTGCATCCAAGACTTGGCCAGTGTGAATAATGCTGAAATGAATATAGGGGTACATATATCTTTAAGCATGCGTGTTTTCATGTTCTTTGGATAAATACTCAGCAGTGGAATAGCTGGATAATATGGTAGTTCTATTCTTAATTTTTTGAGGTATCATCTCCATACTGTTTTCCATAGTGGCTGCACCAGTTTGCACTCCCACCAGCAGTGTATGAGAGTTCCCTTTTCTCCACATCCTTGCCAACACTTGTTACTTCCTGTCTTGTTAATTACAACCATTCTGACTGGTGTGAGGTAATATCTCATTATAGTTTTGATTTGCATTTCCCTGATAATTAGTGGTGTTAAACACGTTTTCATGTGCCTGTTGGCCATCTGTGTATCTTCTTTGGAGAAATGTCTGTTCAGATCTTTTGCCCATTTTTCAATTGGGTTGTGAGTTTTTTTGTTGTTGAGATATATGAGTTCTTTATATATTTTGGATATTAACCCCTGATCAGACATATGATTTGCAAATATCTTCTCCCAATTGTTAGGTTGTCTTTTCGTTTTGTTGATGGTTTCATTTGCTGTGCAGAAGCTTTTTAGTTTAATGTAGTCCCATTTGTTTATTTTTTCTATTGTTTCCCTTGCCTGGTCAGACCTGGTACTTAAAAATGTGCTGCTAAGACCGACGTCAAAGAGCATACTGCCTATGTTCTCTTCTAGAAGTTTCATGGTTTCGGGTCTTACATTCAAGTCTTTAATCCATTTTGAGTTAATTTTTGTGTATGGTGTAAGATAATGGTCTCCTTTCATTCTTTAGCATGTGGCTGTCCAGTTTTCCCAACCCCGTTTATTGAAGAGATTTTCCTTTCTCCCTTGTATGTTCTTGGTTCCCTTGTCAAAAATTAGCTGCCCATAGATGTGTGAGTTTATTTCTGGGCTCTCGATTCTGTTCCATTGATCTGTGTGTCTGTTTTTGTGCCAGTACCATGCTGTTTTGATTACTATAGCTTTATAGTATATTTTGAAGTCAGGGAGTGTGATACCTCCAGCTTTGCTCTTTTTACTCAATATTCCTTTGGCTATTCAGGGTCTTTGTTATTTCACATAAATTTTAGGATTCTTTATTCTATTTCTATGAAAAATGTTGGAACTTTGATAGGGATTGCATTGAATCTGTAGATTGCTTTAGGAAGTATGGACATTTTAACTATGTTAGTTCTTCCGATCCAAGAGCACAGAATATCTTTCTATTTCTTTGTGCCTTCTATTTTTTTCAACAATGCTTTATAGTTTTCAGTGTACAGGTCTTTTACCCCTTTGGTTAAGTTTATACCTAGGTATTTTATTCTTTTTGTTGCAATTGTAAATGGGATTGTATTTTTAATTTCTCTTTCTGCTACTTTGTTGTTAGTATATAGAAATGCAACTGATTTTTGTATGTTGATTTTGTATCCTGCAACTTTATCGTATTCATTTATTATTTCTAAAAGTTTTTGGTGGATTCTTTAGGGTTTTCTATATAGAAAATCATGTCATCTGCAAATAGTGACAGTTTCACTTCTTCCTTTCCCATTTGGATCCCTTGTATTTCTTTTTCTTGCCTGATTGCTCTGGCTAGGACTTCCAATACTATGTTAAATAAAAGTGATGAAAGTGGGCATCCTTGTCTGGTTCCTGTTCTTAGAGCGATAGCTTTCAGTTTTTCTTCATTGAGAATGATATTAGCTATGGGTTTGTCATATATAGCCTTTATTATGTTGAGGTACTTTCCTTCTATACCCATTTTATTCAGGGTTTTTATCATAAATGGCTGCTGTATTTTGTCAAATGATTTCTCTGATTCTATTGAGATGATTATGTGATTTTTATTCTTCATTATGTTAATGTGGTGTATCACATTGATTGATTTGCAGATGTGGAACCATCCCTGCATCCCTGGAATAAATCCCGCTTGATCATGGTATATGATCTTTTTAAGGTGTTGTTGTATTCGATTTGCTAGCATTGTGTTGAGGATTTTTGCATCGATGTTCATCAGCAATATTGGCCTGTAATTTTCTTTTTTTGTGTGTTGTCCTTGTCTGGTTTTGGTATCAGGGTAATGCTGGCTTCATAGAATGAGTTAGGAAGCTTCCCTTCCTCTTCAATTTTTTGGAAGAGATTGAGAAGGATAGGTATTAAGTCTTCTTTGAATGTTTGGTAGAATTCACCAAGGAAGCCATCTGGTCCTGGACTTTTATTTTGGGGGAGATTTTTGATTACTGTTTCGATCTCCTTGCTGGTAATCAGTCTATTCAGATTGTCTATTTCTTCTTGATTCAGTTTTGGAAGGTTGTATAATCCCAAGAATTTATCCATCTCTTCTAGATTATCCAATTTGTTGATGTATAGCTTTTCATAGTGTTCTCTTATAATCTTCTGTATTTCTGAGGTGTCCCTTGTAATTCCTCCTCTTTCATTTCTGATTTTATTTATTTGAGCCTTCTCTCTTTTTTTCTTGGTAAGTCTAGCTAAAGGCTTGTCAATTTTGTTTATCTTTTCAAAGAACCAGCTCTTAGTTTCACTGATTTTTTTCTATTGTATTTTTAGTCTCTATTTCATTTATGTGTGCTCTGATTTTTATTATTTCCTTCCTCCTACTGATCTGGGGCTTTGTTCTTCTTTTTCCAGTTCCTTTAGGTGCACTGTTAGATTCTTTATTGGAGATTTTTCTTGTTCGTTGAGGTAGGCCTGTATTGCTATAAATTTCCCTCTTAGAACCACTTTTGCTGTATCCCATAAATTTTGGTATGTCATATTTTCATTTTCATTTGTCTCCACGTACTTTTTGATTTCTCCTTTGATTTCTTCATTGACCCAATCATTGTTCAGTAGCATATTGTTTAATCTCCACATATTTGTGGCTTTTCCAATTTTCTTCCTTGATTTCTAGTTTCATATGGTTGTGGTCAGAAAAGATGCTTGGTATTATTTCAATCTTAAATTTATTGAGACTTGTTTTGTGGCCTAATATGTGATCTATCCTGGAGAATGTTTCACATGCATTTGAAAAGAATGTGTAGTCTGCAGTTTTTGGATGGAATGTTCGGTATATATCTACTAAGTCCGACTGGTCCAATGTGTCATTTAAGGCCAATCTTTCCCTATTGATCTTCTGTTTGGATGATCTATCCATTGGTGTAAGTGGAGTGTTAAATTCCCCTACTATTATTGTGTTGCTGTCTATTTCTCCTTTTATGTCTGTTAATAATTGCTTTATATATTTATGTGCTCCTATGTTGGGTGCATAGATATTTACAAGTGTTATATCCTCTTGTCGGGTTGTTCCATTGGTCATTATGTAGTACCCTTCTTTGTCTCTTTTTATGGTTTTTGTTTTAAAGTCTATTTTGTCTGATATAAGTATTCCTACCCCAGCTTTCCTTTCACTGCCATTTGCGTGGAGTATCTTTTTCCATCCCTTCACTTTCAGTTTGTGAGTATCTTTAAGTCTGAAATGTGTCTCTTGTATGCAGCATATATATGGGTCTTGTTTTTTTTAATCCAATCAGCCACCCTATGCCTTTTGACTGGAGCATTTAGTCCATTGACATTTAAAGTAGCTATTGATAAGAATGTACTTATTGCCATTTTGTTACTTTTTTTCTGGGTGTTGTAGTAGTTCTTCTCTGTTCCTTTCTTCTTCTCTTGCTCTTTTCCCTTGTGGTTTGATGGCTCTCTTTAGCATTATGTTTGGGTTCCTTTCTCTTCGTTTTTTTGTATATTTAGTATAGGTTTCTGGCTCGTGATTACCATGAGATTCATCTATAATAACCTACATATGTAGCAATCTATATTAAGTTGATGGTCTCTTTAGTTTGACCTCTTTCTAAAAGCTCTACTCTTTTACTCCCTTCCTCCCATATTTTATGTTTTTGATATCATATCTAACTGCTTTTATTGTGGGTGTGTATCCATTACCCTCTTATCATGGAAATAGATAATTTTAGTACTTTTGTCTTTTGACCTTCATATTACCTTCATAGGTGGTTCATCTGCTACCTTTACTGTATATTTGCCTTTACCAGTGATTCTATTGCTTTTTCTTTTTTTTGATAACTTTCTTATTCCTATTTGTGTTCTTCTCTTCTCCCTTAAATAAGTCCCTTTAGTATTTCTTGTGAGATTGATTTCTTGGTGATAAACTCCTTTAGTTTTTGCTTGTCTGGGAAACTCTTTATCCTTCCTTCCATTCTGAATGATAACCTTGCTGGGTAGAGTATTCTTGGCTATAGGTTTTTTCCTTTCAGCACTTTAAATATATCATGCCATTCCCTTCTAGCTTGTAAAGTTTCTGCTGAGAAATCAGCTGATAGCCTTATGGGGTTTCCTTTGTATATAACTTGTTGCCTTTCTCTTGCAGCTTTTAGGTTTCTCTCTTTATCTTTCATTGTTGACATTTTAATTACAATGTGTCTTGGTCTGGGCCTCTTTGGGTTTATCTTGTTTGGTGCTCTCTGTGCTTCCTGTATCTGGATGTCAGTTTCCTTCCTTAGGTTGGGAAATTTTTCAGCTATTATTTCTTCAAATAGATTCTTTGCCCCTTTGTCTCTCTATTCTCTTTCTGGGATACCTATAACACAGATGTTAGTGTGCTTGATGTTGTTCCAGAGGTCCCATAGACTGTACTTGTTCTTTTTAATTCCTTTTTCTTTTATCTGTTCAGCTTGGGAGATTTCCTCTAGTCTTTCCTCCAGCTCACTGATCTGTTCTTCTATATCCTCTACTCTGGTTTTGAGTCCCTCTAGTGAATTTTTCATTTCCGGTATTGTATTCTTCACTTCTAATTGGTTCTTTTTTATATTTTCCAATTCTTTGTTGAAGTTCTCACTGAGTTCATCCATTCTTCTCCCAAGATCAGTGAACATTCCTATGACTATTAGTTTGAACTATTTGTCAGGTAGATTGTTTATTTCTGTATTGTTTAGTTCTTTTTCTGGGGTTTTGTCTTGTTCCCTTACTTGGAATGTATTCCTGTGTCTCCTCATTTTGCCTCTTTCTCTGTGCTTAAACCTATGTATTAGGTAGGTCAACTACATCTCCTGATCTTGGAGAGGTGGCCTTATATAAGAGATGCCTTATGAGGCCCAGCAGTGTGCTTCTCTCTCATCACTGGTTCCAATTGTTTCAGGACTGTCCCCTGTGTGGGCTATGTGTGTCCCTCTGTTCTGGCAGGGTTGCTCTTGCTTTAGATGCCTGAGGAGGCTAGGCTGTCCACCTGGCTGGCTGGTTGTGTTGCTCAGCTCTGTGTGGCTGCTATGGTCCTTTCAGTCACTTTATCAGGCACGGGGGCCCCAGCACAGTTGACTGCAAGGTCTAATAGCACATTCCCACTGCAGTTTTTCTGTTAAGTGAGTAGACACCCAACATGGCTGGTTGCTAGGCTCATGGGTTTACAATTGTTGTAGGCCTCCAGTGTGCAAGGCTGTTGTCAGCTTTCTAAGGATTGCATATGATTGGTGCTAGCTCCAGGCATGGGAGCACCCAATCATTTCAGGCTTTGGAAGGTGGGGCCAATCCCGTGTGTGGCTGTTTGAGAAGCACAAGTCTGCTGCAGTGGACAGCCCCCACTGCCCAGAGGGCCACACACCCCATCAACACAGTCCTGCCCCATGCATATGCCCCAACCCACTGAAGTGGACCCAGTCACCCCACTGCAGAGGCCCCACACACTCCACCAATGCAAGCCCACCCCTCATGCACACTTTGCCCCGCAGAGGCAGACCCACTCACCCAGTTGTAGACTTTATAGACACCCTATCTATGGGGGCCCACAAGTTGCCTGAAGGCTTGCTGTTGGGTGTGGCCAGTCCCTAGGGCAGGCTGCCTGCCCTGGCTGAGCTGGATTAAATCAGTGCTCTAGTGGGTGGGGCAAACCCCTGCACTAAGAGACCGGGGGAAGTATTCCAATGGTATCTGCCAGCGTCTGCGACAGCATGTCTGTACTAGGTCACAATAATGGCTGCCACCAATGTCTCAGTCCCTGGAGAGGTCTCACTTCTCACTGAGATGCAGAGCCTATCAGGTGAGTCTCTTTTCACCAAAGGACTGTGCACCTTTCTGGTGATTTTAGATTGCTTTCTAAAATGGGTGAATTTATGCATGGGCCCTTTAAGAGCAGGCACTTTTTTCCCCCTTATGTCTGATAGCTTTTCTGGGGGTATTCCTCATTGTAGTCAACAGCCAGCAAAGCCAAGTATTAGGACACTTGTCTCACTTGTGCTGAGTCCAATAGCTGCTTATTGTAGTAACACTCCCCCACTCCTCCAGGGAAGGCTTCATACTTTGAGGTTGCTCCTGGCTGGCCATGAAGTGTCACAGCTAGAAGGTGGCTTTTTTCTCTCCAGAAAGGAATTTCTGCCTCTTCCACCTCAGTCAGCGCTGTCCCTCGTTGTGGGGGTTCTTTTTATGCAGTTTTCAGTTCTCTCTTAGGAGTAATTGTTCCAAGGGTAGTTGTAAATTTGTTGTGTCTGTGGGAAGTGAATTCAGAGTCCACCTACACCACCATCTTGACACCATCTTGTCATCTTTTCTCTGTGTAACAAACCGTTCCAAATTTAGTGGCTTTAAATAAACAGTTATTGTTGCTCTTCAGCCTATAGAACAACTGAGTGGTTCTTTTGTGTCACCTGAGTTCCCTTGAGCAACTGTGGCCAGCTGCAGGTCAGTTAGGAACCTCTGCTTCTGGGGGTTGGCTGGCTGTCGGCCGGGGTGACAAGAATGACGGGGTATTGCTTCCTCTTATTTTAAAAGAATTCTTTCTTCCTTTTCTTTCTCCTTTTCCTTTTTCTCCTTCTCTTCTTTGCCTTCGTCTTCTTCTATTTAACCCATTTAGGTTTTTAGGGTTTTATTTGTTTGTTTCTTCTTAGGAAGATTTGCCCTGAGCTAACATCTGCTTCCAGTCTTCCTCTATTTTATATATGGGTCACCACCACAGCATGGCTGACAAGTGATGTAGGTCTGCACCCGGGATCTGAACCTGCAAAGCGGATCCCCAAAGCAGAGTGTGCCAAACTTAACCACTAAGCCATAGGGCTGGCCCCTTGCATTTTTTCTTTTAATGTCCAGGAAGACAAATGCTGATAGGGCAGGAAACATGATAAGATGCTGCCCCATAGACAGAGCGTTCTTAAAATATAACCTGAACTCCCCTCCCACTGCCTACAATCCCCACCCTCGCCAGGTCCACCAAAGATTTTTCCAGCCCTTTAAAGAATGGATTAAGAGAGAGAGAGAGAGGAAACTTGCCTACAGAGAATAATAGGTTAACCCTTCACAAAGCTATAGTTCTGACAAACGTCACTGCAGTTTTTCTTTCTGACATTATATCCACCAGGCCATACAGGAATTTTTGCATATTTATAATCCTGTGTGTGTGTGTGGGCGTGTGTTTGTGTGTGTGTGTGTTACCAGAAATTGTGTGTGTTGCCAGGTCTCTTATATTGTCAGAACCTATACAGGCTCTCACAGAACATCAGATATTAAAAAGAAAGGAGGCCCATGCATTTCCAGGATATGTGCCCAGGTCTCGCTAGTAAAGTTCTCAGGAAGAGAGAAGTAGGTAAAGTTGAGCTTCTCCACGTTTTTGTTGTCTTCCTAGGAAAGAATAGAATATTATTCTGAGGAGAATGGAGTCCCTGATCATTTAAGCAATTCTCAAGGTCTAAGCCACTAGGTACATCTAAGGAACTGTCAAAAATGTAGATTTGCAGGCACACCCCAGAGACTGATTCAGTAGGTCTAAGATGAGGTCCAGGAATCAGAATTTTTGCCAAATGCCCCAGGATATTCTGATTTGGGTGGTCTATTGGCTACACTTTGAGAAACACTGGCTTAACCCACATAGACAAAATCTTTGTATATGTTTTCCCTTCGGAACTCTAGTGGGTTCTCGCAGCATCCTGCTGAGGGCCATCCCCTCTCTAAGATGGCTTTTGCCCCATTATTGTACAGCCAAAGTGTAGCTCTGACTCAGTCCAAGGAAGATTCTTGTAGCCCTTTTCCAAGAAACCTTCAGACTGCCCTCAGTCTTGTCTAATGCCATGCTTCAGTGTTATCATGGAAACTCTCCTTATGTGCCAGACTTACCAGTAAGCCCCACCCTGGTAAGGAAACAGTCACACTCCACCTTTGACAGAGAGAGTTTAGCTTTCAAATCTGGGTGAGCTGCTCCACCAGGCAAAACTGCAACACAGCACAGTAAGGCCCCGGCATGCATTTCTTCTTCTGCTCCAGACTCCCCAAGGTTCCTGTCTTGGAGTTTAGCCAGCTCTGGGGTGAAGGCTTGGGATGCAGGACTTTCTGGTAGATTTTGATGATATGTTTGTTTGCTTATCTATTTTTTTTAATACTTGAGAGGCTAGGGTGTGTTTGAATCCTGAGAAGGATGCAATTGCAGGGAGAGACTAAGAGGAAGGAGAAGAGGTCCTAATTATCTGAAGGAGGCCCCTGAGAAGGCAGTGGAGCTGGATCCCAGCACATTTCCTCCAGTGTGCTTGGAAGCAGGACATGGAGGATGAGTGTGGGTACAGGCAGGGTTCAGCAGCAGGTTCCATCTGGTAGCTCCACTATGAGGATGAAATTGGGGAAGGTTTACAGTGGAACCAAGGCTTAAAGAGAATTTACAAGGAATGGAATTGTCATAGTGGAGGAGTGGCGAGTGAGCTCTCTAAGAAAATGAAACAGGTTTGCTGTACTCCATTGAGATTCCAATTAGCATGGTTATTCCAAAATATGTGATGTTATCAAATTTCTCGATTGGGCAGATTTCCTCTGGTGGTTTTTCAGATGCCAGGAGAAGGTGGGTGTTAGGTAACTCCAGGGTTGGAATTTCACTAACTCCATTTTGGAAAGATACAAATGAATATGAACTTCTTGTATATGCAAAAGAGTCGTTTTATGAAATCTGGACTGAACAACAAGGAGATGAATATAAGAGGCAGGCGATAGATGATGAGAAATTATGTGTATGGGGCTGGTCAAAGGACTGGAGGTTTCAGCTAATATTAAGAACTAATGAAAAGGAGAGAGTGTTGAATAGAGGACTGGAAAGGACAAGAGGCCAAATCAGAGAGTGAGATGTTGGATTTCTGTGGAGAAGTACCTAGAGATGGCGAGGACCATGATGTGACCATGGAAGTGAGCAGCTGAAGTTGAATGGAGGAGAAAAAGATGATGTTGTCAAGGAACCAAGAGGATGCTGGATGGGTTAGTTCCTTGAAAGCCATCCCTCTGGTAAGCAGATATATTAACCTAAGCGGAAAATTCTACCACAAATAGCTACAAAAGTGGTAGCATTGAACAATAATGTGAGAGAGATTTCTGGTGAGAGTGTTCACATCTTTTACCCAGAGAGGACAGCATAATATACAGAATTGGCCCCTTTGCTCTCTACCATCATTCAAAATGAGAATCTGAATGGTGTAAAAATGATTATCCCCCACCTCCACTTTAAAAAGGAAGTTTTATGTCTCAGTGTAGAAAATTTAGAAAATAAAAACAAGGCAAAAGAAACAAAGAAAATGAAAAAAAAGTTTACTCAAAAAAAGTATTGCTCAAAGTATCACTCTAAGAAGAAAACCACTATTTATATTTTGGTGCGTTCGTGTGTGTATATATATACATACATGTATGTGCATTTTCTATTCTTTTAAGAAAATGAGATTATACTGTACATACTATAAAGTGATATGCTTATCTCATTTACTTAATTACAAATAGATTTCTGTGACTGGAAAAATCATCCAACATAGCTTATTTTTTAATTTTTTTCTTCAATATGATTTTTAATGCCTCTCATTTTATAGGTAAACTACAATTTGCTTAATCCTCTATTTTGTCATTTTTAGATATTAGAAGCAACACAGCAATGACCATCCTTGTAGCTACATCTTTGGGCACACCCATGATTATTTCTTTCAGTGAATTTCCTAGAAAGAGTGTTCCTCAAGGCTATACATGTCTTGATGTGTTCTTCTCCCCGCACCCTTTTTCTCCGCAAAGCCCCAGTAGATAGTTGTCCGTCATAGTTGCACATCCTTCTGGTTGCTGTATGTGGGACGCGGCCTCAGCATGGTCAGCATGGCCAGAGAAGCGGTGCGTCGGTGCACGCCCAGGATCTGAACCCGAGCCGCCAGCAGCGGAGCGCACGCACTTAATCGCTAAGCCACGGGGCTGGCCCCTTGATGTGTTCTTACATTGGCTGTCATGCAAGAAGGTTCTATCAACTCAGTAATATAAAAAGTGCCAGATTCTACACAACTTCACAGATCTGTGGCATTATTATTCTTTTGAATTATTCTTGACAATCTTTGGCGATGTGATAGCTGGCAAGTGGCAGTGCATTTTCATTTGCATTTTGTGGATTTTCAGTGATGTTGAACATCTTCTCCCACAGATGCATTCCTGACACCACCTTCATCCGGTCCCAAACTGCCTTTCCCAGCCTGCTCTGTGGAGCATTGCCCTGAATGTGCGTTGAACGACTCTGTGAAGAAACATCCCACAATGCGTGTGTTTGTATTCATTGTAAGAACGTTGTGAAGGGTTTGGATCATTATGAAAAATCATGTCTTTTTTTAGGGCCCATTTTAGTACTAGGAATAGCTGTACTTCTGAATATCCAGTTTACTTTTATCTTATTGATACTGTGGAATGTGCAATTGACTCTGCTGTCTTTTTTTTTTTTTTTTTTTTTTTTTTTGCATTGGCAGCTAGAAGGCTTAGAGTCAGTTTCTTTACAACCTCCAGCAAGTTTATTCCACATGCCTATTTGTGTGCCAACCTTACTCTTGGCTCCTTCTCATCTTTCCAACCCTTATTTTCCCTTTGTAATATTTTCTTCAACTATTTCGAATTGGATTGCTTCTTATTTGGCAGGCACTTATGCAATGCCGGGTGTATATAAACAAAGTATGGGAATCTATGGGTTGATTGTGACGCATTATGTGCCTTAGGAGTCACTGATGTTGAGCTGGCACTGGTGCCACCTAGTGCCTTAGGAGTCACTGATGTTGAGCTAATGTGATACTTCCCAGAATGTTCACATCATAGCGAACATTGAAAATGATGATGTTGGTATGATCTACTGAGGTAAATGGAGAAATACTCAGAGGCAGAGGGGATTGCCACAGGGTTATATGCCCACCCTGTCCCATTCCCCAGGGCCTGAGAAGACTACTATCTCAGAACACCTGTAACTCATTGGTGGCACACAGGATGAGAGGCACTGGGCTAGTGGGGAAAAAAATAACTAATAAAAGTAAAGTAAAACTCTTCCCAGGCTTGTGCCTCTTTCCTTTGTTTCCCCTCAAAGAAATGTACATTCTTTAGATATACTATAAATAACATGAGAACAATTCCGTAGTATGGAAATAACAAAGAGATAGCTACTTCCCTTACATCCTTCCTGGAATTTATGCTGGTGTAGGCCCTTCTTCCTTTCTTTTTTCCATGCTTCTTTAACAATCCCTTCTCAGAGCCTAAAGGTGGCATCTTCTAATCATGGAGATCACGGGCCCCCTGGCTCTTCATCTCCTAGACTAGCTCCTGGGTGTCCCTTGCTCTTTGCTGCAGGCTCCACGAACTCTGCCTGCCTCTCTTGATTTCTTCTTGGTAGCATCTACCACCTTCTCCATCTCTTGGGTCTCTTCCCCCTGCTCCCCCCAAGACTAGCATCAGAATAGGATTCAGACGCAGGACTGCATCCCACCCATGGAACATGAGCAGAATTGGATATGTCACTTCTAGCCCCAGGGAGTTAAGATTGTGTGTCTCCTCCTCTCTTTCCCTCTTCCCTCATCTAGAGCTGGATCACACCAGGGGACCTCAAAGTCCCATTCTGAAGATGGCAAAGCCACAGAGTGGAAGGAGCATGGATCTTTGAATGACTGCATGAAGCAGAGCTCCTACGAACTGCGTTAGACAGTGGCACAGCGGAGAAATCAACATTTATAGTTTAAGATCACTGACATTTAGGGGGCTGTTTGTTACAGCAGTTAGCGTATGCTAATTAACACATCCATTTTTCTTGCTATTTCTAAAGAAAGAAAAAATAGGCCTTTCTAACTTTTTCAAAGATTATTATTACTAATCACCAGAGGAACATAGATTTCTTTCTTTTTTTTAAGGTAGGGTAGGTTTTGGAATTATCAAATTCTTAGAACAGTGCTTCCCAAAGAGTAGTTTGTAGAACACTGGTTTTCCAAGAAGTACATAGTAAAATATAGAAAGGGGGTTCCATGGCTTAATAATATTAGGGATTGCTGAATAAAAGAAACAAGCTTCCTTGCAGCAGGATTTCTCAGAGCCTTTAATATAAAGCTGTACGGTATGACTCTCCACAAGGGGGCTTTGTTGAACAGATCTGTCTTAGCCTGGAAGACTGATGATCAAATCAGAACAGAACAAGAACTGGCTCCTTTCAGATGTGAGACTTGTGCCTCTGAGAACCTTTAGATGCAGAAATTCTATTCCACTGCTCTAGAGTTCCTTCTAAAATTGACTTTCTAATGACTCCTTAGCCCCCAGAAGAGGAATCAACCCAGAGCTGACTGCTCCATCATCTACCTCATCATGTTGCATCAAACCCACCAGAGATTTGGCAGTACCACCTCCCCCAGCAAAAGCAACAGGCCCCTCCACTTCTGAGCTCTTGCTACCTAGAGCAATCGTCGCATTTTTCCTGGAAGGCAATAGAAAAGACTGTCTCTGATTGCTCAACAGGTACTTCAGTTGAACAGTCGATGCTGCACAACTAAGAGAAGGATGGTGAAGGGCATGCCACGTGCATCATAAAGGGAAAGTGTGAGGAAGGACAACTGAGGCCTCAACAGCATGGAGGAAACCAAACCAGCAGGCGGACATTTGGAGTGCGCGTTTAATGACAGGCCAGAGGGTGGCAAGATGCGTTATTGTCCAAATTCCATATGAGCACATTAGCAGCCAACTGCCTACAAGCCTCCTGGCAAAGAGAGTTCCGATGTGCATAGATTTCTGAAGGGGAGACTGTCTGAACTTGCTCTGAATCACATCCAGCTGAATGTGGTAATGATACAGTCTTCAAGCCTCAACACCAACTCCAAACCATATCACTCCAAACTGCCCCTGCCTAAAACCCCAGATTCCTTTCCCGAGGAGGCTCGCAGAGCGCAGATCTCAGCAAACAAGAGCGCTTGCGAGAGCCTTTTAAGGCACACTAAATATACATCTTAGGTTTTAATCTCGTTTGGAAGATTGCTAGCACCAACACCAGGAGGGTCTCTGTCAGCTCCAAACCAGAAGGAACCGATGTCATCCCCAGAAAGGAAGCAGCATAAGGCCTGGCCGCAGGCCTGCCAGGCACTGGCCCTCCTCAGTGACCCTAACATCCATGGCACATGAATGGAGTAACAAGTACTAGCTGATGTTATAGAAATTATCCAGCACCCAAGACCCGGAACTGCTTCTTCCCAAGTACTTGGATCCTTGTCTATTTCTGGCTCTGATCTCTTGGTTCTGTCATCTAGGCCTTATACCTACCCTGAGCCTAGACATGGCAGGGGAATTAGATGTCCAGGCCGAAGCTGCCCCTTGCCTCTCTGGACGCCAAAGCCCAAGCATTCACACTCCTCAGAGTCCAACCACCTCTCGGTCTCGGCACCAGATCCTAAGCCCAGACCTCTGCTGAGCGTGTACAGAGGCTGGTGCTGCTGCCGGGCCTCCACAGACAGAAGCGGGAGCTACACCTTCTTTATTTTTGTTTCCCGCGGTACCGGACATCCTGGAACTCAACAGATACCTGTCCACCAAATGAAACGCAATGAAATACATACAATAGCGCGTTTATGATCTCGAACTCTAATCAAGTTGCCAAGAGTCTCTTTTGTCCCCCTTTTGTTTTTTCACTGTGTCGCCTAAGTGTGTTTAATTGCTTGCCAGCATTACGATCTCCTGGGTACTTGTTAAAAATGCAGTTCCCGGGCCCTCAGTAGATGTTTTGAAGTAGAGTCAAAGGGAAGAGCCCAGGAATCTGCATTCTGGAAATTCTGCCCCAGAGATGCTTCTGCACGTAGAATCTGAAGAATGCTGCTCTGGGGTTTCCATTCCCAACAGTCTGCCCTCCCATCAAGAATGAACTGCAGACTCCCCCACATGCTCACCTCCTGCTTCCCTGAGGACACCGAGGACATCCACTGGCACCCCCACCTCTCTCCTCCCCGCCGCCACCAAACCAGCGAGGCCTTGCCTCTGAGGCAGAGGTGTAGCCCTTCCCCCTCGTGCCCGTAAGCCCATCTCTGCTGCCTCGTCCACGATGTTGCTCCATCATCACATGCACTCTGACACACATGTGCTGCCAAATGAGATTCCTGCCCTGCTCCTCCCCCTACGAGAACCCTCACAGCATCCCCATTCTGTAAAAACCAGAAGAGTGTCAGGCTTTTCTTTCTTTCACCACCAAAACTCTTAAACCTACTGCCTGCACCTGTTCTCCTCATTCCCAGCCTCCTACATACTCTTTAATCCTCCACAGTCAGACTTCAGCCCACATCACTCTACTGAATCAACTCTGCAGCATTTGTCATGAAAATAACGATATGTTACACCCGAAGGGTACTTTACAGCTAATAAAATTCTTTCACACACATTCTGTCATTTGGACTTCACGACCCTGTGAAGAAAGCATGTAATATCTCAGAGATTCCCAAACTTCAGTCTAGCTTATTCTACCACCTTCCCAATTTTTGCCATATCCATTTCCCCCCGAATTATTATTTAATTAATGTTTTTCTTAAAATGACTCGCATATTTTAACTTAAGTTTATTTTGAAAGAAAAATGTATGTAATTCTCGTCAGCGGAGAATCAATATCATTTATCATAAATAGGAGAAACTAGTGTAAAGAAATTCAGTGAAGACAAAATAATGTTCTTAAATGTTAAAGTCCAAGTGAAGGTGGACCCCTGAGCCCCTGGAGCAAGTCAGCTCTCTAGGTTCCCCACTGCTCCCACCCAGAGAGTAGGAAGGCTCAGCCCTACTGAGCTTCCCCCTGGCCTCTCTGGGTTCAAACAGGCCTGGCGCACTCATCAGGGGCAATATCAACCCCTTCCCCTCCCCAAATGCCAGGCCTTTCCCGGGACCTAGGCCCAGACACAGCTCTCCAACCATTGTCCAGCCCACAGGGAAGAAGCGTCACACCAGTTCTCCCATAAAGATCTCAGCAGAGCACAGGGCCTCACTCATACCCACTTGCCCACAGGTTTCTACCACAGCCCACAGAAGAGGTGAAGAACTGGGATGGAGCCTCCTTCAGGTGGCGTGTTTCCAGATTCCCTCTATAATTCTAGCTAGAATCTATCGCCTACCAAGGCTTAGAGCCCAAAGACTACTCACACTGTCTTTAAAAATGAGATCATCACATCCATTAGGACAGCTATTAAAAAAAAAAAAAAAAACAGAAAACAATAAGTGATGACATGGACGTGGGAAAAATGAAACTCTTGTGCATTGTTGTTGGGAATATAAAATTGGGTGTAGTCACTGTGGAAAACAGTATGGTGATTCCTCAACAAATTAAGCATAGAATTACCATTTGATCCAGCAATTTCACCACTGCATATATACACAAAAGAAATGAAAGTAGGATCTTAAAGAGATAGTTCATAGCGACATTATTCACAATAGCCAAAAATAGTAACAACCCAAATGTCCATTGACAGATGAATGGAATATTATGTAGCCTTAATAAGGAATAAAATTCAGATACATGCTACAACATGGAGGAACCCTAAAGACATTAGGCGTAGTGAAATAAGCCAGTCACAAAAGGACAAATATTGTATGATTCCACTTATGTGAGATACCTAGAATAGTCAAGTTCATAAAGACAGAAAGTAGAAGGGTGGTTATCAGCGGGTGCGGGGGTGGGAGGAATGGGAGTTATTTTTTTAATGGGTACAAAGTTTCAGTACGGGATGATGAAAAGTTCTGGAGATGAACAGTGGCAATGGTTGCACAACAACATGAATATATTTAATGCCACTGAACTTTACATTTAAAGATGGTTAAAATACCAAATTTTATGTTATAAATATTTTACCACAATTTTCAAAAATGAGATTAGCAATTCCTTGTTAGAAAAGTGTTAAAGTCATGCTACCACCAAACTGAGACTTTCTACTTGACCAAACTAGGAGTGAACTTGAACGAGAGAGCAGATAACTTTCTTACTATGTGATTTAACATTATTGAAGGCCACATTCCAACATCTCCAAAACCACCAGTAACAGGTTTACCAAGTTTTGAGAAAACACTCTAATATCTTATACATTCGTTACACAGATGAGGACACTGAATCCCGACATGACAGATATAATAAGCAACTTTTCCAAAGTCACACAGAGTAAATGGCTTGATACGGGCTATGCTGATTCCCAGCTTAGTATCAGTCCCATTAACCCAGAATATTCCTTCCCACCCCTCTTCCTTTTCTTCTTTGGTATCTAAGACACTGAACTCTTTTTGTTTTCCTCCTATCCATTTTTCTTTTTCTGTGTTTTTGTGATTTTTAAAAAAATTAATAGACTTTATTTTTTAGAGCAGTTTTAGGTTTACTGAAAAATTGAACAGAAAGTGCAGAGAATTCCCATATACCTCCCCCTCTCCCAGTTTCCCCTTTTATTAACATTTTGCATTAGTGTGGTACATTTGTTATCATTGGTGAGCTAATATTGATACAATATTATTAACTAAAGTCCATAGTTTACATCAGGTTCACTCTCTGTCTCATACATTCTTTTGGTTTTGAAAAATGTATAATGACTTGCAACCACCAGTACAGAATCATACAGACAAGTTTCACTGCCTTAAAAATCCCATTTGTTTCTCTTTTTTCACCCAACTTGAGAGATTCCTCAAAGTTCCAATCCTGACCTGTTTCATTTCTTGCTCTATTCTCCCCCTTAGGGGACCATTTCCATCTTCACATTTTCAGGAACCACTTCCATCCTGAGAACTCTCCAAGTGAAATCCCTGCTGGCCTGCTGCACACCTCCACTTGGATGTCAGAAGCAAGCCTGCTGTGTCCGCCACCCCCCAGCCCCTGACCACCTATTTCTCTTAATGACAAGCCATCCTCCTAGTCACCTTGTCACCCTGGAATCAACTTTGACTCTTCCCTCCTGATCCTTTGAGGCAGAAGCCTTAAAAAGAGGGGGGAGGGCACCGAGTGACAGGTTGGAGTCATGTTCATGTTGAGCTTAGACTCTCCGGCTGCAGGAATCTGTCTTCAAGTCCTCTGACCCATGCAAGGTGAATGGCAAAAATAATGACCTGGTGAGCTAGCAGCCATTTTCACAGAAGTGCTCCTTTGTAGTCAACCTAGCAAAGACCTCTCCCTCTCTTTTCACATCAAACAGTTCTTCCCCTCACCACCCCCCTTGTTGCCTTTGATGTCTCTCTTCTCTGAACCAGGTCTTGGCACAGGTGGGAAAGTCAGGATGAGACCAGATTTGCTGAGCACCAATAGGATGATTAAGCTTATTCTCTGAGGTCGAAGCTCAAGAATTCATTAAAGGTTTCTTTTGAATAAAAACTCATCAATTTAGTAAAAATGTACTGTACAAGGCTAAGTATGACCCGATATTTGCCCTCAAGTAGTTCACTGAAGAGTTGAGGAGAAGCTCATGTAAATAAGCAATGAAAATTCAGTGTGATGTGGGTAGTGATAGAAATTTTACAAGTTCAGAAGAAGGCAAAGGAGTGTGTTGGTTAGAATTGTGTCCAGGTGCATGTAACGAGAAACTGACAACAGTGACATAAGCAAATAGGGATCGTTTATCTCAAGTAACAAGAAGGGCAGAGTTAGGCAGTCCAGGGCAGGTGTAGAAGTTCCCTGAAGCTGTCAGAGAGCAAACTCCTTTTATCATTCCCCTCTGCCATTCCTCATTTTTGACTTTCATCATCATGCCTGCAAGATGACTCCTTGCACATCCAGACATCAAATACGAGTTTTGGGCAGGAAAAACAGGTAAGGGTAAAGGTTAAAAGGCATATGTCAAGTGAAATTGTCCCTTTTAACCAGGAAAATAAGAGCTTTCCTGGAAGCTCCACCAAGTAGACTTCCACTTACACCTCATTGGCTAGAATGGTGTCATAGAGCCACCTTAGGCACAGTGAGCCTGGGAATTCAAGTTTGTAAGGTGGGCACATTGCTGCTCTGAACAAAGTTTGAGATCAGCAAGAAAGGAAGATCTGGGACAAGCCAGCCACCATGTTGTGGGGACATTCCATCAGCTCTATGAAGAAGTCCATGAGGTAAGGAACTGAGTCATCCTGCCAACAACTTGCAATAAAATGCCAGCCATGTGATGAGCCATTTCAGAAGCAGACCCTCCAGCCCCAGCCAAGCCTTCAGATGACTGCAGCCTAGCTGTCACCTGACTGCAACCTCACGAGAGACCCTCAGCCAGAACCACCCAGCTCAGCCCATCCTGGATCCCTAGATCTCAGAAACGATGTAAGATCATAAGTCATTGTTGTTGTTGTAAGTGAGTTTGGGGGTAATTTGTTAGGTAGCAATGGATAATGAATATGGAAAATATGAAAGAAGAGATGGAGGGAACTCCATCTGGACTGGGCAACTCGCTGTTATGCCTACCACAGAGAGGGAATAATTAATTTTCAGAGTTGGAGTGCAGCTAAACTTTTGCAGAGGAAATAGTACCTTAGTAATGTGTATAGGAATAAATAGTTTACCAGGCTGAGAAGGAAACAAGGTGGGGACCATCTTTCAGATAAAGAGAATATATGCGCAGCTCCCTGAGCCAACACAGTGTCGGTATGGAGGTTCAAGAATAGTGTTACCTCCATCTTGCTTCAGTCTATTGGTGGCATGGGGAGGGGAGGGTGTTGGCGGGGAGAAGCATGAAAAAAGCAGGAGATATATGCAAAAGCTGGGTCATAAGGGTCTTGGAATTCTTAGGAATCTTTTATCTTATAGGCAATGGAGAGCCATTGAAGGTTTTTAGGAGGGGATAGTCATGATCAGATTATATTTGAAAAAGATCACCCTAGCTGTAGTGAGGAGCACAAACTAGATCCAGACTTCCAAGAACATTTAAAAGAAGATTCTGTTGGTACAATTAGATGCACAGCATTTGGCAACCACATGGCTTTTAGGTGCTTTAAGTTTTGCAGTGATCATAGACTCTTTCTGAGAGGCCTAAAAACAACAGAGTATTTAGCATCCTGATATCCAAAATACAAGTAGTGGACAATGGGCAGAGTATACCTGCCAGGGCTCTGGACTTAGACCTGGGCCTGAATCCACTCTGCTACTTAGGTGACACCTCACCATGGGGGATCACCTGGGCGTCAGAGCCCTCACTTGCAAAATGAGGATGATAATGAAGCCTACCACAGAGCAGTGGGGGAGCCTCAGAAATAACTGTGTAAAGATCCCAGCAAAGGGCCTGGCACGTGGTGGGCTGTACCTAATACTCTTTTCCTGATGGTCTCATTTTACTTGCAAAACAGTTCATTGAGTGTGATGGATTGGGCTGAGTTATCCGCTTCACAGGCAGGGAAATTGAAGATAAGATAATTTACAATTTATGTCAGAGTTAGGATTTGAATCAAGGTGTCTTGATCGTCAATCCAATGTTACTCTATTCAGCAACAACACAGCCAAGTGATTACACTGTCACCTCTTTCAGGTGGTGAAAATAAAAGTTGAGAAACCTCAATGAAAGATAAAATGAATAATCAAAATAAGGGCAAGGGATTATTCCCACAAAGTGATCTTCAGTCTTCTCTCCCCTGCTTCCAATTCACAAATTTCCAGTCCATCTTACCTTTATTCCTTATTCTTATTCATAATGTGCCACAAGGCAGCTAATAGAAGATGATCACACTTTTCTGTGAATGATCTCATTTTACTCTTATAACTGTTCAGTGAGTAGGAAGAAATCAGCACTTGATTTTATCATGTATGTTACAGGTATGTTATTTTAATTCAGAAGAAATTGAGGATGTAGCATGTGCCGGTTATTGGGTATTTAAAGATGAATAAGCCAGGTCTCAGCCCTGAAGAGGGGGGCGGTGGCGGGGACGTCAGATGTTGAATGATATCTATCACACCAGATGATAACTCCACCCTAGAGGGATAAACAACCTGCCCTGAGGAGCTCAGACAAGGAAACATTTCAGTCTATCTCAGAGTGGCGGTTAGGAGGATGGATGGCCCCCAAAGTTACAACGAGGGCACATGTGAGTTAGGTTTTGAAGGATGAGTAGAAGCTCACCAGAAAGCAAGGCATTTGAGCCAAAAGCAATTAGCACGAGCAATGCCGAGGGGCATAGATACATAAACTGTTTGGGAAATTTAAAGTGTTTTGGCATTGCTGGAGGAAAGGGTTCACAGGCAGAGAATGGCAAGAGAGGAGGCTGGAAAGAAAGGCTGAGGCCTTGATGTCTCACTAGGGAGGTTAGGCTGAATCTTGAAGGCAGCAGGGAGCACCTGGGATGGCTGTAAACACTATGTTCAGCTTTTAGACTTTGAAAGAGACACCTACCATGGGCTCCCCTTTCTGACCACTCCTCTTGTCTTACATTCTGGAGTTACCCACTCAGCAGACTCTCACGGGGAATGCAAAGTATTCATTTTATTGGGGACTGAGTCTGTCGTCTCTGGGAGCCCACTGGAGTCACAAATGAGAAATAATGTAAGTAAATTACATGATCAAGAGACACTTAAACTGGGCCAAATCCATTTGGTTATGAGGGTGATGTATCAAGAAAGCAAACCCACTCTGAGATAAGGGCATATAAGAGGCTCCTAGGGTTGATTTGTGCTTGCCCGTGGAACATGAATGTCATTGTGCTTCACGTTGAGCCCTCACGCTCCTTGACCACTTGATTGCCTCCTTGCCACTGCACAGGACTATTGGGAAGCGGAACCTCACCTTGCAGACCACAGCACTACCCGAACAGCACCAACCAAGCAGAAAGGCTTTGGGGTGCACGGAAGTTGTCACAAGTCCCTCCAGGCTCCAATGATGTGATTTGCAGCTCTCACAGTAGCCTCCTCTAGGGGCCAACCCGGGTGCTCCATACAGACACTGGGCGCCACTGGGACAGAAGAAATTATTTATCACCTGCAATTTACAGGGTTGCAGGAGGAGGGAGACCTAGAAAACGCCAAGCCTCCCATGGTTCAAGGAACACCCTGCCCAAATATTATTCTGCGCCAGGCATTTACTGCCTTTCTCAGCAGCCCTCTGCATTCCAGCTTTGGGGCATCGCCATGCCCTGTGGGAGGAAGCCCCCGCCATCCCTGCCATCCCATCCAGTCGTCTCAAGTGACATTGGACCCAGCCAAGGAGCATACCAATTTAACTGGCTACAGCGGCCTCACTACCCGTGAGACACATAAGTATCTCGGGGCCAGGACCTTGTGCTGTTTTGTAACATAAGCACTTTCCACCCAGAGTGCACAAGTCAAGGAGGGGCTGATTGTGGACTCTAAATAGTCCCTATCGCAGTGTTATTGTAGCCTCCCATTCTTCCTCCTGATTACTCCACTCAACATAATCTACGGAGTTCAGCGATAAACCTGCTGGCACTCAATTTATAGGCAAACAATTCCCGTCTCTTTTCAGGCACTTATCTTTTCCAGCAGTCAAAGAAAAACTATATATAGTGTCTCTCTGGCGTCTAATCCTCTTTTTTTTTTTTTTTTTTTTGACACAAGGGAGACATCAAGGTTTTATGTGGGGTAAAAGAGCAGAGTCTAGCTTCTCTCTGGAACATAACAAATGGCTGTGTACCAGGGTGGGGCAGGCTGGCGAGGCATGACTGGCTGTAGAAAGAAAAGGCAAGAGAAGAAGATGATCAAGCCTGGAGACACAGCCCTGACATGGCCTGTCTGGGGTGAGCCCCAATGTACAAACCCGGATGTGAGAAAAGCAGAATCAGTGTTAGTAAACGAAATAGCCACAATACCAACTACAGCAGTAGTCCTTTACAAAAACACTCACCGCTCCTTCACAGGGCTTGGCGTCATGGGAAGCTTGTGTGGAATTTTTATTTATTAAGCATTTTCAAAACATGTGATAGAGTTTCCATAACAATCCTGTAAGGCAAGTAGAGATGAGAATTACTCTCATTTTTAGATGAGAAAATAGATATAGTAAATTTACTTGCCGAAGGTCACAGCACTGGGAAATAGTAAAGAGAGGGATAAATGCACAGGTTTCTGATGTTCAATCCACTGCCTTCTCAGTCACTCTGGTGCAGTTGTGTCCAACAGGCTAACTCAGTTGCTCCCACGCTCAGTTACACACACACATCCACACCTGACTACAAGTGCTCAAGCAGGAAGAAACCTGGAAAAGTGGCCAAAACTTCTCTCTAAGGCAACATTTATAATATTCTCTATCCTCTACGTGAATGCAGTCGATTACTGCTAAGAAAATATTCTTAGTGCTTCAGAAGGAAAGCTAAAATTAATCAGAAGTCAGCAAAAGAAATCCTCACCTAATTGACAATTTTCTGCCCTCTACTTTTGGAGAAAAACATAAAATCCCCCCAAAACAAGTGGACAAATGAGGATTTATTAAGATTATGCCCCAGATTTCTCAGCTCAATTCTGAAACCTACAGCTCTAGTCCTCCATCCTGTGAGGGGAAAGTGAGCATCCTATCTGCTGCCCTTTACCCACAGAAACAGGAAAGAGATGGTGGTTTAGGCAAAATAGCACCAAGAATTAAAAACTAAAAGAGGTTTTGCTTATGACAAACTAAAATAACAAATCTCCCCATTTCCCAAGTGTTCCAGGCAATCAAGGTTTTCCTCTACAGGACTCTAAGAGGCTTATAAAATACTTCTCAGAACAAAATGCACAAATCACTCCTACAGAAAGGCGACTGACTATTAGTTTGAAATGAGTTTTTAAGGACTAGACCCATTCTTTATCCCCAATTCTGGATCAAATTCTACCAGAAATGCTATCATGACAAAATGTTTCTTCCACCACCCCTCCCTATCATGGCCCTGTTTGATTCTAAGAAGACTTCTTAACGGCAACACTTCTTGAACAAGGGCTGTGCTGGGAAGCCTGTGGGTATAGGTCCAGGAGAGAGGGGGTTCAGACAAACTGTGGGGGCAAATTCCAGACATATAAGGTGCTCAACAAGTGTTTATCAGATGGAGGGCAGAGCCACACACGGTTCAGGTGTATGAAAAGAAAGCTGTTTTGACCCAAAACAGGAAAAGAGAACTGGGGCCCAGAGAGAAAGACCTTGGATCTCATGGAAGAGAGAAGCTGAGAAGTGAAGTTGGCCCTTGGAGCAGAGGACACAGGCCTTGCTCCGTCCTTGAGGAGCTCACAGTCTCGTGGAAGGACTCTCTAGGTGATAAGCACGGAGCACGTGAACAAAGAACTACGGGGCCCAGGAGGGATTGTGAGTGAGTCTGTCTGATAGGGTAGTTCAGGAAAGGTTTCCTACTGAAGGTGACACTGGAGTAGAGACCTTGAAGGATTTTTCTATATAAAGAAGGGCAGGGAAATGTCTTGAGCAAAGTTAAAGAGATAGCAGTGGGTTGAATGGTAGCCCCCCAAAAGTATACTCACATGCTAACCACTGGAACCTGTGATTGTGGCTTTATTTGGAAAAGATGTAATTGAATTAAGGATCTCCAGATGAGATCATCCTGGATAATCTGGGTGGGTCCTAAATCCAATGACAAGTGTCACACAGAGGAGAGACACACAGAGAGAAGAGGAGAAGGCCACGTGAAGATGGAAGCAGAGACTGGAGTGATGCAGCCACAACCAAAGAGACCCCCAGAGGCTGGAAGAGGCAAGAAAGGATCTCTCCGAGAGCCTCTGAAGGGAGTGTAGCCTTGCTGATGCTTTGATTTTGAACTTATGGCCTCCAGAACTGTAAGAGAATAAATTTCTGTTGTTTTAGGTCACCAAGTTTGTGGTAATTTGTTGCGGCAGCCGCAGGAAACTAATACAGAGGTATGAAAGGAACGCCAGTCCTGGGCCTGTTGGCCCCAAGGTCCATTCCCCACCCTTTTCCTGCTCTGCTGTCTATAGCAGGGGGCTGACCACTGCAGGCTGTGTTTCCCAGACTCCTGTGGTTTCCAGCTGGGCTCAGCCATTGGAGGACACCGGCGGCAGATGAGGATGGGAGGAAGGGAGCAGCCAGGGTGTTTCTTCCCTCCTCTCTCAGCCTCAAGTGGCATCCCCCAGCAGCAGCTGTGTCTCTTTCATGGCTCCCACTCCCACCAAATAGGGTCACTGTGATCTTAGGTTCCCCTGGGTGATCCCAGGCCCCTGTTCTAACTAAAAATAACAAGAGTTTCTAGAAGTGATGAGTCTGGTTATGATTAGAGTATAAATAGTATGATTAGAGCACAGGGCATATGGGGGGAGAGGAGGGACAGGAGCCTGGAGCAACAGGCTGATGCCAGATTGGGATGGGCTGTTCCACATATGCTGGAAGCCATCAGGGCACCACTAGGGCTTTGGGGCTCCTCTAACAAAGCAAAACAGAAGTCACAAGCTCTCATCCCTGACTTGACATCCACTGATACTCAACTTAGACACCATGAAGGTTCCAGACATCTCCTAGCAGGGGACTGTATTAATTTGGTAAGTCTGCCATAACAGAGTACCATGGACTGGTACTCTGACTTAAACAAAAAAATTTATTTCCTCACAGTTCTGGAGGCTGCAAGTCTGAGATCAAGGTATTGGCAGTGTTGGTTTCTTCTGAGGCCTCTCTTCTCGCCTTGTGGACGCCTGTCATCTCCCTGTGTCTTCAAATGGTCTTCCTCCTGTACCTTTCCGTGTCCAAATTATCTCTTCTTATAAGGTCTCCAGTCATATTGAATTAGCGTCCACCCTAATGACCTCGTTTTAACCTAACTACCTCTTTAAAGACCCGCCCCATGGCTTAGCAGTTAAGTGCACGCGCTCCGCTACTGGATCCGGGCGCGCACCGATGCACCGCTTCTCCGGCCATGCTGAGGCCGCGTCCCACATACAGCAACTAGCAGAATGTGCAACTATGACATACAACTATCTACTGGGGCTTTGGAGGAAAAAGGAGGAGGATTGGCAATAGATGTTAGCTCAGAGCCGGTCTTCCTCAGCAAAAAGAGGAGCATTAGCACGGATGTTAGCTCAGGGCTGATCTTCCTCACCAAAAAAAAAAAAAAAAGACCCTATCTCCAGATAGTCACATTCTAAGGTACTAGGGGTTTAGATTTCAATGTGTGAATTTTGGAGAAACATAATTCAGCCCATAACAGGGCCTGCGGCAGATAGTGGGAATCATAGCATGCCCAGTGGGAATCAGATGTAACCAGCAGGTGTTCAGTAAGAAACAAAGGTGCCAGGTGGACGCAGGGGTACCCAGTAGAAGTTGTAAGATGCTGGACAGGAGCCGTCAGTCCTGCCCAGCAGAAGAGGCCAGAGCAGGGGAAAAGGAAGAAAATGGAAGATGCTTTGTGGGGCCAACCAGACGGACAACCAGACTAGCTTCTGAGGGCGTGTGAGAAACCTACCAAGGGCTTCCAGAAAGCTTAAGTTGAGACTCGTGGCTGGTAAGAACAGGAGTTGGCAAAGAGAACTTTTGCATTTTTTGCATTATTAATACGATTCTGTTTGTACCCACAAGTTGATGAAATCTACAAGGTAAAATCTGAGCGTTTATGAAGGAACTAAGTTCTTCCATCCCACCTCCCCACCACAACACAAACTACACAGATGGTGTCTGGTCTCCTTTACACAGCATCCCTGTAGAGACAAAAACAAGAAACCAGCGCCCGCGAACAGTCATTGCAAGGAAAGAGACCATCAGACGGAGGCAGCGGGAGCTTGGCTGAGGGCTCAGTGCCGTCAGAACAGCTATGTTTGCGTGTCGGCCCGGTGCAGACGTGCTGCAGCCCTAGGACCGTAAGCCTATGGCCAAGGGAGCCATATACACGTGCTTTTGCAGATGAGACGCAATTTATTAATATGAGACTCTGCGGGGTGTGTAGCAATAAATTGTAATTCGTGAAATTTATAAACTGAGATAGCACTAGTGAGGGTTCTGTGAATTGTAATTCTCCCGACCTGACAAATGAACTGCTCTGAGCAGCGACAGCTTCAGCGGGGTGAGAGAAATAAATCAGCCGGCTGAACTGCGGTCAGAAAGCAAACAGTTTTATTGGTCTACAGATCTTGAGAAATGTTGATTAAGTCAGATCTGGAATCCCCCACAGTTGTTTTACAAGCTGCTTTATCCCAGAGACCCCCCAGGCCTCCACATATTACCATAATCTCCCAGGAAAAACGGGAAGTGAGTTACACCGTGTTTGGAGTAGGAAACAAAAATATATATTTTTATGGTCCTGGGAAAAGGTAAGTCTGACCATTCAAGGAGGCTTCTGTGCTCCCAAGGTCTATATTAGAGAAAAACTGTATGGGAGGTTTTCCACAACGTTGATAAGCTCAGTCTCCAGAAAGGAGGGAACAGAAAATTCCTTCCGTTGGGGAACCCATTATTTGAGAAAATATTCAGAACAAGTAGGACTCATCAGAGGTTAGCTTTTGAACTCACAAAGTATGGATTTACTCGGCAAGAATAGAAAAAAGAACGTGGTGGGCAACACTTAAACCATAGACACCAGAACAAACTGCTTTTAATTACATTTGTGTCCTAAGAGAACCCACTTGCTGTCAAATAATAAGTGACTAATGACACTCTGATCTGTTCATGGAAGCTAGGCCCCCTGAAGACTCCATTCTAGCAAACGGTTTGGTTTCAGGAAAGGTCACATTTATTCTAAACTGTAGCCTTTAAATTCAAAATGTCATGTATTCAAGACTTGTCTTGCCTCTAGTTGATCCTAATTATCAGACAGGAACTATTTGATTAAGAAGTTTATTTGCAAGAAATAGCAGGAGAAAGGTAGCAACTCTGGAGAAGGGAAGGGTAGGAACATTGATAATGGTGAGCCATCCATGTGCCAGGGAGTATGAGCTACTTTCATCTCCTTTTAGAGAGAAGACTGAGATTCAAAGAGGTTCATTAACCGGCAAAAGTCACACAACAGCAATTGAAAAAGGAAACTGACAACAAATTTTATGCCCTTTCCTTTCAAAATTGAGAACCCTAGAATCTTCCAAGCAGAAGAGTTCTCTCCATGTCACCCAGCCTCTCTTTCTGCATGCAGATGCAGACCCAACCAGGCCCCAGGCCTGAATCACTGTCTCCCTTATTTTTTTTTGTTTTTATTTTTTTTCCCCCAAAGCCCCAGTAGATAGCTGTATGTCATAGTTGCACATCCTTCTAGTTGCTGTATGTGGGACGTGGCCTCAGCGTGGCCGGAGAAGCGGTGCGTCGGTGCGCGCCCGGGATCCGAACCCCGGGCCGCCAGTAGCGGAGCACGCACACTTAACCGCTAAGCCACGGGGCTGGCCCCTGTCTCCCTTATTCTTAACCACCTTTGAGGAAGGAACAACCACCTCCTGCCTGGGGCAAGAGGCACAGGAAACAGCCTGTCTCGCCCGACCAGCAGCGCTGCCATGCTTGAACAGAGAGGGCAGGCATATGGGCAATCCCCCTCACACCCCCCAGGAATCAGAGCCCAAGGGGCCCTGCGAGTCTCCAGTTTCAGGAGCTGGCTGCCCTAAGATTGAGAAAAGCAGGTTGCAGCAGTGCTGCAGGGCAGATCCTAACAATTTGTTGCAGCCGCAGGAAACTTCTGAAATGTCTTTCACAGAAGCTCTGGCTCGCCAGGAGCAGCAGCGTGTTTGTGTGGCTGCAGGGCCCCCGCAGCTCTCCGTGCTGTCCCCGCTCCCCAGGGTCAGGCATATAATCAGCCACAGCAGTGAAATCTGACTTCAAAAACACAGATCCTGGGGATGTCCACTTCCCAAACACACATTTCCTACCTAATGAGCAATGTCTGATTGCTGATCACCAACAAGATTCGTGCCACCTGAGGGGGAGGCCGGGAGGTGGAGGCCTGCCTGCCTTTGGCATCGTTGCTCTGGTGAGAAGACCTGTCTGGTCTGACTCTCCTCCTCACCCTCCCTGCTCACACCTGATTGTTGCCATGGGCTCCTAAGTGAGTGTTCTCTAACCATTCCCGTGGGCTCATTCCCAAACGCTTCTGCCATCATGTTGCCCCCAGTTCCAAACTCTGTCTTGCTTCCTCTCAGCCTAGAGTAGTACTTGAAGGAAGATACAGATCTCCTGGGGTTCCTGTTAAAATGCAGATTGCGGGGCCAGCCTGGTGGCGCAAGCAGTTAAGTGCGCGCTCCGCTGCGGTGGCCCCGGGGTTCGCTGGTTCGGATCCCGGCCGCGCACCGACACACCCCTTGGCAAGCCACGCAGTGGCGACGTCCCATATAAAGTGGAGGAAGATGGGCCTGGATGTTAGCCCACAGCCAGTCTTCCTCAGCAAAAAGAGGAGGATTGGCAGATGTTAGCTCAGGGCCGATCTTCCTCAAAAAAAAAAAATTGCAGATTGTGATTCAGTAGGTCTGGGGTGGGCCTAGGATTCTGCATTTCTAGCAAGCTCTCTAGTGACAAGGATGCTGCTGGTCCTTGGACCACATTTTGAGGGCAAAGACCAATAGAATATGTTCCAGATTCCAAAGGCTAGTGTTGAAAACTCTGGGCCGCCTCCCGCAGACTGCCTTTCTAACCTCTGTCATCTCCTCCCCCTTCCTCCTCCTCCCACCTCTGCCCTGCTCCAGGCAGGCATCATCCAGCCCTCAGGGACACCTGGCTCACCCACTGCGGGGCTCTGTGCCTTCCATCTCCCTTGCCAGCAAAGGTTGCATCCTTCTCTTCCCTGTTCAAATCTTTCTTCCTTGCAAGTTCTAGCCTTCCCATAAAGACCATTGTCTTCCGAACAGGAAGAACTGCATTCCAGAGTTGTGGCACATAAGGGAACAAGTCCTGCTTTCTCAGGAAGTGTCAAACCCAGGGATTGTTTGGGAGAGAAAGATCTGGACCACCTCCCTCTGAATGGAACAAGCCCGGAAAGCTGCTGGGCTGGCCCATCACTTTCCAGCTGGAAGCCCTGCTCCGTGATGGTCATTTTGGAAGCCGCAAAGTTTAGCTGTGCTCGACTATTTAGGTACCAGAGTGCCTCATGCAGTGAATACCTGTGTCTGAGAGAATCCAGCTGACAGGTAGAGTTGAATTTTCCTGCTTCATGTTGGTGAGGCCAAATACCAGCTAATGAAAAGTGGATTAGGAACTTTCTGTAAAACTACTTTATACAGTCTGATATTTAATTGGGAAATGATTGAAGAGCACAAACTCTTAGCCATCCTTTGTTTCTATTTAAATGTTCAAAAGCATCTATCCTGACAAAGCCCCCTAAGAAAGGCTATCTAAGACACTCCTTAATTTTCCTTTTTTCCTTCCAAACGATGAAACTGCAGCCAAGAGTTTCTGGTTATGGAACCTCTTCTGATCTTGATATCTCACTGGCTGTGGAAATTATTGAGAACTGAAATGAACATTTCCATCTTATCTGCTCTCTGTTATTGTGCAGGGCAGGGTGTGGCGTTATCAGTTTGCAGTGGGGTGTAGGGAGGTTCAGCCTTGCAGAGACTGAGGTGGGTTCTCTCTTCCCCAGCTTTGCTGTCAGTTGTTTTGAGGGAAATGGGTAACCGGATCTTAGAATCCCTGGATGTGACGAGATAACATTGACTATAGGCAATTCTGTTTACTGATAAAAATAATATATAGTTTTCAAATAGTCCCATAGTGAGTCACTTCTAAATAGTCAGAAATACGTTTCCTGCAATTCTTCTTTGAGATTTGAATTAATAGTTTTATAAAATCACTCCCCTCATTAAGGTAGTCCTATTGAATGCACATAGAATTAGCAACATGATTTAAACTTGCTATACCCTAGTCTGTGGGGACCCACCAGATATGAAACAAAGTTCGGAGCATATTCTCTCATAAGAAATGTATTCTACTTCTAGTTTCTCTTCCTGAAAGTAGCAAAGATAGCATAAGAGCAAGAGTTAGATGAAATCTGTCAGCAAGTTTCCGGAACACCAGGCCCCTGGCAAAAGGCAAACATCCCAAGTCCCTGACGGATGCAGCCCAAGCCTGATTTCGACACCATAAGCGAAACCAGGGAGTCTTGAAAAAACAGTCTGGAGACTTGGATGCCTTGTCCTGCTCTGCCACAGCTCCATAACTTTGGGCACATCTTTTAAACTATTTGAACCTCAGTTTCCTTATCTGGAAAATGGGATTAATGACTGCCCCACCTACCTTGCAGAGTGGTGGTGACAGTCAAGTCAGATCATCCCGGGGCAAGCATCATCTAAATTTACAAGGAGCTTAATGCCGTGTAGTTGGCAGGCAGTCTCTCCTGCTGGTTCTGGGGCTCCACGAAGCAGTTCTTTTCCTCAGCTGCCCTCCCAGTCCTTCCCTCCCTACTTGGGTTACTTTGCAAAGGTAGAATTGTGAGGAAGGAAAGCAACAGGTATTCTAGAGGGACCAGAATCTTATCCAGTTTCACATGCGGTTTCTTTAAATCTCTCTCCTGCATTTCCCTCATTAAGTCCCCAAACAAATTCTCCAATCCTATCTTGTTACCCATCTCAGTAACAGAATTGGTTAATTCTAGTTAACCTAGATAGCTTATCTTTCCTCCACTCCTAGGAAGCAGAGGCCATCATTGTGTTTCTGAAGTTTCTCTGAAGGGAGAAAGATGGAGAAGGAGACAGTCTATTAGAGAAGGGGGTCTGAAAAGAATTCTAGGGCTTCTTCCAGGACTGGAAGGTGACAGAGATCCGTGATCCCAGACTTAGAGGTTCTACCTCCCTGAAAGCACTCTAGGGAGGTGACAGGGCCTCAGGAAGAAACTACAGCCATGGCAAAGTTTTGCCGAGAGGTGGTGGAGCCACCAGCCTCCAAGGATGATGAGGACCTGGCAAACGAACACATCAGTGGTCAGCCATGTGGACCGAAGACCAGAGGGCTCCATCTGAACACTCTGGGTGGACATTCACAGGAACTGAGAGGAAAAGGGCATCCCAGGAAGGTCTCAGACTGAATTTCCCACCACTCTGGCAGGATGGCTACAATAGCACATCAAATTTAATTTAAAGTAATAAAAGAAATGTGACATTTCTTATGCCTGATCGTGTGGCATAGAATTCACATGCCTGTTGTTCTTTCTGGAACATTCTGGCAAATAACTCTGCTTTCTTTGGATCCTCCAGAGTTTGGGGGAAACACTTCTAAAGATCAGCATAAGCTCTTTCTGCAGTTACCTTCCGCTCCCACCCCTAGTGAGAATTTACCCAGGGAAATACCAACCCAGCAAGTATTTCCTTCATAACCTGAAACTCAAGCCATGGGTGGCCTGCCTTCCCTTCACTCACAAGCACTTCTCAGCAAATCTTTGGTGGGAAAAAATGTTTTCTCTTTCTTACATCCAAAAAGTTACACACAATAAACACATCAGGAAACAAATACAAAACATTATGACCAGCAAACACTGTCCATGGTTCCCAGGGGAGAATGAATGCTGAGCTGCTCTACCAGCCAAGCCCACAATTTTGGAAAGAGAGGTGTGATTGTCCCTATTTAACGCTGAGGAAATTGAGGCCCAGAGGTGTTAACTAATTTGCTAAAGATCTCAAGCTATTAAATGGCAGAGCTAGGATTAGAATCCAACTCAACATTCTATTCTACTGGGCTACATAATCCCAATTATCTGATGTTCTTTAGCAATATACTTCTCTTTCTCAGTTAGTAAGTTTGTGTGTGGGTGTGGGTGTGTGTGTGAGGAAGGGCTCAGCTGCTGAATGTAGAATAGAGAACACAGATTTTTAAATGTAACCATTGCCATATTTGTTTAACTCTGGAAGGAGAAACTATGAGTTCCAGTAGGCGTCTGTTGAGCTTCAGCTGAAATGTGCCCATCGCTGATTTAATGTGATAATCAGGGGTGGGGGCCCTGGTGACAGGCTATGATGTATTGGCTGTTGTTCTGCACTTTGATGTTCCTTAGAATTTGTCAAAACTTCACTTCAGCACTCCAGAAAGTGCCATGGCGTCATCTGTCCCACTCTCTGACTGCAGGAGCAAATGGCAGGGGAGTGGCTGCCACTCAAGTTAAGGTCAGCACCAGGTCAGAAAGTGGCAGACCTTTCCTGAGGACAGCCGGCGGCAGCCGCTCTGCAGGCCCACAACCCCTCAGCCGGGGGATTCCTGTCTCTGGAGGATAAACATCTTTGCTGTCTCTGACTGAAGAGGGACTGCAGATCCCTCCTGTCTCAGCTCAGTCATGGGGCTTCTGGAAAAAGGAATCATTTTCCACACCTTAAGTCACGGGGCTCAAGCAGCAGGCAAGGAAGGCGGGCATGGAACGCAGGGGGCACACTGGCTGAGTTCACCGCCTCTAGAATGCTCCCTCCCAGGGCTGGGCGGCCAGTAGCACCGGGGGTCGGGAACCAGCTTCTGCCATGCCTTTTGGCCGCTGTGGTCACGGCAAAGGCAGCACGCAGGAGGGCGTGCTGATGCTCAGGATCCCGTGGCCAAATGAGTCACCCCAGGGGCTCGCCAGCTGGAGAGAGATGCCTGTTTCCCAAGACCGGTCTGGGCAGCATAAAGATTTTGGAACGCCGCTGGCACCCAGCACTGGGGATCTGTAGAGCTTTTTTGGGAGCAGCTGATCTCTGAAGGGTCACCCTGTCCTAGAGGTAGGAATGGCAAAGTTTGGTTGCCCCAACTCTCCTATTGGAGAAGGAGAAAGTGGTTTGCCTAGAAAATTGCTGCCTGTTGGCCTCTTGAGGGGACTGGATCTATCAAAACAGGTCTCAGCGGGTCTCTGTTACCATAACATTGGGGTCATTGTTCTAACTGTTCTAATCCCAGTACAAAACGATACCATCTCTATTGAGAAGCCAACCCCCAAGAGAACCAAGAAAAAGCACTATGACTCTTCATTTTATTTTTAGCTCTCCAAAACTTCGTTTCCAGATCTGCAACATGAGATTTGTAATGTCCTAGCCCAGGGAGTTGTTCTGAGAGCGAAATGTGCTTATGTACATTAACATATTTAAGCACAGTGCCTGGCTCACAGTCAGTACTCAACAAATGTTCATTTGTTCCCTTCCGCTTTGCCCTTCTTTCCCTGGGTCCATTGCCACATCCTCCAAATGTTCAAATTGAAATTAACACCACTTTGTAATAACTAAAGCTTAGGAAATATGATGTGACATTGTCAACCGCGACAAAGCCACAGACTCAGCACGATAGCAGGGTGCTGCCCAGTCTACTGTTGGAAGCCATATTTTAGTCCTCCAAGCTGAGGGCAGAAAATTGTGTTGAGCCCCTATGGATGGTATCTAGCTGGTGAGAGTGACAGTCATTATAACAAAGATTCAAAATATGAGGCTTGGACAGCCCAGCCACGGGTCTGCAGGGAAGAAGGCCTCAGCCCAGAGAAGCCATCAATTTCCCTTCCGTTTCGGATTGAAGGAGGAGCTTCCTTGCCAACTTCAGAAAGGGCCACTTCTCACTGCAAACCAACAATTTCTGACAAGGAAGTGGCCTGAAGGGTCACTTGGGATTAACTACTGGGAAATAATTCCAGAAAGGGGCCACAGACATCAAGACAGTTTGGCTCCCTATGCTGAGAAGGTGACGTCAGCCATCCAGATAAATTCCAAAGAATCTATGACCCCTCCAACAATGTTTTACTGGCTTGTAAAATGTTCCTAAGCTCTTTCCATACTGACAACTGCTGGGGGCTGGCCAGGGCATCCTGGAAAATTACAGCAAGAAGGTGTCTTCCCAATTCTTCCTCACCCAGAGCTTACGTTCTTTCACACTTAGTCTAATTTCTTTCTATTCTATCTATTATTGTTAAATGAGGAAGCTTGTTCTGGTACTGACATTGAATGCCACGCAGAATAGCCTGGAAAAGTTACCAAACTCTAGTCTCTGATCAGATATGCCAGAGTTGGCTGATGACCACAGTATTGAAATTATTACGATTTTCATCTCTGAGTTCCCACTAAGTCATTTCTCAAGGCCTGCTTATGGGTACTTGTGTATCCATTCTACAGATCAAGAAACTGAGGTAAAGACAGACCAGACATAATCTGCTTATGGATGTCCAGAAAAACAGCTGCCAAATCAGTGCAAGTGTCATGTTGCCCTGCTCCAAGTCCTCCTCACGGTCATTCTGCAGGAAAACAAAATGAGACTCAGGAGATCGAACAAAGGTGGGGACTGAAGAGTCTAAATAGAGCAGGAGTTCCCTTGATGTACTAAACCGCCAGTGTCCTTTAGGGGTCTCTTTGAGAGAAAAGAGATTTCCACAGGGTACAGGGAGGAGGATATATGGGAACCAATCAAATCCAAGCAAATATTTGCCACCAGCCCAGATCACTTAATGAAGGCAATCTACTTCTACAAAGAGCTTTTGAAAATATATAAATCTTCTCTCTTGTTGCTGACAACAGAGTTATGAGTATAGTCTTATTATTGCCATTTTCCAGACAAGGAAACAGAAGTTTGGAGAAGGTGCCGTGCCCAATGTCATACAGCTACTAAGCAGTAAAACCAGACCACCCAACAACCCCGCTCTTCTGAATCCAAGTCCAGCACTCTCTGCCCTACATTTCAGAAGTTCTTACATAGATGAGTTAGCCAGGGCTTGTACCACTAGACACCAAAGGAAACATTTATCAAAAGGGACATGACCATGCACTAGGGGAGTTGACTTTAAAAGAATGTTCACTTGTCAGCTCCCTAAACTATTCACACAAGACAAATGGCAGAGGGGTTCTAGAGTAAGGATCACCTAAGGAACCTGCTTTGGGCCGGGAGAAGTCCTAAAAGCCTTTCTCTGCTCAGAGAACTCCTTAAGGAGTATCTCTCCAAGACTGGAGTCTTGTGTTCATTCTAGTGTGGACCCAGGGTGACCCCTGAAACCTTGAACCCTGGAGACTTACAGGAAAGCCCCAAGATGTTTCAGGCCCCCTGCAATCCTGGGCTCTGGTCCAAAAGGGTACGAACCTGAGGCTCATGTTCTCCCAGGATCATGCAAGAGACCCACCCTCCTGCTCTGTCACGTTCTGCACGCATAGAGCTGGGCTTCAGGAGGTGAAGCAGGGACAAGACAACATCCCCAGGTGTCAACTCTAGCCTAGGCTCAGGCCTTGGGAGCCCAGTCCAGGGCGAAATGGCTTGCCCTGGCCAACACAGTCATAAGCAGAGACGATCACACTCCAGGCTAAAAAGGCGGAAAACCAGTAGGCAAGGAAACTGTTTTGTCATCCAAGGACAGTAAAGTTTATGTATTCCCACATGTGGGTCCTCCCACTTGATCAAAGCAGAGGCCCATTCCAGTGAAAGAGCTTTTCTCCAGCAAAATGGGAAGGCAGTTTCTTTGGGGCTAAATTTAGACTTCACCCACAGGGGAAGGGCTCCAGTTCTTCAGGGCTGCCGACAGAACAAGCAAACCGTTCAGCATCCCAACTGGCCACAGCCAGCTCCAGAGCCGAGCCAGCATGAGTCTGAAATGTTCCTAGCCCAGGAGTGTGGGCCGCGCTGTCCCTGGGGCTGAGCCCTGCCCCTGGCTTGATCACAGCTTACAGGATGTTCAGCGTTGGGCTCTCCACTGGTGTGTCAGGTCTATTCGCTCACTCTGCCAAGGAGCAGCTGATCAATGCTCACTACACCAAGGACTGGGGTTCAGAGCTCCAGAGGATCCAAGGTGCTAGAAGGCCAAGCTTCTACCCTCAAGCATATCTTAAAGGTAACTTGGAGATTCAATGTTGAGAAGGCAATGCTTGGCAAAATGACCAAATTAATATACAGGGTGGTATGGTTCCAAAGAAGGGATAATAAATTACCCACAGTCACATAAGGCTTCATGGGACAGTTGGAGTTTTTCTCCTTTTCCCCCATCTAAAGCTTGTAGGGTCCTGTACCTAGGGCAGTACTTTTCAAAGTGGCCCAAAGCAATTGTGGCAGAATATTGAGATGCGTGCCCTGTCTTGGGAAAAATTAGTGCAGTCCTTACCAAAGAAAGCCAAACAAGTTCCATTCATTTCTCTCCTTGGGCAAGTAACAGGGAACATGGAGGAAACTGGCATTTTCCCAAAGACACTCTATGCTCAAGATCTGGCCTTTTATCCTTAACCCTCAGAAAGTGCGTGCCAGCATACCCCACAGTGGCCACCAATTCGCTACTGTCAAATCTAATCACAACTTATACCAGGCAGGAGTGGGGAGACTTGAGGGTAAGTGATAACCCTGAAAATGGGCTGCATCTTTCTCCTCCAGCATTCCCACAGATAGACACCAAGGTGTGCATAGGGAGTGAAAAAAGACAAAAAATTGACCTCCTGAAATGTGTCCCATAGCACATAAACACAGCTCCACCCCCTTAGAAGCCTCCTGCAGACAGAGCTAATACCATCTCTACTGTCCTCTCATGGCCCTGCACCCTTAGCTCAGTTACAGCACTTACTCCTCTATAAGGTCATTAATGGTTTACATTGGCCTCCCCCAGAGATTGGGAACTATTCAAAGGAAGGGTCCTCATCTTAGTTCATTTTGAATCTCCAATTCCTGGCATATAGTTGGCCTGCCATTGACATTAGATGAATGAATGAATGAATGAATGATACTCAAATGTATAATGTATAAACTGTCTTGTTTAATATCTTGGTGCCTTCCTTAATAAAAGAGGTTGGTATGATGCAAAGGTTAATGGAGTTCCATTAAAAGAAGAGGTATCCCAGGACTATCCCCAACTGGTTCTCATTAACTAGAAAGAACTGGGCTACCTTGTGTATCTCTTTCTCTCTCTCACTCACTCAGTTTATCCGGAAGTGGCTGCACTGGCTTACTCTAGTGTGGTTCCCCTGGCAGCAGGTTAAAGCAGTATATCAAAGACCCAGCTGCACTCACTATCTGCAGTGAAGCCCCTCAGCGACTGCCCAGCCTGTCTGTTCCTGCATCAATGGCCTAGCTGCTGATAGGCACCACGGGAGGGAGTTCCTAGACCCTACCAGATAGACTCAGGAGATCAGTTTCTTTGAAGAGCCCTCTCTACAAGTCCTAGTATGAAATACATATAGTGACAGCCCAGCAAACAATGAATATGGGTGGGAGAATTCTTGGATAACCTAATCAAGCAAAGCAATTACCCTACCTTCTAACACCAATGCCAAGGATATAAATATTCAAAAGAGAAGCGTGTCTGTGTCATCATTCCTGAGCCACAATTTCCTCTGTGTTTTACCCAGCCAACCTGGAAGGAAGGAAAAGAATGCAAATCTTATTTTTTATAAAAAGATAACTTTCATGGCAGCCAGACAAATCCAAAAGACGCTTGTGCTACAAAGCAAAGTACCAAACAAGAATACCAGAGGGCCAGCCCCGTGGCTTAGCAGTTAAGTGCGCGCGCTCTGCTGCTGGCGGCCCGGGTTCGGATCCCAGGATCGCACTGACGCACCGCTTCTCCAGCCATGCTGAAGCCGCGTCCCACATACAGCAACTAGAAGGATGTGCAGCTATGACATACAACTATCTACTGGGTCTTTGGGGGAAAAATAAATAAATAAAATCTTTAAAAAAAAAAAAAAGAATACCAGAGATTGCTCAAAGGAAGGATTACTAGGATGGACATGTGTGTTTCCTTTAACAATAAATAAATATAAATGATTGTAAATTGCCATGATTGTACTTCAACTAGATGTTTAAAGACATTGGACTTAGCTGGTAGGAACTGTTGCCCTCTACTGGATGGAATGTCACAAGAACTCCATGATTTCATAATTGCAGTTGCCTGGATGCTTTTGTCCTTACGAGGATGCAGATGGTTATGATGGTAGTGATGATGAGACTGATGATGGAGGAGGAGCAGGGGAAAGAGAAGAGGAGAGAGAAGGAGGAGACAATAACCATGGCAATGGGGAGAATCCTTTAGATTTATATAGCACTTTAGTGCCTTATAAAGGGCATTCACACAAGCTGTCTCACTGGAGCTTCACAATGATCCTGTGAAGACGATGATGTTGCAAATGAGAAGACTTTGGCAAAGAAGTTAAATCATTTGCCTATAGATTCAGAGCCAGTAAGGGGCAGATCTAAGATTCTGACTCAGGCTTTCTAAATCCAATCCTGGGATGATTTTCCTTCACGCTACTTATTTGGTGGGCTTCACTTATATTTACTTAAATCTAATTTTGGGGGGAGAGTTTTTAAAAGTCTCTTTTATGTATTAAAGACATAATTCATTTCCACATACATTCACAAACATGTATTATACACCTACTTTATGCCTGGCCCCCAGCTATAAACTGGGGATAGCAGAGAACAGAGTGAAGTCCAACTCTCATGGAAGAGGCAGTCAACAAACAAGGGAACAGATCAATAAGGATGATGATCTTGGAGTGATAAATGGTTGGGAGACAATGAAACACTGTAAAAATGTACATTGGCCCCAAAGTGAGAATATGCGCAGCAGTTGACAAGTTTTGATAGCTAGAATTTTCAGAAAGGTGAATTCTAAGGACAGAGGCCCAGCCTTAGTCTTCCCAAACATACGTCTGAAAAGCATTGATAGATACCAGAAGAGTGGCCTGGGAATAGTCATTTGCCCAGACATCCCTTTAAGAAATCCCTGAAGTATGCAGGTAGGAAAAAATTCCCCTAGAAATGTGTATATTTTTCTGCTAACAAAGATTAAGAGAGCTCATCTCTAAAATATCTGGATGACTGTTATGCTTTTAACTTATTCAACCAGTTACACGACTTGAGCAGCTTTATTTATAACATCAAAAAACCTGGAAATAACCCAATGTCCTTCAACAGGTCAATGGTAACACAAACCGTGGTGCATCTACCCCATGGAACACTATTCAGAAATAAAAAGGAACAAATGATTGCTACATGCAACCACTTGGATGGATCTCAAGGGCATTATGCTGAGGGAAAAAAGCCAGTCTCAAAAGGTTAAACACATTGTGTGATTCCACTGATAAAACATTTTTGAAATGATAAAATTGTAGAGATGGAGCACAGGTAAGTGCTTGCCTGTGGATAGAAAAGAGAAGGAGAGTGCGGCTACAAAGGGGAATACAAGTGGCTCCTTTGTGGTGACGAAACCATTCTGGCACTTGATGAGGTGGTGGCTATACGAATCTATACATGTGATAAAATATCATAGAATTATATATAAAGCCAGTCAAAAAAATGAGTGCATGTAAAAACTGGTGGAATATGATAAGCTCTGTAGTCTAGATGATGGTTTTCAGCCAATCAGTTTTCTTGCTTCATAATGTACTGTTATGTAAGAGGGCATCATTGGGAAAAGCTAGTCGATGGGGACACAGGACCTCTCTGTCTATTGTTACAATTTATTTTGAGTATATAATTATTTAAAAATAAAAATTAAAAAAAAGAAGAAGGTATCCATGGAATTCCCAAGCTGTCCCACCACTTAATCAGGCTCTGCTATTACCCTTAAAGAGAAGTGTCCTGGGGTCCTGGGCTTCAGAAGGTGCATAAATAATTGAATGGCAGGCAAACACTCTGGCCATGACAAGGATGCCATATGAGTTATAAGAATTAAAGAAGGAAGAAATCAGGATCCACAACGAATACTGAGTTTTCAGATCAAACAGAAAGTTCTGCATGGAAAATTACACTGACACAAGACCAGTCAGCCCCTTGAGATAAAGGAAAGAGAGTGAGGGCACGGGAAGCATCAGGCTGGGGCAGATCCTTCACCCTTTGATCTCTTCAACACTACTCTTCAATAGTTCATAGGGCCCAGAGCTGGGGCAGCAGCCAGAACTCCTGAGGGCCCCTACTCATGGTGGTTGGGGCTCTGGTGCTAGCATTGGTGGGATCTAGGGGCGCTGTGGTGGCTCATGTGGCAGCCACTCTCAGAGCTGGGACCACAGCAGAAAGAGCCTAGAGAAGGCGTGGACGTGGACACTTTGGGAGGCATTTAGAACAGTTAGTGCGGGCTGGTGTTGCTGCTGGGTTTGCTGGCAGGATATCTTGGTGGGAATTCAGTCAACTCTGAAAGATATATACTTTTAATTTTTAAATGAAGGGATTGTGTTAGATGGCTCCTAGGACTGTTCCAGCCCTAAGAGCCTGCATTTCCATGAGTCACCTAAGTAATCTAGTCACTGTGATTCAGCATTCTCTTGTGCTCTTTGCTCTCAGCTTCCTAGCAGCCAAAGTGAAATCACCTGTTTTTTGTGCCAAGTATTTGACACTCATCATAGACAGCTTGTATTATTGACTATAGTTTTATTTGAGTATCTTGCCCCACAACTAAATTATAAGTTCCCCCTGAAACTGTAACTGACTATTATTTGTAACCCTTGGGGTCTTTCACATAGCAGTATAACTGTACGGTTTAATTGAACATAACTCAATAACTAAAAAAATTGACAGGATTCAGTTGAAAATGTTGATAGATTTGACTATAAAAATTTCCAAGTTTTGTAGAGTAAAATCACCACAAAGCCAAAAGATTAACGGCAAATTGGGCAACATATTTGCAAAATATATAGAAGATAAAGATAATAGGCCATACAAGAATAAGCAATTCACAAAACAAAAACAACAAATGGCCAATAAGTATATGGAAAGATATTCAGTCTCACTACTCATCAAAGACATGAATATTAATACTATGAGATCATGGCTTTTTGGTTTTGTTTCGTTTTTATAAGATCAGCAAAAATTTAAATGAATCAGAATATATAATATTAGTGATAATCTGGAGAAATGGACATTCTCACACCCTGCTGGTGAAACTGCAAATGACGATGGTGGAGATGGAGTAAAATTTGAAAGTAGGTAATGAAAATCTTAAAAATGTGCCAAATACTAGTCTGTTTGGGATTTTTCTTTAAAAATAATAATTTGGGAACAAGGAGACACAAACAAGAATAGTCATTGTGGTATTGCTTGTAAATTTTTTTAAAAACTAATTGTCCATTTATAGAGGAACATATAGATAAACAGTAGTTTTATTATTCAATAGCTACTATGCTAGTTAAAATTAATGAACTAGAGCTACATGGGTAAATCTCTACAATACACTGTTGATTCCAAAGACTAGATTGAAGAAGGAAATAGACAGTATAATACCATTCGTGGAAATTCTAAAAACGGAACACAACACTATTTTGTCCACTACATGTTGTCCATAGAAATGTAACAAAGCACCTGAAAAGATCCTTATCAACTTCAAATTTGTGTTTGAGGGAGGGGAGTGAGATTGGAAAGGAATACAAATGAGGCTTCAAATGTTTCTGTGATATCTTTTTTTAAAAAAAAAGTTTGGATTAAATGAGAACAGGCACATAAGGCACTTAGCATAGTATCTGGCTTAATAGAGAGAAATATCAGTTATCTTAATTATTAATGGATACTGTGTCTGTCTAAGTATAGTCTGAGTAGGGAGCTTGAACTTCACGGGGGATAATACAGAGTAAAAAGATCAAGTTTGAGCATGAGTAAAAAGTGCAGTATATGTTGAGATGCCTCCTGCATGCCAGGAATTGTGCTAGGTGTATGACATCCATTGTCTCATTGCATCCTCACAATAACCTTTGACATGATTTCATTGGGCCCGTTTCACTGACTGGGAAACTGAGGCTGAACCAGATTATATAATTTAGATAAAATCATATCTCTGCCAATGGAAGATCCAGAACGTGAATCCCTGCTGGTTTAATGCAAATCCCATCTTCTTTGCTTTGGAGCACACTGAATCCAGAGTGAAGAAATGAAAGACGTTTCTACTGGAGGGGTTTGAAAGAAATGCAGGGCGACATGGGCCTGTACTGCACTCTACCATACCTGGGGATGGATTTGCTATCGAATTTCCTCCTTGCTTATTCCCAGAAGCTGTCCCAGGGCTGGGGACTGGGTCAATGACCTATTAAACGAACTTCCCTGCTGACAAACCCAAAGGGCTGCCAAGATGGGACATGGAGTAAGCAGGAAGCTGCCTGCCAGATCCCGGCAGCATCAGCATCAGGACCCACAGCATCAGCAGCAGGATCCCGGCACCCACAGCATCATCAGCAGGATCCCAGCACCCACAGCATCAGCAGGATTTCCAGCAAAGTGCTCAGTCCTGGAGGGCCAGGGGGTTCCCTGTTTCCTCCCTTTGCTCAGGCCAAAAAAGAGCACAAATGTTAAGTAGATAAGGACAGCCTGACATGAAAAATAGAGCCAGGGGCTTGGGACTTTCTGGGAGGGACACATGATTTGTGAAAAGTTTTTATTTTCCTTTCTGTTAACATTGCCAAGACCTGAAGTATAAGTGTTGGGAAAGGGGGACGTGGTGCTATTGTTACTGCAGATAATACCATTGTTTAGCTAGAAATAGTAAGAGAAACAAGTGAAGAACCATTAGCATGGAGCGGTTAGCAAGGTGGTGATTACAAAATGAATAGCTACACACTGACAGAAGCTGAGAGGAGAAGTTGCGTGAAACACGACTTTAGGATGAGCCCTTGGAAGAATCACCCTCTGGGCACGAGCAGGCCGCCCTGCGTCCTAGATGAGCAGGAATTGGGGAGGCTTGGGGCAGTGACGCTGGGAGGAGGGAGAAGGATGAGGAGTAAGAAGGAGCCTAGTAATTTGGCGAGAGCCTAGAATCTGCACAGAAATTAACATCCCTAAAAATTTCTCCACTGTTGGAACAATCTAGAGGTTTCCAAGAACGTGGATAGCTGAATAATGGCCCCCCACAAAAAACTTTCCAAGTCCTCATCCCTGTAATCTGTGAATGTTACCTTATATGGAAAAAAAAAAAAAGACTTTGCAGATGTAATTAAGGATTTTGAGATGAGGAGATTATTCTTGATTATCCAGATGGTCCCTGAATATAATTGCATGTATCCTTATAAGATGGGGGAAGAGGGAGATTTGACCACAGAAGAGAAGACGATGCAGCTGCAGAGGTAGACATTGGAATGGTGCAGCCACAAGCCAAGGAATACCAGAAGCCAGTGGAAGCTGGAAGAGGAAAGGAAAAAGCTAGAGCCTCCAGAGGGAGTGCAGCCCTGTTGACACCAAGCATACTGATTTTGGACTTCTGGCCTCCAGAGCTGTGAAAAGTAAATTTCTGTTGTTTTAAACCACCAAATCTGTGGTAATTTGTTATAGCAGCTATAGGAAACTAATGCAATAACTGATCTTCAATTTTGATAAATTTGTTTTGCTGCTCTGGTAAATAACCTGCCCCACACTGTTAAATGGTCATTTCAGCTTTGCTTATAAAAGTAAAAAATTGGAAATAGCCTAGAATGTCCATTAGCAGCAGTTCAGTTAAACAAATTATGATATTTTGTTAAGTGGAGTACTATGCAACTATTAAAAATGAAATGGCAGAAGTACATTTACTTCCATGGCACTATGTCCATAATACACTTAACCATTAAGTTAAAAAAAATCAGTTACAAACTAATTTTTTTAGATTTAACTTTTGATCTATTTAGAATTTATCCTGGTATATGGCATAAGGTATAGATATAAATTTATCTCTTTCTACTTGGCTACAATTTTATGATTTGTTCCAATATCACTTATTGTGTAGTACAGGCTTCCTCCACTGATTTTCCATATATTAAATTCCCATATATTGAGGCTTATTTTCGTACGTTTCAGTCTGTTCCATTGATCTGTCTGCTGATTCATGCATCAGTACCACATTGTTGCTATTACTGAGTAGTGACAGTATAATTTCATATCTGATAGGACAACCTCCCCTCATTGCTCTATTTTTTCCAGAATTTCCCGTCTCATCTTGATTTAGAATTACCTCAACTATTTTTTTTTAAGTCCTGTGGGTTAGTTTTTGTTATGATCATGTTAAATTTATAACTAGTGAAAATTGACATCTTTATGGTATTGTCTTCCTATCCAAGAATTGGTATGTCTTCCATTTGTTCGTGTGTGTGTGCGCGCGTGCGCGCACGCACTTGCATGCATGCATGCATGCTCTTCAGAAGTAATTTTAAAGTTTTCTTCATATAGTTTTTGTTATTCTTATGAAGTTTATTCCTGAGTATTTTATCTCTTTTGTTACCAATAAACATGGGATATTTTTCCCTTATACTTTCTAACTGATTATTGTTTTATATGAAAGCTATTTATTTCTCTTTATTAACTTTGTACCCTGATATATTATGGAATTTTCTCATTTTAAACTGTTTTTCAGGTGATGCTCTTGAGTTCTACAGATTTATGATAACATCTTTTGCAAATAGTGATAGTTATATTTCCTCTTTTCTAATTTTTGTAGCTATAATTTTTTCTCTGGTCTGATTCTATAAGTTTGTACCTCCAACATAATGATAAAGAATGGTGGTATCTACATGATATTCCTGATTTGGTGGGAATGCTCTTAGCATTAAGTATGGTACTGGGTTTTGGGCTTGAGATACATGTCAATGAAGTATCTGACTGTTATTAATTTACTGAGTGCTTTATCAAGAATGGACACGAGATTACGTCAAATGCTTTTTTTCAGAATCCATAAAAATAATTTTAATAAATAAACAATTTTTCTTAGATTAGTAAGATGAATTGATTTGTAGATTTCTTAATATTGAACCAACTTTGCATTCCCAGAATACCTACTTAGATATAATACATTGTTGTCTTAATGTGCTATTGAATCACGTTTCCAAATATTTAATTTAAGATCTTAGAATAAATATTCATAACAAAGATTACTCTTTAACTTTTTAGCAACCTTTTTAGGGTTTTAGTATCAACATAATGCATTTTGTTAAGAAAATTGGAAATTTTTCTTCTTTTTCTATGCTCTATGCTTTCTCTATGATATGGAATTATTTTTTTATTTAAAGATATGGTAGAATTGCCCTTTGAAACCATCTGGGCCTGGTGCTTTTATGGGGAATTACTCTTTGACGACTTTCTCTCTGTCTTCGGTGGAAATTGATTGGTTTGTATTTTCTTTCCCTTCTAGGGTCGGTTTTGGAAAATTTGACACATTTCATCCAAGTGTCAAATTTGCATAGGGTTGAACAAAACAGTCTGCTATGATTCTTTTTATTTCCTCTATTTCTCTTATCTTCCTTAATCATTTCCCATTTTTGTAGAAAAATAGGAAAATCCTTTTATTTAACCTCCCAGTAGAAAATGAAAATTTGTCTAACCATGACTTAACATTCAGAAGCCATAAAAAAGAACTGATAAATTCTGCCATGTGAAATTAAAAAAAAAAAAAAGAAAAAAGAAAAGCTTTGCATAGCAAAAAACACTACTTATAAGCAAAATCAAAACTTGAACAAATTGGGAAAATATTTGCAACTTACATAATAAATCAAGGGTTAATATCCTTATATACATATGAGACATTTTTTAAAAGCTTTTGTAAATACATGGGAAAAAGAGCAACAAGCCAATAGAAAAGTTACCAAAGGATATGATCATATAGTTCAGGAAAAACATTACATACGGCTCTCAAACATATAAACAGATGCTCCCTCACTCATAAGAGAAATGCACGTAAAAACACAACTGAAACACCATTGTTTAAACATACATTGGCAAAATGTAAAAGTTTGATTACATGTTCTTTGTGTAGGGGGCTGGAGGAAATAGGTAGTCTCATATATTGCAAGTGGAAGTAAAATGTCATACAACATCTAAGGAGGGAAATTTGAGACTCTCCATCAAACAGGAAAATGCTTTGACCCAGACATTCCACCTGCAGAAACATGAGCTACATTTCCGGGAATGACAGCCAAATGCAGTCTCTGACACCATCTCTGCTTCCAGCAAGTTCCACAAACTCTCACTGGATGGGGACAGTTTTCACACAATGGAGGACAGGAGCCACAACATGCTGACAAAATCACACTTGCTGATATTGGCCAGAATATTTCTCACAGCTGGTTCTCTTTCCTCAGGATCTCGCACTTCTCAACAGATCCAGCTATCTGATCTCACAGCACAGCACCTCCAAGTCTTCAAACAGTGAAAAACCACAAATGAAATGGGTATTCCCACCACAGATTGCTCTAGGATACGATATGAATTACAGTTGCCTTCCTCCCCTTTTTAATTCAGACCCCTCTGTTAATTTTGTTACACAGGAGTGATTACCACAATTTTTCTAAATTTTGTTTGACAACCTGCCCTTCACTTCAAGTTTATGCCACATTTCTAGAGAAGGCCTTTTGTCAAAAGCACTCTCCTTTCATATACTTACTGGCCTGTGCACTGTCTTCTCTATCTTTTCCTAATTCTGTATTCTCAGTGGCAATATGAAAAGTGACATGAACTTTCCTTACCAAAAATGGTCATGATCCTAACATATTCTGTTTCTATCTCATTCCTCATTTCCCCCCACATCAGTGGAGCCCTTCCTCTCCTCTTGTTCTGCTACTGGAATAAGAGATAATCAGATGCTGGGTCCTGGGCTGACGGGAAAGGCAGTGTTCAAAGGGTTAACCCCTTTTCCCCACAGAGTGAAACATTTTGCTTACCCAGTGTGAGATGGGTTGGACCAAATTCAATTTAGCTGCAGTCAACAGGAAAGTAGGAAGGAAAATAGGATTTAACAAACAGAGCATTAAAAAAAGGAGTCCACAGCAGGAAATAATTATTTGGGCAATTGTTCACTTTGTGAAGGGCCTGGCCTGTATGAATATCTATCGGGATGCAATGCTGCGTCTGAGGTTTCTCTGCAGCACTCTGTCTGGTCTAATTAGTTACAAAAGTGGTTCTACAAACTGAAAAAATTTGCAGTTGTGTTGTATTTCAGGCAAACGAACACATATGTCATTGAAGTAGAGCCTGGCACCAGCTTATTCCGGTGAAACCTCGAGTGGTTGGCCAGAATGGAATCAATACGATAGGAAGCTCCAAATGCCAACAGCAGTGGTTTACAAAAATAATTCACTGACCATTCCATCTGCCTCGGATTAAGCATGTTAAATGGTTCAGTTCAAGTTAACATTTCGAATATATAGAGATACATAAATAAACAAAACCACATATTTTCATCAAATATTTGCATTTGAAAACCTCCACTAACACACACAGAACTCAGACTAAGCTCTTTCATCTAACCATACACTTTTCCCCTTAGAACATTTATACTAAAAACATGTAATCGGAAAGAGAACTCAGATTGTCCTATTAGAAAGTAAACCCCCTTTGAAAAGGAAAGTGAAAATAGTATTTTCAGAATAAAAATCCTTCATTCTGTAAAAGGAGTTTTATAGCTTAGCCTCAGAAAAGTCAGTCAAAGGTTCAATTGACATGGGAACAGAGGGGATCTTGGGGATCCCAGGCCTAGCAGATTGGTTTAGTCACCGTCCCAACGGCAGGTGCTGAAACCAAATCAATAATCTGTTGATATCATAAAAATATCAATTTGCATGTAAAATCCATTGAATGCAGTTTAAAACCACATAAATTAGAAATCTAAGCAGGTGACATGATGTCATAGATAATACCAAATAAAAGATGTCAACATGTAATGAATACTTACTAAGCTAAGTGCTTCTCATGTAATTGTTGCAACCTTCCTGTGAGGTGGGTATTTTCTTACTACCCCTTACTTAACAGAGGTGGAAATTGAAGCACAGAGTGGTTAAATAGCTTGCCCAAGGTCACACAGTCACTAAGTACACAAAGCCTGCATTGGGATCCAGGCAGTCTGACTCGAGATCATGCTCTACACTGCTTCCCCACGTACATAAAAGAGGCAAGAGAGGGGCCAAAGAGAAACCCAGAGCAGTTTCCCAAAGCAAGTCCTAGGAGCAGACAGAGCAAGATTCACCTACTCACCTGCAGGCCTTTGCCTCTCCTTCATACTCCCACATCCCTACCTACCTTGGAGCTGTCACCCTTGTTCTAAAATAAAGTGACCCTCCATCCCACTTGTTTTTCACTGCCAGACTCAGCTCCTGGCCTGCTTAGATTGGGGCCCCCTGCCCCTCACCTGTGGTGATGAGGGTACAGCGGAATAACTTTGAACATTCCATCAAGGGAAGGAGCTGGCTGCTTCTCTGAGAACCCATTCCGGGGCCCAGTTAAAGGATGACTTTGCAGGCTGTCAAATGCAAGCTCTGCAAATGAACATGTCCTGCCAGGTGAAGTTTAGGCTTTAGCGCTTTGGTGTCCCTGTAGGGTCACATGATCCGTGGTGCCAGGTTATCTGATAAGGAAGTAGAGAGTGGAACAGGAAAGCCAAGTCCTAATAATTTGTGAGCACCTACCAAGAGCTCACGCAATTCTTACCATGATAAGCATTTTCCCAGCTCACTTCCTTGGAGCCTATCATAAAATCTGTAATTACTGATGATGAAACTAAAGCTCAGGGTGTTTAAGTGTCTTGCTCAAAGTCACACAGGCAGGAAACCGCAAAGCGAGGATGTGAGCTGGCCTCTGACGCCTAAGCCCTTGGTGATGCTTGGCAGCCCTGCCACGAGCCTCAAAGCCCACTTTGTGTGAATTTGTCGAAGGTACTCTTGCTCAAAACACTTTCCTGCCAACTGCCAGAAAATTGACATAATCATTACAAAAATCTACCAGACGAATGGCACGCCTGTAAAGGATAGCTCTGAAGCTGGAGGACAGGGGCTCATGTCTCCAAGCACGTTCTCCTGCCAGGCCTGTCTGCCCTAGCAGAGTGGACCTCCTTTACTGTAACCCTCCCTACATGGGCAGATGCACGTCCCGCTTCAGACAGTGCGGGCTGTGAGCTCATGCAGTTCACATTCAGGGCGAGCAAGACCATGGAGAGTTTCCAGCACTCAAGGTAACGGGAAATGTTGAGTAAAGTAGGTGAAAAGCCTTGTCTAATATTTCCATTTACCTACTTTGTCCGAATAAGTGTCATTAATTCAAACCATTTCAAAATGGGGTTTGATGATGTGTGAGAGCGGAAGCCCCCAAGCACCAGGCCTCTCTGCATCACATCCTTGCTGACGCTATCTCTTGCTTAGAGCGATCAATTCAACCCCAGCAAATGTGCTGTGAATATTGCAGCAAAACTGACCGCTAATGTGCGTGCGTCTGTGTGTGTGCGGCAAGGGGACAGGGGATTGGGAGCCGCAGCCAAGGCTGTTCTTCCAAGATATATTTCCCTAGCATCCCTCTCAAAGCACCCCACCCACCGCCCACAACGCCCCTCCCTCCCCCGCCCCGCCACTCTTCAAGACCTCGCAAGGGACACTTCAAAGGAAGAAAAGACAGATGAGCATGATTTTCTCTCTAGGAAATATCCCGCAAGCCAACCACTTTGCTTACTTCTCGCTGCTAATGCTTTTTGTATAGACAGCAGAGTTCTCACTGCAATAGCCAGCCTCAATAATACTGTAAAAATTCTGCAGCCAGGAGGAAAACTCATCCTTTTCCAAATGCAAGAGAAAAATCTGAAAGCTTAGCAACGCACAACTTTAATATTTTGGTTGATAACATGCCATGGACTCAGAGTATTTTCCATTTCCTCTTTGTCTTTTTTCCAGTGATTTCAAAGGCCTTTATTAAATCTATCAAAACCTAAAGATGGTAAAATTAGGCGACTTTTTCTAAAAAAATACACTAGAAAAGTATATGCATCCAAATAAGTTTCATCCTCTTCAAAGCAGATTCCTCTATGAGACTTGAAATGATTTCAGTGAAGCCTCTCTCCCTTCCCTTCCCCAACACACACACACACACACTCACACACATGCACACAGACACACAATCAGTTATCTATCCGTGTGAGAAATTCTTTTGCAATTGCGTTCAGCGCTTAGCACATCATTTTGAATATCCTTCACGGTGGCGTAGCACGATTTGCGGGAAAAGTCCAAAATGCTGAATGCCATGTCTGATGTCTTAAAAAAATAATAAAGTTGGAGCATAGTATTTGAGGGGCAAAATGAGATTGCACTAGAGCATAAAAAGTTGATTTTCATCACATGGCTTTTAAGTGGGCCCTGCAGGTCACTTCAGGGCAGCAACTGCCATCATGCTCTGAGCAGAATGAAGCATCACTGGCTAAATGGATTCTGGAAACATGGTGGAACCTCAGGGAACCTGTTTCCTCACAGGCAAGATGGAAATTAGCAGCTGCCCCATATGCCTCACAAGGCACCCTGAAGACCATTTCATGAAGAAATGTTCCTTCAGAAGTCATTTGTATTCTAGTTCAATACTCAAAACGCATCAAAGCAGAGCTGTGCCTGTTTGAGGGCCAAGGAGGAGGGCAGGGCCCTGCCTGTTTAACCTCTGGTGCTCAAACCCTCACCATTTCTCAGCAGTCACTGAGGCACCTCTGAGATCCCCTGCCTGCCCTTTGCACAGAGCCCAGTATTGAAACATCTAAGCCAATTCTCGAAAAGTCTTTGTAAACTGTCAAGCCTGGGATAAACATGAGTGTATTCTCCCCAGTTTGCTCTTTCAGCCACAGGGTGCGTCATCTGTAGACATCTATGGTCACTACTAAAATAATAATAATTTCAAAACATTCGTCTACTGGTTGACCCCGGCTCTGACCTCTAGTAATTTACTGTCCACAAAGGGGTTCCCTGTTCTCTCTAATAATCACCACTATGGTAGGCAGAATTCTAAGACGTCCTCCAAGATTCTCATGCCTGGGCATTTAATCCAGCACTACCCTAGGCACTCCTGTGAAAGGAGTTTGCAGAGGGAATTAAGGTTACTAATCAGCTGACTTTAAAATAGCGAGATTGTCCTGGATTATCCAGGTGAGCCTGGCGTACACATGGACGCTGAAAAGCAGAAGAGGAAGGTGGAAGACGAAGTCAGAGAGATGCGGCAGAAGAGGGAGGCAGAGGACAGATGAGCTAGAAGAGGAACTCAGAGAGCTTTGAAGCATGAAAGGACTCAACCCGCCATTGCTGGCTTTGAAGTGGAAGGGAGCCACAAGCCAAGGAACGTGGGTGGCCTCTAGAAGCTGAGAATGACCATAGCTGACAGCCAGGAAGGAAACTAGGACCTCAGTCCTGCAAGCACATGGAACTGATATCTGCCAACAATCTGGATGAGCCTGGAAGCAGATTCTCCCCCAGGGCCTCCAATAAGGAGCGCAGCCCTGGCACACCTTGATTTTAGCTTGGTGAGACCTGTGCCAGACTTGTTTAGAACTACTACCTACAGAACTGCAAGATAATAAAAGAGTTGCTATAAATAATTTGAATTTGAAATAAATTTTAAGCTGCTAAATTGGTGGTAATTTGTTACGGCAGCAACAGAAACCTAATACAACTATTCACAATGTTTTTCTGAAAACTGCAGCCTTCTAGAGAAACCAAATCATTCTCGATATTAGAAGACTTTGTTTCAGTCAAGTCATCTGGCAAACATAAGAGAGGGCATGAGGCAGGCAAGAATGGAGAAGACATTGCCAGCCGCTAGATCGGTTATGGCCTGTTATTTGGAAACAGCCATGGGGAAATGATGTGAGTCTGGCAGTGCTGCTCAATTTTGGCTGCTCATTAGACTCACTCGGGGTGCTTTTAAAAATCCCCTTTCCCAAGTAGCACCTCAGACCAATTACATCAAAACCTTAGGATGGTGAGAGTCAACGTATTTTAAACCTCCCCAGGTGACTCCTGAAAGCCAAGTTTGGGAACCACTATGATCTATGGGTTGGTGAGACACGAAGGGAGAAGAAACTGACTAGCTGGGCAAAGATTTCATCTGCTGGTAGAACTCATAATGTACCCAAGTACAAACGCATTCAGTTGTTGGTAGGTCGTTCTGATGGAGTTCATCTTCATTGTTGATGTGGACTGCTCAATAGAGAAAGGTGCAGACATTATCTGTCTTGAAAGCTTTCATATTCCCTAGAACTTAGCAGTGCACATAGTTGGTACTCAAAATGTTTATGAATGATCCTATCTTTCCAGCGAATCTCAGTTCCATTTAAAGGAGTACAGAAACATTGCAAAGTTTCCTAAAGTAAGAGTCAAGTGCATTCACAAACAAAACAGGCCCTCTGCTCACCTTTGCTGGGAGCAGCCTTCAGCAAGACATAGAAGGTTTTTCTCAAAAATAGGGAGGAGGGTAGAGTGGAAAGACTGTCTGACAGAAGACTTCTCCTTGTGTCCAAAGTATGGATACCAAGAGGGGTGTAATCCTCGTGGAGGGTTTCTTTCCAGTGAGTAACAAGGTTTGAGCGGTGATGAAATTGACAACTCTAAGACTTGGGCTAATGGCTGGTTTTCCTGCATTTCTAAATTTCCAGAGAGTGCTTTAGAATCTTCGAATTATTTTGTGCATTCTCAATATTTGGGCATCGGGGCAAGGTGGCAGGGAGGGAGGTTTGTCGTTCTGGCAACACTCTATCAAATAAGGCCTGTAGGATTCATTTGCTGGCTAAAGTGTGAGGCCTTAGATACCCAGCGGGTTCAGTGTGCTCGCCTTCCAGAATCGTTCGTTCATGAATTGCATCCTTGAGTCTTCTCTCCTACTCCTGAGTTGGCACATTGAGCTGGCATTCTCCATTGGCAATCTCTGAACACCTGAGATTGGACCCTCTCCAGTCCAATTCTCTCATTTGTGGATTCTCTCATAGTGACTCCAGTTGAAAATTCCAACAGGAGATTTCCCCACACTGCAAATGTGCAAGGTTTCTCTCCTGTATAGGTTCACGTGAGGTCAGTTTATGGCTGAAGCTTCTCCCCACAGTGGCCCTGTGGGTCTCACGGTCTTGTGAGCTCAAATGCTAATTACATTGTGAGACACTCTGAAAATGGAAGTTATGATTTCAAGTGTCCTTCTACTTCATATGTGTGAATCCGTTTTTATTTGGCCAATGGCCTAGACAAATACCGGTAGCATTTTGAGGTTGGCACAACAAATTTTCCATAAAACGCTTTTTGAACACACAAATATTACTTTGTCAGAGGCTTTCAATGCTGCTGTTCCCTGGCCCAGGAACCTAAAGCTAAAGTTTCTCAGCTGTTGGCTGCTTGCTGTGAACTGTTCCTTTGCAGCCCCCTAAACAATCCCTTCTAATAGCCAGTAAGCTTAAAGGGAAACGCAGACCTGGGGAAGCAATGTCTGGGGAGCGGTGTCTGAATATAAAAATTGTGCAACTAAAAGGTTTTTACAGTTAATGCAGCTCTTTCCCACTGCAAAGACTACCTTTAAAAGCTGCCATTTCCTTTGCATTAACTAAAAATGGACACATCTGTTGAAAGAAAGGGGGAGGGGAGAAGACAATAGCTATTATGATAGTCAGGCAAAGTGTGTGTGTGTGTGTGCGCGCGCGCACGTGCACGCACGCATAAACTGCTAAAGAAAGTGCAAAGAGAGGCGAGACTGGTGGAAAGATTGCCATGGAATTGCTGTCAGTTATTATTTATACAGCATCATAAATGCATGGCCGTCAAAGCCAATGGCCATCTTACTTAACTGCTACCTAAGTGCCGGCAATGCGAGACCTCAGAAGAATGACTCTCCTATTTAATATTTAACCAGATGCTTCCATTTTTGAAAATATATTTTGCTCCTTACGGAGGAAGGAGGGGAGGCTGACTTGCAACTTCTGTGATATATGAGCTATTATTGGGAGTAATAGAAAACCAGATTTTGTTCTAACGTCACTGTCAATATGTTGGCAAACAGCATTTTTCTACAAGTTTGAATAACTCCCTATATTATTGCATTTGTTAATATCCTGATGAAATAAGCTAAGGCTTAGTTACTATGATACCATAAGGGAGATGTGAAAACAAAGGCAGATGGGGATAATGCAACTGGCCATTTCACCCTCGGACAACTGGCTGACTTTCCACCTGTCTTCCTTGCGTTCTCCTTCATCTTGTCTCAGGTACATCACTTGCCTCTCCATCACTTCCTATCTTTGTCCTTCGTCTCTGGGCCTCCTCCAAGCCTCTGGAAATGCTCTCTCAGATATCACAGGCACTACTAACTGTGCTTGGGACCGAAAGCTCATGCATTCCGTGGACTCATCTGGAAACTGACTTAGATGGCTATCAGTTAATCAATACAGTGGCCAACAGGCACACAGTAAGTAGGTACCAGGAGCCTCTGGTATTTACCTGCCAAGACATCCTTCTTCCTCTTGGCATCATGAAGAATTTACTCTCCTTGTGCCTTTCTATCTTTGCTTCCGTCTGAGTGTGTGGCGAGTCTCTCAAAGGCTCTGAGCCTCTGCCTATGAGGGGGGATGCATGGAAGTGGCCAGCCCCTTGAAAGGCCCTCTATTATTCCAGTACTGTTATTATTACAGCCCAACTGTCAAGCTCTTTCTCCCATGTCTCTCACACATCATTTCCTCCTGTGCCCGTATACTTTAAACGAAAAACGTAAGGACAATAAGACAGTCTAAGAACAAGAGAGCAATATCCCCAAGAAGGAAGACTGTCTGTTCTTGTTGTTCTTGGTTTACTTTAATCTCCCCTTTGGGTCTCTTTAATACATCCCACCCTGCTAAAGGGAAAATAAGAGAGACAGAGGAGGCTTGAACAATGAAGCATTTCTCTGCTCCGTTCTCTGCCTCCTCCACCCCACTGCCCCAGCCCTCCTAGGCCAGGAATGACTCCTATGCTTCATGAAATTTCAGATAATATTGAGGGAGATGTCAGAATGACTTCACTGGCCTGTATAGACAGCATCTGTACGGGCTCCTGAGGGAGATGGGGTCAGACACAGAGCAGCCCCTTGTGCTGGGGATGGTTTCAGAGGGGCCTATTATCTGCAGAAGGGATGTGAAATTGGAACAACTCCAGCTGAGAATGCAGCAAGCCACACCATTTACATGAAATATATGGTACTGGGCCCGCCACAAAGCCGACTGGCTTTGATCTCAGTGAACTTTTGAATCATGTGTGACTAAAGAATTCTTTACAAAGAATTATTTCAGCTTTCTGAGTTAATGAAAAGCCAGCCTGCACAATTTATGGAAGCAAGAGACTAAGCATTAGAGGGAGGGGAAAAAAAGTCATAAAAAAAATCCCCAGGAGCCTTTAATGCGACAGTCCTCATGGTCTGTGTGGATCTCTAATTCCACATTTTTCTGTCAGATTTATTGGGTTTTATTGGAATTCGTGCTTCTCAGCACTGGGGTTTGTGGAGATAATCTCAGGGAGAAAAATGTGTCTGAGGCAAAATGAATCAGATTGATGAGACAAAATCAAGGGAGTAAGCCCCTAATTATTGGGCGATGATCAACCCTACATATGCCACATTACAAAACCAGCATCACAGTAGCACCACTGTAGTCCCGGAGGAAGTTAACAGGAGTCTCCAAAACCCAGGATCAATTGGTTGTAACCTAAGTAGCAAAACTCCACAAAATCAACCTGCCATTTTTATTGTGTGAAATGGTTCTGCTTCCTAACCTACTTCACGGTACAGAATATATTCTCAGGGGAAAAGAAATATGGGAAGCCAGGGGAAAAGTGACCACTTAAAAGCAGAGTGCATGTCTCTTCTGAAATGGATAATGTCTGAGTGCGTTGGCCAGGAATTTGCTAGAGAGCCATCATGTAAAGAGTAAATCATAGGATACACACAAAGAGAGAAATTAGAGCAAAAAGGTTAAGATGTGAGTCATCTCAGATGTGGGAAACCGTTTCTCTCCCCAGGTTGGGCATCGTTCACTTTTATTTATCTTTTCCCAAGATTTTTCTTTCAAGAAGAGATTAAAGAGAGCGGTGATCTCTGAAAAGTCTTCATTCTTTATGCTGCGGTAATAATAAATCTAATCCCTTTTACTAGTTATCTCTCTCAATAAAAACATTTTATCCGTAAGCTATCCTCTGGACGGTGAGAGGGTAGTGCTTGGAACAATTTTTCCACAACAGGGAGGCAACCTAGAGCAGAGGTTAAAAGCTTGGCCCCATGGCACCTTGGTTTGAATCCTCTTCCTAGCTAGTTCTCTCCCTTCTTAGCTGGGGACTTGACACTTGGAGTTATTCTCTAAGCCTCAATTTCCTCGTGGGAGTAACGATAGTGTCTCCCTCCTCGGGTTTTTATAAGGACCAAATGAGATAACAGATAATAAACACTTTCTGGTACACAGTTAAACCCTCAAAAAATATCAAATGACATTCTAAAACTAGGTGCCTTGATAAATAGATTGCAGGTTAGGTCCTTTTTACTTAATTTTAAAAAGCTTTCAAATTTAAGAGGAAACATGCTATTTAAAAAACAGAACAACTGGAATGCAAATAACATCCATTTATTACTCTAACAGAGCTTGCAATTTAACAAATTCCCAGTAGCTATTTTCTAGGATGTACCTATGTGTGGGCATCATGCCAGATAATTTGATGTACATTATCTAATTTTAATTCTCAGAATAAACAGAGGAGATCACTCTCTTGTAACCGTGAACAATGTTCAGTGAGGTTATATGATCAGCTCACAGTTTCAAAGGTAGGAAGTGTCAGAGCTTGCAGTGAAACTCAGATTTTCTCATTCCAAGTCCAATACTCTTTCTAGACACCATATTTCTTTTCAACTTGCTTTCTACTTGGTCATATTCAAAATTCAAATTATTGTATGCATAGACTTTACTAATACCAATAGTTTATCACATTATAAAATAAAAAGTGGAATCATATTATAATCTGTCTCAGATAAATACACATGCCTTTGCAAAGCAGGGGAAGTAAATTGCCTCTTGGGCAATTAGTAACAATTAAGGATAGAATTAAAGAGTACTCATCATTAAGAGTTGAAATTTAGAGAAAAACTAACAAGTAAGTTAGGGAGTTGAGAAGAAGATCATAGAGTGCTACTAAATCTTCAAGAAAATAAATGAAAGAGTTTCTTGGGTTTCTCTTTTTCTTTTTCTTTTTTTTGGTCATTTGAAAAGGAAATCCACAAAAATATCTTCTCTCCTTAAAAATAACCCATCAATAACTTGTGAATTCTTTTCACTGCTGGCTAAAAGTAAGTTATTATTAAAGTGTTCTGAGGGCTGTTTCTTTCTCTTTTTCTTCCCTGTCCAACATTCCACAATATAAAAAAGAGCTAATCTGTGAGTTCTTACACTTCTCCAATACTGCTTTTAAAAGATAAAAGATCTCCATGCTGGGCCACATTCAATTCACGACCCATGCTTGGCGTCTCTGGGAAAAAGACACAAGTTGCTTCCTGGCAGCACACAGGAAAATGAGCGGCTCTGATAGAATGAGTCAACACTTCAATAGACCCATTCCCTCTATCTGAAGCCATGACACCAGAGTTTGGTGGGTGTGTTGATTTACTAGGGCTGCCATAATGAAGTACCACAAACTGGATGGCTTAAACAACAGAAATGCATTGTCTCACAGTTCTGGAAGCTAGAAGTCCAAAATCAAGGTTGTGGCAGGGTTGATTCCTTCTGATGGCTGTGAGAGAAGGATGTGTTCCAGACCTCTCTCCTCGGCTTGTAGATGGCTATCTTTTGCCTGTGTCTCTTCATATCACCTTCCCTCTCTAAGTGTTTGTGTCCAGATTTCACCTTTTTATAATACAGGATAGCAGTCATATTGGATTCAGAACTTACCCTACTCCAGGATGACCTAATCTTAACTGCATCTAAAATATAAAAGATGCAACAACCCTATTTCCAAATAGACCCACATTCTGGGGTAAGGACTTCAACATATGAATTTGGGGAAGACATAATTCAACCCATAACAGTGGGTTATGACTCTGAAATTTTGCCTGGGAAAGGTCAGCTCTAGTCCCTGAAAGGATGAGTTGAGTATTAGTCAAATAATATCATGCCCATTAATGTACTTTCTAAGAGCATTATAGAAAGGTAGGTGGTATTATCTCTATAATCTCCTCACAAATTATTTCCCCTGAGTAAATAGACTCTCAACTAGTATAGTCATGAGCTCTAAAATGGCACCCTTACGCTTGAGATCCCTAACTTGTTTTAGTGAGTGTCTAACACCCTGAACTAAAAGGAAGAAGAGGCAGATTTGTGGATGAGAAACCAGTAAATAATATTCAGACACATTACTCTGTTTGTGGCACAATCCATCACTTAGGAAGACAGACAAGTGTTTCCCACCAGGAATTAAGGTTTGGGGCTTATTCCATCTAACTCATTTACAATTTAGTGTATCAGACTCAGCTCCAGTGTGGCCTTCTCTGAATACCTTTCTCAGAAACCTCCCTCTGCTCCCCACTACCAACATGAATTATCTGCCTTCCCCTGGCCTCACCAGCACCCCATGTTACTTTGGCATGGTTATTTTTGGGTTATTGATGTGTCTTTTTCAAGAGACTGAAATCCTTGAGGAAGAGACCAGGGTTAATCTCTATAGCCACAATGCAAAGAAGAGTGCAGTAAACATTTGCTAAAAGAAAGGGGCTCAGTAAGTGTTTGCTGAATTAAAATCGGATAAACATGGACCATCTTAACTTATGAGTCTTTGAACACCTGACTGTCCCTCCTGAATAGAGAGGAATGGCCTCATTTTTCCTGAAGACACCACAGTGGGAACAAGCAGGAAGGACCTGGAGCTGCACTGAGATTGCCGCTCACTCTGGGATTGGTGCTGGCTATTTATGCAGTCCCTTGCTGGGACGAGCACAGGTGACATATCAGAGAGCACAAACCACAGCTGACTCCCTGTGAAGACGGAAAGATTGTTTTAAATAATTTTGAGTCTCTTTTAATCAAAAGTATTATGGTTTAATCTTTGTCCTCCTTTATCTTGAGCTATCTTTGCTGAATCTCTGGCCAAAGCTGAGAGCAAAAATATATATATCTTTTTGCAATAGTTTATCTTTTATGAGAATTTCTCTGTGGCATATACCCCTATTTTATTTGGGTACATTTGGTTTCTCCCAAAAGGACTGTATCAGCTGGCATTAGGAAACCTTAGAAATGTGTTTACACTAAAACACTGTTGAATCTTCAAGATGACCCAAGTCTAAAGGGACTGTTATTTTATTAATGGAACTCTGTTTTTTCTAAACTTCCTTTTGTGAAACTAAATTCTCTCACAAGTTGGGACTGAGTTGAGAGGCAACAAGCAAACTTACGTTAACTCGATATCAACTATAAATGATGCTAAGAGGAGAAAAGCTGACTCTGTTTGCGTTTCTATCTCTGAACCAGCTCAGCATGTGGCCAAATTTTGGCAGCCCCGAATTCACTGCCTTCCAAAGTGCTATCTTCAAAGGTCTTCTTGCGGCACCTTTGCATTCAAATTTAAGCAATCAATAGAAAGAAACTCAGAGAGGTGTTCCAGGATCCCAGGACAACGTGCTCTGGGTGAGGAGTCCAAGTTAGTCTTAGTTTGACGACGTTCTTCAGGCTGCAAAAGAAAAGAAAAATTACTTTCTTATTCAATAGCATTTGCATCAGAAGAACTCCAACCACTTAAGCAAAAAAAAAAAAGGATTCCCTTCACTTCTCATCTACTTGGGTTCTATCTGTGCATTGTTCTAGGGCTACGCTATCTAGCCTTTACCTTAGGGGAAGAAAGATAGCTATTATTTTTTAACCCACTAGTCCATTGTAGGACAGATAAACCCCTCTCTTGCTCCTTGGAGGATGGTGTCAAGGGTAGATGTGCAGCCAGAAGATGGAGAGCTGAATCCCTTCACACTACCAACCACTCCCCAGCCTCGCACCAAACCCTGGTAGCCTGTCCTGACCTTTGCTAACACTGTTGTGAGCTCTACAAACCACTCTCACTGAGCAGGCTCTGTCCACGGAGGAGATGTGCTCCTTGGGGGAACTATATAGTGGTGAGAATGCAATATGAAACATGGCGCCTCTGTGGGCCATAAGGAAAATGGCTCATGTTCTTTTACACATTTAAATCCAGAGATTTTTTTTTTTAATTTTTTGTTTATTGCAGTAACATTGGTTTATAACATTGTAAAAATTTCAGGTGTACATCATTGTACTTCTATTTCTGCATGGACTGCATCATGTTCACCACCAAAATACTAATTACAACCCAAAACCACACACATGTACCGAATCATCCCTTTCACCCTCCTCCCTCCCCCCTTCCCCTCTGGTAACCACCAATCCAATCTCTGTCCCTATGTGTTTGTTTATTGTTGTTATTATCTACTACTTAATGAAGGAAATCATATGGTATTTGACCTTCTCCCTCTGACTTATTTCACTTTGCATTATACCCTCAATGTCCATCCATGTTGTCACAAATGGCTGGGTTTCATCGTTTCTTATGGCTGAGTAGTATTCCATTGTGTACATATACCACATCTTCTTTATCCATTCGTCCCTTGATGGGCACTTAGGTTGCTTCCAAGTCTTGGCTATTGTGAATAACGCTGCAATGAACACAGGGGTGCATGTACCTTTACAAATTGGTGTTTTCAAGTTCTTTGGATAAATACCCAACAGCGGAATAGCTGGATCATATGGTAGTTCTATCCTTGATTTTTTGAGGAATCTCCATACTGTTTTCCATAGTGGCTGCACCAGTTTGCACTCCCACCAGCAGTGTATGAGAGTTCCCTTTTCTCCACATCCTCTCCAGCACATATTGTTTCCTGTCTTGTTAATTATAGCCATTCTGACGGGCGTGAGGTGATATCTCATTGTAGTTTTGATTTGCATTTCCCTGATAGTTAGTGATTTTGAACATCTTTTCATGTGTCTGTTGGCCATCTGTATATCTTCTTTGGAGAAATGTCTGTTCAGGTCTTTTGCCCATTTTTTAATTGGGTTGGTAGTTTTTGTGTTGTTGAGATGCATGAGTTCTTTATATATTTTGGAGATTAAGCTCTTATCAGAAGTATGGTTTACAAATATCTTCTCCCAATTGTTAGGTTGTCTTTTCGTTTTGTTGATGGTTTCCTTTGCTGTGCAGAAGCTTTTTAGTTTGATGTAGTCCCATTTGTTTATTTTTTCTATTGTTTCTCTTGCCCGGTCAGACGTGGTGTTTGAAAAGATGTTGCTAAGACCAATGTGGAAGAGCATACTGCCTATGTTTTCTTCTAGAAGTTTCATAGTTTCAGGTCTTACATTCAAGTCTTTAATCCATTTGGAGTTAATTTTTGTGCATGGTGTAAGGTAAGGGTCTACTTTCATTTTTTTGCATGTGGCTATCCAGTTTTCCCAACACCATTTGTTGAAGAGACTTTCTTGTCTCCATTGTATGTTCTTGGCTCCTTTGTCAAAGATTAGCTGTCCATAGATGTGTGGGTTTATTTCTGGGCTTTCGATTCTATTCCATTGATCTGTGTGTCTGTTTTTGTGCCAGTACCATGCTGTTTTGGTTACTATAGCTTTGTAGTATATTTTGAAATCAGGGAGTGTGATACCTCCAGCTTTGTTCTTTTTTCTCAGGATTCCTTTAGCTATTCGGGGTCTTTTGTTGTTCCATATAAATTTTAGGATTCTTTGTTCTATTTCTGTGAAAAATGTTGTTGGAAGTTCGATAGGGATTGCATTGAATCTATAGATGGCTTTAGGAAGTATGGACATCTTAACTATGTTAATTATTCCAATCCAAGAGCACGGAATATCTTTCCATTTCTTTGTGTCTTCTTCAATTTCTTTCAGAAATGTTTTATAGTTTTCGGTGTACACATCTTTCACCTCTTTGGTTAAGTTTATTCCTAGGTATTTTATTCTTTTTGTTGCAATTGTAAATGGGATGGTATTCTTAATTTCTCTTTCTGCTACTTCGTTGTTAGTGTACAGAAATGCAACTGATTTTTGTATGTTGATTTTGTATCCTGCAACTTTACCATATTCGTTTATTACTTCTAAAAGTTTTCTGGTGGATTCTTTAGGGTTTTCTATATATAAAATCATGTCATCTGCAAATAGTGACAGTTTCACTTCTCCCTTTCCAATTTGGATCCCTTTTATTTCTTTCTCTTGCCTGATTGCTCTGGCTAGGACTTCCAATACTATGTTAAATAGGAGTGGTGACAGTGGGCATCCTTGTCTGGTTCCTGTTCTTAGAGGGATAGCTTTCAGTTTTTCACCATTGAGGATGATATTAGCTGTGGGTTTCTCATATATGGTCTTTATTATGTTGAGGTACTTTCCTTCTATACCCATTTTATTCAGAGTTTTTATCATAAATGGATGCTGTATCTTGTCAAATGCTTTCTCTGCATCTATTGAGATGATCATGTGATTTTTGTTCTTCATTTTCTTAATGTGGTGTATTACGTTGATTGATTTGCGAATGTTAAACCATCCCTGCATACCTGTAAATCCAGAGATTTAAATCTGATGTGTGAACGTCAGTGAGAACTTCCTTATGACTCTAAATAGCCGGCAAGTGGCATAATGTTATGGATACATTAAGCCAAATGCAATGTAATAGATAAAAACTGCAAAATCTTTCAGTGGCTTTTCTTGCCCTGCAAGATATTTAAACCTCACCCTATTTTTCAGCATTCTAAAGTCCTATCCATCACAACCTTATCCTTTCCTCCTACACCACTCCATTCCACTAAGCTTTGAGCTGTCAAGTTTTCTTCCTCCTCACAACGTTGGTCCACTCCTCATTTCCTGCTTTCCCTTGGTTTTGCTGTTAATCACCATAGTTTTTCCCGTCTCCATTATTTCCTTTGGAGATTTGGTGAATTATGTGCCACGGTCTTGTCATAGCCACCTCCTCAAACTCTTTTTTATTCTCTCTTTTTTTAAATCTCTCTCATACTGAAAGACAGAATTTCATTCCATTTCTTTTCTTTTTTAACGTTAGACATTGGACCCAGAGACCTGATCACAATCACTCTCAATTCCTTTGAAGCATTACATCTGGAGTCAGTTGCATTGAGTGTATAGGTTTCTTCCTCTACATCTTTTCCTTCCATTTCTCTGCTTTAAATTTCTCCCAAATAAGTTCTTCGTTGGTGGGCTTTTTTATCTGTCCTAACCTTTCAAATCTACTATGAGCTGTTGAAAATGCACTGGGTCTAATTAAACTGTGTTGAATGTTAGTAAGTGGCATTATCTCTCTTCTCGGCCTTTTGGGCTGTGGGCAGTGATCAGGGAGGTGGTCAGAGCATCCAGAGGTGAAAAGCATTGTGAGGAACCAGGCTCTGCATGCTCCACTATGAACTCGGGGTGGGCCAGCCTCAGAAGAGGGCTGGGAATCACACCAGGAGAAAAAAAACAACTATCTTCAGAAAATGGGCTGGTGTAAACTTAATACCTTCCAATTCAACAAATTTTCAAATAACTCAATTCCTATAATGAATTCATTAATAGGTACTGATGACTCCACCCATTAAGCAAGACAAAAGCATCTAAAATGATTCTGGCCCCTTGAAAGGATGAGGAGCATATCTGATTCATCTTTGTATCTCTAGCACATAGAAGAGACTCGATATGTCGCAAATAATAATTTGCAAAACCAAATTAATCCTTGGTTTTAGGATAAACTTCATCTTTGTCAATTCTTTTTTTTTTTTTGGTGAGAAAGATCAGCCCTGGGCTAACATCCGATGCCAATCCTCCTCCTTTTGTTGAGGAAGATTAGCCCTTGGTAACATCCATGCCCATCTTCCTCTACTTTATATGGGACGCTGCCACAGCATGGCCTGACAAGCGGTGCGTCAGTGCGCGCCCCAGATCTGAACCTTCAAACCCTGTGGCGCCAAAGTGGAGTACGCACACCTAACCGCTGTGCCACAGGGCAGGCCCTATCAATTCTCTTTTAATTTCAAGAAATAAAGAAGAACTCCATGTATAAGTTTCCTATTGCTGGTGTAACAAATTACCACAAACTTAGTGGCTTAAAACAACTCAATTTTTTATCTTACAGTTCTGGAGGTCAGAATTCCAAAATCAGTTTCACTGGGCTAAAATCCAAGTGTCATCAGGGCTGCATTCTTTCTGGAAGTTCTAGGAGAAAATCCATTTCCTTACCTTTTCCATGTTCTAGACGCTGCTCACATCCCTTGGCTCATGACCCCTTCCTCCATCTTCAAAGCCATTACTCCAACCTCAGTTTCTATCCTTACATTTCTCCCTAACTCTGATCCTCCTGCCTCCCTCTTATAAGGACTCTTGAGCTTACATTGGGCCTACCCAGATAATCCAGTATAATCTTCCCATCTTAGGATTCTTAACTTACTCACATCTGCAAAATCCCTTCTACCATGTAAGGTAACATATTCACAGGTTCTGGGAATTAGGATGTAGTCATCTTTGGGGGGCAATTATTCATCCCACCACATTCCAGGTAAAACATAAGTTTATTCTATCACACTTCTGCTGAAATTTTTTCCAACTCTCTCCTTGTACTTCAGGATAGAGTTCAAGAACTCCCAGGATGCTTCATGACCCATCCTGCCTACTTCTCTAGCAGTTCAAATTTTCTATTAAGAGCACAGATTCAGGTTCCAGCCATCTGAGTTTTTATGAGCTATGAAAACCAGGGTAAGTTACATGACCTCTCTAAGTTTTGTTTTCTCACCTAGAAGTGGGAAAAAACAGTCATCTAACCCACAGAGTTATTGGTGAGAATTAAATGAGATAAATAATGTAAGTATAGCCTTTAGCTGAGTTCCTGGCACATTAGAGGACAATAAATGGTAACTAGTTCTAAAAATATTATATCATATTATTATTATCAATTTATTCAAGTCAGTAACTATTTGTCAAGCAACTACTATGTGCCAATAACTGTTCTAGCCACTTGGGATACATCAATGAACAAGACAGACAAAGATTTCCACCCTTGTAGAGTTCACATTCTGGACACAAGGAATGAATAGAGAAATAAATAACAGGGCAAGTTAGATGCTGATACATGTTCTAGAAAAATTTACAAGAGCAAGGTAAGGGAGACTGGGATGCTGGGATGGGAGGTCATGCTGCAATTTCAAACAGGGGAGGGGAGGAGGTCAGTGTAAGCCTTATTGAGTAGGTGACCCATGAGCAAGAGTCTGAAGGAAGTGAGTGGGCTCACATTCCAGTCAGAGGGAGGAGTGAGTGCCAAGTCTCTAAGGTGGGAGAAGAGTGCATTTGAGGAGCAGCAAGAACGCCTGTGCAACTCAGTGAAGCAAGGAGAGTAAGCCACTCTGGGCAGGGAATCCTACTTAGATCAACTCTTTGGAAAGTTATGAGGATCCTAAGGGCCTCGTAAGACACAATAGGGCCTTTGGCTTTTGCTCTGAGTGGAATGGGAAGCCATTGCGGAATTTTGAGCAGGGGAGTGACGTGCTCTGACTTGGATTCTAAAAGCATCCCCCTGACTGCATGTGGGGAATCCACTGGAGGGAGGTGAGTATAAGGGCAGGGAGTCAGACAGGGACTATGGCAGTAATGCAGAAGAGACGTGGCAGCGTCTCACACCAGGGCGGTGGCAGTGGAGGAATTGAGGAGTGCTCAGATTTCAGATATGCTTTGAAGATAAAGCCAATAAAATTTCTTGATGGAGTGGATGTGAGGAGTGAGAGAAAGAGCGGAGTCAAAAATACTACAATATGGATGGGCCTTGAAAACATTATGCTAAATGAAAGAAGCCAGACACAAAAAGCCACATATCGTATAATTCCATTTATATGAAATGTCCAGAATAGGCAAATCCATAGCTACAGAAAGGAGATTAGTGGTTGCCAGGGGCTGGGGAGAATGGGTAATGATTGCTAATGGGTAAGGGATTACTTTTGGGAGTGATGAAAATATTCTGGAATTAGATAGTGGTGATGCTTCCACATTATGAATGTACTAAAAGCCACTGAATTCTACTTTAAATGTACTGTAAAATGGTTAAAATCATGAATTTTATATTTTGTAAAGTTGATCTCAATTAAAAAACAATAACTCATGGTATCTCGGCTTGAGCAACTGGAAGAATGGATTGGCCATCAACTGACATGAGGAAGGCTGTGGGTCAACAAGACTAGCTGCGGGGAGATGAACAGTTCAGTTTTGGACATTTTGAGTCTGAAAGGCCTATGAAGCACCCAAATAGAAATGTTGAAAAGATAGTTTGGTATGCAAGTTTGTAGTCGGGAGGAGCAATTAGGCAAGAATATATAGAATTTGAGAGCTGTTGGCATAGAAAGGGCATTGAAAGCCACGAGACTGAATGAATCACTAAAGGTGTGAAATGCAGATAGAGGAGAGCACCTGGAATTGAGTTCTAGGAAACTCTGAAGTTAAGAACCTAGGGAGAAAAAAAAGGAACCAGCCAAGGAGATGGAGAAGGAGTAACCAGAGAGTAGGAATAAAATCAAGAGAGATTACTACTATCTTCTGTCGCTCTCCCAAGTTCGCCTTCTTGATCACACATCAAGGTGCTGGTCAGTGTCGTGATGTGTCATGTCTTGAGGAGGCTCCCCACATGCTGTTCTCTGTAATGAGAGGGCTCTTTCTCCTTTCTCAACTGGTTAACTCCTTCTCATCCTTCAAAACTAAACACAAATATCACCACTTTTAAGAAGCCCACCTTTCTCCTCTAGCCTGGTTTAGACGTCCCTCTCTTGTGCTCCCACAACACCCCATGTGTAATTTACCATAGCCCTCTTCGCGCTGCACAGTAAATCCAGCTCACACGTCCACCTCCCCCTCCAGACTCAAGACAAGGCTATGCTTTTACAGCATACTTAGCATTTAGTCCAGCATTCAGCACATAGAAAGTACCTAAAAAATATCCACTGAATGAAAGACAAATATATAAATGCCTTACCTCACTCCATAGAAATGTTCTTAAGAAGTTAAATGTACATCAAAGTGCTTAGGAATTTTTCATATTCATAATCCTCTGTTAAACGAACTGGGTGGGAATGCTACTTAAATCAACTCTGTGGAAAGTTATTTTATAAAACAAAGAATTCTATTCTACCGCAAAAAAATCACCTCCAAACCAGCTGTTATTGCAAGTTTAGATTTCTATACATATATTTGGGATTCATATCCTATTCCAATAAAATGAATTTGAGGATATACTTTCATATTGCACTTTTACATGTACTTTTAATTATAATCCAAATTATAATATATATTTGGATGTTTGGGGTAAAATAAAATCTAAAAACAACTGCCAGAATATTTATAAATAAAGTTCTCCGCATTTAAAGTGGGGAACTGGATCAGCACACGCTGTAGTGCTTCCTGTGGATGTAAACTGTCCAATGAAGAATAGTTAAAACTATACACAGGTATTTAATGAGAATTAAAATATTGTGTTCAAGTCTTTGCATTCAAAAACAATAAATCAGGGGCCGGCCCGGTGGCGCAAGCGGTTAAGTGCGCGCGCTCCGCTGCGGCGGCCCGGGGTTCGCTGGTTCGGATCCCGGGCGCGCACCAACGCACTGCTTGGCAAGCCATGCTGGGCGGCGTCCCATATAAAGTGGAGGAAGATGGGCACAGATGTTAGCCCAGGGCCGTCTTCCTCAGCAAAAAAAGAGGAGGATTGGCGGATGTTAGCACAGGGCTGATCTCCTCACAAAAAAAAAAGAAAAAAAAAAAAAAAAAAAAAAAAAAAAAACAATAAATCAAAAATCTCTCAGGAATTTTTTATCACATGAGGAAAATTCTCTCTCAACTTTAAGAACTTTTGTAATCTTATTAAAGAAAATGTAAACTCTGACCCCTCAGTCATGTTTAGAAAAAGTAATTCCATATGTTTATTAAATTAGAAAAGGTAATTATGTCAGAGGCCAAACATGCAGAAAATAAAGACAAACTCGAAGGGAAAGACACCTCATGATCACCCCTTTCCCCTTGAGATTAATCTCTGACCATGAGGGAAGATTCTGGACAAGGCTGAGTGACTTAGGTAGCTAAAGAGGGACTCAAATTTTGGATCTGCCATTTAAAGGGAAATAAAACAATAGCAGGGAATTGCAACAAAATCCTTTTAATCATTGCCCTGGCATGGCCATAATTCCCGCTATTAAGCCTTCCAGCTCTCCTGGGCTTTATGGCCCACGCTCCTGTTTCCACTTTTCTACCTTTAACTTCTGAGGAGTGTTTGGTATGAGGAAAACAATTTAACAACTCAGGGTCTTGCCTCTAGATTTGCTACAAGCAGAGTTCAGTTACAGGCCGACTTTGGGAGTATTCTGGAGTTCTTTCTGTCTCTTGAGATTTACCAAACATCATTCAGCGAGGAATCGGCAGGCTAAGTACAAAGTGTGTCACAGGAGTGTTACGTTATGACCTCATTGCTTACTGAGTGGGATTCAGCATAATCGTCCTCAATATAAAGCTTGTCTTTCTGACAGATTCTGTAAGAAAGAGGTTTAATGGGAACAAAAGAGGGAACACCTTGGAAATCAGCCTCACCAGTTCCCCGCCTCCCAAATATCTCACTCAGGCTCGCAGCCACGTGCACCACACAGCAGCCGTGATACCTAATTACACTGCCACTAGAGGAACTATTTGTACGTGTCAGTCACAGGACTAAACCGACAGAAAAGTGCTGCAGGCCAACTTATTCACAAATATGCCTTCTCTCGACTGAAAACATGCAATGTGATGTAATCTTCTGAGAGCGTCTCTTGTTAGAGACTTGCAAAGAATGTTAGGGTTGTCTGTGCGTTGGGTTGTGGAAGGACTAGCCTATAGACCTAAGAACACATTGAGGAGATTTTTTTCCTTAGTGTTAAAGACCAGCTTGGTTAACTCATCACTACCCACGTCTCTCACTAGATTTCAGGCCCCAAGTCTGTCTGTCATTTTTAACATCAAAATCTTCTAGTTAATTTTCTGACAAGCATATTTTTTTCCTCTACAGCGTGTGTATAAACAGTAGCCAAAATATACAGCAGTCAGGAAAACAGGTAATTATAAACACTCACTTCTTAGGCCAGAGTCCAGGCCCTGAAATTTAATAACATGTCAGACCGCAACTTCAGAGCTGTGGTCACACACTATTCTGACATGTAAACTTACCTGTCCCATCCTGGGAGATTTCCAGATTCAAACCAATTGTCATGATGAACTGCGTCTAGTTTTAGAACTTCAGGGTCATTATACTTATTGTTTTCTGCACCACATGACCTAGAAATCACCCTTTTCCAAAACTAATTTTAATGCATGTTGCCTCATCAACAAGAAGCATAAACCATACCTAATATAATTATTCCTTCAGTCTACTAGTACATGCCCTTTGTGAGGGCAAGAATCATTCTCTGTGGCAATATATTTAACACTAAACTCAGTGCCTGGCAAATGTTAGGTGTGTACTTAGTAGTTAATAGCTTTTAACATGAATCTGGCAGTATCATTAAATTATTGAGGTTCTAGTGGGACTTCCCGTTCTTTAAGGAAGGACCTAGACTTTGTGTGCCTTTTTTAATGCCTCCAAGGTCTAGCACTAGCTGCTATAACTCTGGTGTTGGCTAGAAGGCAATATTTTACCTCCAAAATGACAAGAACGATGATTAAATTATGAGTTTTGCTACGTTTATCTTAGGTCGAGATGACATTTATCTCTGCACAAGTAAGTCATGTAGAAAGAAACGAAATGATGAAAACATAGTAAATAAAGTAAAATTTCGAATTGTTTTTAAATCTTTTCACTTGGCAAATGGGCTGTTGCTTCTCCATTTTACCCCAAAGTAATAAAATAGGATTTCTCTAAAAATGTGCAGTAAAATATGCTTTTTGATCATATCTATTGTTCTTTCTTTCCTCCTTTCATCCCAACTGGTGAATTCTTTGCCACAAGAGAAAAAGGCTTCAAAGACCACTATTGGGGCTGGCCCCATGGCTTAGCAGTTAAGTGCACGTGCTCCACTACTGGCGGCCGGGGTTCGGATCCCGGGCGCGCACCCACACACCGCTTGTCCGGCCATGCTGAGGCCGCGTCCCACATACAGCAACTAGAAGGATGTGCAACTACGACATACAGCTATCTACTGGGGCTTTGGGGAGAAAAAGGGAAAAAAAACAAAGCAGGAGGATTGGCAATAGATGTTAGCTCAGGGCTGGTCTTCCTCAGGAAAAAGAGGAAGATTGGCACGGTGTTAGCTCAGGGCTGATCTTCCTCCCAAAAAAAAAAAAAAAAGACCACTATATTATTATTTTGATAATTTTGTGTTTGATAGCTAATTTAAAGCATTAGTGGATACAGGTAGAAATAATAATAACAATTTCAACTCTTATTTGAACAATCTGAAAAGGATTTTCATGTTCATTGTCGTCTTAGAAAAATAACCATAGAGTTCACTACTTCTAAAAGAAATGGAGCAGATGGTTTCCTTTTTTAATTTATCCAGAAATCTTTCCTTCCATAGGTATACCACTTGAAATTCAAATATCCAGTCAATCATGTCATTGTAAATACGTCTACAACGTAATGATACTGTCTTATAAAAGAAAGCAGAACTTAAATCTTCCCAACAGAGTCCTGTGCTTCAGGGAAGCCAACTTGGGAGGAGTTCCTTATTTTCTCTGCACAACCTTCTTTAACAACACAGGAATTCATCACTATTGAATAATATATAATATATATAAGACATAAGGATTTATCTAATACTATAGCATTTCTCATACTGTATTTTGTGTATTTCTTCCATGCCTATCCCATTCCCACAAACCAAAGTGGATTGAGCACTCATCAAAGAATAGGCTAAGTCTCACTCATCATTTTTATTCCCAGTACCTAGTAGGGTATCAGAATAATAATAATAGGCCCTTGATAGATATCTGATGAATAAATTAATAAACCAAAAAGTGATGCAATTAATGCTAAAATTCATTTTCTGAAACTCTTTTTTAAACTATCTTCAGAACCATTTTTGCAAGGCATCCAAGAAAATGATTCTCATTGCTTCATAGTGACATCTCACATGTAAATTAAAATTATACTCTGTGCTTTATTCACATGACATGATTGTGAGGTTTCCACAATGGAATTCATTGTTAAAAGGATGAAAGTCTTTGAGAATATCCACTAGACCATGCTTTGGGATCTGAAGGCAGCAGTGGCACCGGAAACTGCTTTCCCAAGAGAATAACATGTTGGAAGCCATATTTATCCCTATGATTTTTATCATCATTTTGTAGATACACTTCCTGGGAGAAAATGTTTGCCACTATTCTGAAAGAAGCTAAGTTCAGCAATGACAAAGCCACACTATGCTCCCTATGGGAAATACAAGCAAAGCCACAAACACTAGCAGAGCAACTTATGTGGCGTCCATGTCACCTAGTCTCTGATTCTAAGAGAGATTGACAACTTATAGGTGATTAATCCATCCCCTTTTGTGAACAATCTAATTAGAAAAATCCATGTTAAAAAAACTCAACAACTGAGTTTTAGTATTAAGCTAGAAATCCCCCTATGCTTCAAATGAGAAGGTTGTCTCAATTCCATTGCAGCCATTGGCAGGAATACCTTTTCAGGGAATTCAGGAATACACAAACCTAGCTCCTGCTAAGAAAAAGTCCCCTTTGTGGTACCAAAGGATTTTCATAGAACATGACAGCTGTTTTCATAGAGAATTATACAGAGAGTTCATAGAGAAGTACAGCAGAGCATAACCTAATAGATCACATTAGTGTATATTTTGGGTGTATAATATGTACATGCATATTAGATTATACTCTAATCTAATATACTAATGGTAGAAGTTAAACTGAACGGCTAAGAGGAAGAAATTGGCTTCCTAACGAAACCCTGTGTGAAGTCAGCCATAGATGACAGAGCACAAGCTTACCTATACACACACCACACACACACGTGCAAGTGTGTACACACACACATACACACATCCCATTGTGTGATGTGTGACATATCTCTGATTCATATGACATATCTCTACATTTTAATTCCAAGAATTGAGGACCCCTTTAATTTTTAATAAGACCACATTTAGGGACTGAAGAGAGCGAGATGACCAAAATTTCTGGAGTGTCAGAGTCTTTGTTAGGCAATTTATTCACCTAAATCATTTTCACTTTCCTGTACAATGTTGATTCTTGCCTCTGCAATCTTTGCTTATGCTGTCTCCACAATGTGGAATATTCTTTTTCTTCCTCTTCACCTGGGTAACTCCTACTCTTCTTTTAAGATCTGCCTCTCAAGCCTCAGGTATCACCATCTTGAGAGCAAGCCCTGACAAGCTCCCACACTGCCAGGGCTGGGTTAGTTGCTCACCATCTGTACTTCCCAAATGCATCCCTCTATCCCAGCACTTATCACTCTCTACTCGAATAACCACTCCTGGGCTTCCCTCCCCTGCTAAACTGCCATCAAGGAGTTTTGGCTATTCATCTTTTTTTTTTTTTTTTTTAGAATTTTATTTTATTTTTTCCTCCAAAGCCCCAGTAGACAGTTGTTATGTCATAGATGCACATCCTTCTAGTTGCTGTACGTGGGACGCGGCCTCAGCATGGCCGAAGAAGCGGTGCGTCGGTGCGCGCCCAGGATCCGAACCCGGGCTGCCAGCAGCGGAGCGCAGGCACTTAACCGCCAAGCCACGGGGCTGGCCCTGGCTATTCATCTTTGCATTACCAAGCATAATACCTGGCACTTAAAAGGAGTTTTAAAACTGTTTGTTAAATAAATAAATGAATTATCTTCTTAATTCATTTAATATTATCAATAACTCTGGTATTAGTTTTCCCAGCTTAGAAGAGACTGGGCTTGCAAAATTGTTAACTTGTCCAGGTTCACATAATTCATAAGGAACGATCAGGATTTACACTCTGCAATAATTAGAAAGCCAATTATTTTTCCTTTGCACCCGATTAAGAGGTTGGAAGTAAAGGATGAAGAGCGTTAACTCTTGTAAATTATAATAAGCAGCATGGGGCACTGACATTAAAGAGAGAGACCCACACAGTGAAGGGCCCATTGACCAGCAGGCTCTGTTTACCTCATCACCAATTCTCCTCCCAGAAATACTTAGTATCTTTGGCTAACTTGATGTTGATGATCGAAGGCAACTAAACATAGGGTCAATGGTCAGCACAAGTTCAAAATTCCATGAAAACTAAATCCAGTTATTGTAAAAAGAAGAAAAAGGTTTTGCTCAATGTCTTTAATGTCCAGGTATTAATCTGTACAGTCACAGAGAGCACAGTTTCATTCCTGATATAGTCTGATGTAAAAGTCAACACCAGAGTCTTCACGTTTCAGGATGATATAGTAAAGACATTTGTATCTCCTATCCTTTCAAAAATTATCCCCAAACAGTAAGTAGAATGAGAAACAGAAACACAAACTCTTTCACCAATAGTATTAGGAGACATCTACAACCTCATACTATAGTATATATAGAAAGAGAATGGTCCCAACAGAGAGCAGGAGGGTCAAAATAAGTTTCTCTAGATGGCACTATGAATGAGAAGTAAGCTGAGTCCCTCTGTGAAACTTTGGAAATGCTCAGGCATTGAACACACCAAGAAGGCAACAAGGAAGAGAATGGCCGAAAACAGGGGAGTTATTTGAATTCTATGGTAAAGTCAATTATAACTCCAGGTTCCATCCCTACCAACTGAAACCCTTCCCCCTCCAAAGATAGGTGGTATGGTCTCCGAAGAAACTGAACTAGAAAGGCTCCTGAAACAAGGACCCAGATATTCAGACGGATAGTAGACTAAAAACTTAGTGATTAAGTGCAAGTCTGAATGCTGAACAGACTTCAGTATTCAGTTTGCATACCCCCAGGCTCCCTATCCCCTCTACCTCTGACCACCAACAACCAAGCTTAAAACTCTTAGGCAGGAAACTGGAGGATTCTTCTCAGAGGTACCACCCCATTGAAAACATCTATTAGATACTGACATTTGAGTCACCAGTGAAAGGGCCAGTTAGCAACTAGACCACCACAGTGAGGCATCACACATATTCACATTTTTAGTAACCCACTTTTTACATATGAAAAGACAGCTAAGGATTACTAGGCATCTGAGGAAAGCTTCCAAGATGAACAAGGGAGAGAAAAACAAATAAACAAAAGGGAACTCAGAGATAACAGAGAAACTGCAGGAAGTGTAGAGAATTTCAAAGAAACCGTGAAACAAGAACAGATTGTTATATAAGGAGAATAATCAGAGAAGAAGAAAGAGTTCTTGGATATTAAAAGTATAATAGCTAAATATTTTTATTCAGCAAAAAGTGAAAATGTCAAGTCAAACAAATCTTCCCAAAAGTAGAACAAAAAAATCTAAAGGATATATAATAGAAAAGATAACATAGAGATAGAAAATTTATTCAGAAAATCCAATTTCCAAAAAGTGAGACTAGAGAACATGGCAGAAAGAACATTATCAAAGAAATAATATGAAAAAATTTCCCAGACTCTAAATTGGAAGGGCCTGCTGAGTACCCAGCACAATAACAAAAAAAAAAAAGGCCCCACCAAGGCATATTATTGTGAATTTACCAGAATGCTAACAATAAAAAGATCTTAAGAGCTTCCAGAGAAGAAAAAAAGTTATATACAAAGGGCTGGGAAACAGAATGACATCAGACTTCTCATAACAATACTAAAGGCAATAATTAGGCCTGAAAATGCTAAGTGAAAAAAATTTTCGAGAATCTTATATCTTGGCAAACCAAAAATCAAGTGCAAGAATAAAATAAAGATAATTTAAGACATGCAAAATCTCCAACATACCCACAAAATTTTTTCTCAAGAGGTTACCAGAGGATACATTTCACCAAAATGAGGGAGTAAGCATAAAAGAGAGGGAGAAATGGGATTCAGAAAATAGATGATACAACAGGCAGGAGCAAGTCCCAGGGAATTCCCAGGATGACAACCGGCAACTGGCCCAAAGATAGTTCTCTCTGGAGCAGGAATTGAGATAATTATTAACTACAGAGAAAGCAAAAAGTTATAAAAAACAGAGAAAAGAATCACAAGATATAACTTGGCTCAGCTTATAGATATGTGTGTATATCACTAAATAGAAATATAACCAAAAATTCTGATACTATTGCACATAATACCAGGTGCCATAGTTCGTGGTAAAAATACTAGTCACCACAGGCCAACACGAAGATGAGCAGAGTGAGAGAATGCAGGCAACAGCCTTGAAGGTGCGGAGCCTCTGGTTATACCTCCTCCAACAAGGCCTACCAAATATTCATTGCATAAATGGATAGGTAAATGAATGAGTTTTAGAATTAAATCAACTATCTATGTATTTCTCTTTTTGCCAAAGAGAACAGTTTCATTAAGTATGCAAACATCAGACATGCTGATTATAAGATGATTTGTAGAAACTATTCTCCAACAGTCCTCAAATCCTAAAGTTTATTTCAATTTGTTACACTTTTTTGTTGTGCTTTTTTTGGCATGCTATCAAGTTTTTTGAGCCTCAAAAAATATGAAGAGCTATGCTTTATTTACTGTCTATTTTGATCCAGTCACTTTATAAACATTTATTTTTATCCTCATTCAACATCTTCCAAGGTAGGAAATAATGACTATACATGAATCGTTTTAAAACAAATTGGTTGAAATAGCAAATTGGCCAAACGATTAAATAGGTAAAAATGAATCTTATCAGACAGATTTTTTTGTATAAATTAGTCATTTTGTTATATCATTAGCAGTTTTGGTACTCTTTATGAATTTTTATGCATTTTGCAAATTTTTTAATTTGGAGAGGAACCCAAAAGTTTTTGCATTTTTGTCCATTTTCCAGATCGTTGGTTTTCAAGTACTATGTTCACTTTTAGCCAATTCTGCCTACTCTGTCTGGCAGTATTTTTTGTGAGTTTTAAATTTTTGTGTCCAGTTCTAAGTGAACTGATTGAAAGTAAAATGGTCTCAGAAATTCTTGTTTCTGATCAATAATTCATATACTGACAATGTCTGTGCATCCTAGAATGATTTTCTGATTTTTAATTAGCATTTTTTAATTTTACTTATTTTTCTTAGCTATTTCACCACTTTCTAAATACTCTGCTTTTTAAACAATTTAAACACATTTTCTATCATCATGCCAACTTTATCTTTTTAGTAACTGTGAAATAAAGGGAGCTGCACCATCTAGATGTACAATAATGAACTTGAGAAATAGATACAAAAATTCCTATTGGAATGCTCAAATAACAAGAAATAGTTTAGACAAATATTCCTCAGTTTTTCATTCCACATTGTACTTTTTAAAATAACATATTAGTGACCTTCTCAAGAATATTCAGCAAAAATTGTGCAAAAAAATAAAAATATAAAAATATCGTGCAATAAAATTCATGGAAATACTGGTTAAAGAAGTAAAAATAGGCATTGTTTCTATCGATACTTTACCTTTATTAATTTTGTCTTTTTGTTCTTTTGGATTCATTTTATCTTTTATTTCTAACTTTGTCCATTTTCATAAATGACTGAAAATAAATTAGAAATATAAGGAATCTCAGAAGCAAACAGAGAAATCATTCGAGTACGTTAAGAGTTGTTAAACCATCCTAGAAGTCATAAAACAAAGATTTTAAATGTGCTTTTTTTTAAAAAAACGCTTTTCAAGTCCATTAAAAGTTGCAAATCATATTTGAACAACTAGAGGCAGAAAATACCAATATTCAACCAATTAGTCATTTAACATAGTAATTGGCAAGTAAATAATCTGTTTCTCTTGCTTTTGTTATTGTCAGGTTACGGATGAGCAAACTGAGGGATGGGGAGGTTACGTAACTTGTCAACTGTCGCACAGCTGGTAAGGGCAGAGCCAGGATATGAATCCAGGCCTATTGACTTATTGACACAGCTCCCTCACTGGGCTTTATCTCCTGGCCCTCTGTTTTTCCTGCTTGATACTCTTAGTACCTGATTCCAAAGGGCTTGTCAAGTGAAAGTAAAGGGAAAATCGCACGTCTAGGTATTTCATTTCCCTTTGAGCTTTAGAAATAGCTTGATATAAGGGGAAATTGAAATGAGTGGTTAAAAATGAGACTGAGATTCCAGATGAATTTCAAATATATTTCACATATTCCTGATCCTGCCTCATCACGATTTGACTATTCTGGCAAATACGACCTCCAAATCACACTGGATTCTGAACAACCGTTTTCTCTGCAGCAAAGACCAGGCACAAAGAGAGGTGGGATCAGGGGCAAGTGATTTCTTCATTTTACGTGATTCCAAAGTGGAATTGCAGCTTCTTTGCCATAAATCCACAGGCTGCATACAAGTTTCTTGAAGCTCTTCTTGATTTATCAAATCAGAAAGATTTTTAAAAACCGGCAATCTATTTTAACGGGAACCAGTGCATTTCGCTGATGTTCTGGCTGTCTAAAGGATGTGCATGCAAAACGCAGTACATATTCAGTTCAATGGCACATGTTTGCCAGCGAGAGGAAGCCCTTGACTAAACTAGCAAAACCAGATATAAATAGATAAGTAAAAACTGAAGTATTTTTTAGCAAAGTAAGTTAGATTCGTGGTTTAAATTTCTTTCAATCATTTTTTCCCCTCTTTCAAAATATTAAATATGTAAGTTTGTTTACAATGCTAGTAAACAAACCTCACTTGGAAATTCACTATTATTTGGTGAGTCAGATCATCTTTTTTTTTCTTTCCATTTAAAGGGGGGATGGTGAGGGAGTCTATCACATTATATACATTATCTCCTTTATCTTTACAACAATCTGGTGAACAGGGCATTATTATACCCATTTCACAGATGGGATGGGAAAATTGATGCTCAGAGAAATTAAGCAATTTGCTCAAGGTCACACAGATAGTAAGTGTCTGAACAAACTTTGAGGACAGGTCTGCTGTTCCAAAGCCTCTATTCTATCTTGCATGTGGCTCTGCCTCCTAAGGAGGGAAAAATTCTCAAACACCTTATTAAGGTTTCTGAAAAATTATTAATTCGAGGGGAAACTTATGTTAAAAGCAACGAATGAAGACTAAAGGTCACTTATCTCTCTATGAATATGATCTATGAGATCTCTATGATCTCACCAAATACATCAGACTTTTCTTGAGATGATCCCACTAAGCGGGAGGAAACCTAGGAACCAGGCCTATCTCTCCCGACTGGAAATCCATCACAAGAATATAGATTGATTGGATACTGCATTACACTTTGGTCAGCTTTTTAAAAGTTAGATGTGGTCATGTCCCACAAGTCAGCCTTCCTGTCCATCACACAGAAGCTAATAGTTTGAGTGTAGATTTTTTCGTAGCCTCACTTTGCCTGATTCTGGCAGCCTCTCTCCCCCAGTCCTAATTATCAGTGGTAAAATGTAGTGTGTCAGGGCTGGGGGGTCATGGCTGGGGTTGAGGAATTGTCCAGTGGCCTCCCTTTCCCCTTGTTGTGCATTTCAGAACAGGTAGGCCTGGGGCACATCGCTTCATATTCTGTGCCAAACAATAGGCTTGGAGAAAAAGTAGTTTCTTGTTCAATCTGTGGCCAATTTGGGGGAATGATTCTTAAAATGAGCACAAAACAATTTGAAAGGGACGTTTATTCTAACAAGAAAGAGATAACCGCAGACAGAAAAACCAGGGGACAGGAATGGTTGTGGCATCTCACAAGACAGCACTGGTTTTATTTTTCAAGTCACAGGTTTAATGAAGAATGGCAGACTGTCAAGGGGAAGTTGTGAGCTTGAGGGAAAAGCTACCTCTTATCTTTTTGACTTTTTTATAACGGCGAGAGTACTTCTTGTGCTGCTGTTTTTACCTGGCCAGAGTGTCCAGGAGAAGCCATTTCCTCCCGCCGATAATCCTGTCCCTCTCACTGGTATGTTACTTTGGGGGACCCCCATTTAGAACTCAAGGGCATTAACTGGATCAGTTCTTCAAGTCCTCCTAAGATACTCGGAGTTTATCTTATTCACTCAGCTTGACTGCAATGCCATCACATTTTAAATTTATTTATTTATTTATTTTGTGTGTGTGTGTGTGTGTGTGTGTGTGTGTGTGTGTGAGGAAGATCAGCCCTGACCTAACATCCATGCCAATCTTCCTCTTTTTGCTGAGGAAGCCTGGCCCTGAGCTAACACCCATGCCCATCTTCCTCCACTTTATGTGGGACGCCACCACAGCATGGCCTGACAAGCAGTGCATTGGTGCGCGCCCGGGATCCTAACCCGGGCCACCAGCAGCGGAGCGCGCACACTTAACCGCTACACCACGGGGCCGGCCCCTGCCATTACATTTTAGAGAGTAAAGGGTCTCCTGTAAGTACTAAAAGTGCACATTTATGTGCTGGTCCCTTTCGTAAAATCAATCAGATTTAGCTCTGACACATAACTCAAAGACAGTTAACTTCAACAGAAGGAAGGCACCGAATATGATATTCCAGGATCAAGGAAGAATGCTCTTATTTTTTCCCCCCAAGTGAATTATATATTAACATGATTATGCAAATGTTTGAATGCAGAATCTATTTTGTTTTATCATTCTTGGTCTTCCAGAAAACTATATATCATTGTTACTCATAAAATCAATATAAGCACTAATATAGTAATAAAAATTAATAAATAATTTTTTAAATCCACACATTTATCAAAGATACAGAGATTCATACTGAATTACCTAGAGACTCCTCATTCAAAGTATTCTCTTCCAGTGTAAGGTCAGAGTGCACAAACTATAGTTCACCAAATTTGGGGTTCAGAAAACATGGTCACTCTATGTAGAACACAGCTGAAACTCTCTAAGAAGCTGTGGGACCATGGGTTGCCCAACAAGGCAAAATGCTAAGAATACCCTGATATGAACAAAGCAGGTCACTCCTGCTTATCTGCCAAGAGGTGCTGCAGAAGCCTAGCCCCAGAGACCAAAGATGGCACAGCAGTCCTCGCCCCTTGAGTCCACCATGCTTGGAATGGATTTCTGAATTGAAGGTCAGGCATGAGGCTTAGTTCAAAGGCAGCAGATGAGCAAAACAGACCACACTTTGCTGTGTTAATCCTTCACAGTGGGATTCACAGGGACCCTGTGACAAACAGAGGGCATGGCTGGAAAGAGCTATTCAAGTAAAGATGCTGATTGATGCAAAGATGTGTATCTATTGGAAAACAGCCAGCCCCTCATTTGTGTATATCATGTAGCCTTTTGTTCACCTGATCTAGGGCTCCCAGCTGGGAAATGGACCCTGAAAAACTTCTCCATGACATCGGATGCCCAGCTCGTCTCACTCTTTGTCTTAGTTCATTTGGGCTGCTGTAACAAAATACCACAGACTGGGTGGCTTAGAAACACGAGAAATTTATTCCTCACAGTTCTGGAGGCTAGAAGTCCAGGATCATGGTGCCGGCAGATTTGGTGTTTGGTGAGGGCTTCCTGGTTCATAGACGGTGTCCTCTAATTGTAACCTCACATGGTGGAAGGGGCAAAGGCGCTTTCTCAGACCTCTTCTAAATGGGCACAAATCCCGGAGCCCTCAAGACCTAATCACTTTCCCAAGGCCCCATCTCCTCATACCATGACTTTGGGGGTTAGGTTTCAACAAATGAACTTTGGGGGTGACATAAACATTCAGACTGTAGCACTCTTCTTTTCTCTAATTAACAACCAACAGAAAGAGGACCAAAGCACACATATCAGTCAAGTGACATTAAACGGGCCAGCCTATTTTCCCCCCTCACCCTGTTTTGCCAGAGTTAATATCTGTAATGCATTTCAAAATCCTTAAAGAAGATGTTATAAATAAATTAAACATATTTATTATTAACCCAAAATAGGTTAAATGTAAGTAGTAGGAATGAAGGACACCTTTTGAATTCTGGCTCTGAGATCAAACAAGAATTCATAAAGGAAAAGATGCCCAGCCCTGCTTCTTTTCGCCACATCCAGAGGTGTAATGAGATATCTAGCAGGCTTCTAAGGCCCAGGAAGCCACGGATGCTCCTGTCTTTCCAGCTCTCAGGAGGGACCACTTGCTATAGAAAAACTTCAGAGACATTTTCTAGACTTTGAAGTTTCTTTGGAAATCAGAAGTTGGGTTTCCCAAAGTTGGGGATGTTTGGGAGCATTGAAGTGTGCTTACAGAAAACAGATTTCCCAGGGGGACCTGCTGAGGAGGAGTATGAGGAGAGTATTGATTTGTCTTGGGAATGATGAGGCCAGATGAAGACCAAATCCTGTGCAGGATTTCAACGCTCTAGCAAATGATCAGTAGCATTAATTCTTCCTTTTGCCCAGGCTCCCACACAGCTCTGCAGGGTGCTGTAACTTATCTGATCTTTGTTTAAAATTGTGATATTTTGTTCATCGTGAAATTTTGTATTAATTTTCATTTTTTTAAATACTGTATCAAAATATCATTTATCTTGATGACTGAGTTTTTTGATGCCCTCCTTATATTTTGCACCCAAGGCAAGTGCCTCATTCACCTGGTCCTACTCTTGCAGTCTTTTACAGAAAGTTTGCTGACCTCTGACTGGAACATAAAGGAGGCAACAGAATTGTCTTTCAGTGAGAAAGAAAATCAGCAGCCATTAAGGATAAGCTTGAAGGAAAGGCAAAGAAAAATGAAAGCGTGTGGTGTGCATCTTGTCATCAACACAATATTGTGGTTAAGGCACTGTCAGTTGAGCCAAATGGAAGAGCTATCGAGCCCCCTCCCTCTTGGCTCTGCAGCCATCAGCTTGGTTTTAGCCTTCATCAGAAGAAGCAACAGGCTGAGTGCAACACATGAACAAGTAGTCATGGGAGCATGAATAGCCTGCAGTGAAGTCTAGTGCGGAGCCATCAGAGACAACCACAGCCAGCCAATGCCTCTTCAAGCAAGCCCAATGTTCTAACCCTACCAGAAGACCTATCACATTCCATTGGATTTCCATGAGCCTCTAGAGCATCTAGAGGCAGGGACATCTGTTTGCCATGTTATCAGTACTAAACTATTGATGAATGAATGAATGAAAGGATGAGTGAATGAATGAAAGATTAACTAGCACTGGCTCTGTAGACAGAGGCCCTGGGCACAAATCCCACCTTGTGTGACCTTCAGGAACTCTCTAAAGTTCAGTTTCCTCATCTGCAAAATGGAGATGAGAACGATAACTATTTCACAGGGTTTAGGAGAGGATCAAATGATAAAATGTTCCTAATAGTGTTTCATAAACTGTAAGAATGTGATTTAACAAAAGATTGTATTGGTTTAAGTGATACTGAGAAAAATGTTGAATGCTCTGGAGGGTATTTTTGGAGAAGGAGATACTCTTTGGAGCCAAAATAAAAATAGAGAGGGAAGGTCATGAATGATTAAAGGAGGTGAGTGTCTGCTACTGTCTATGGAAAACAGAAATCAAAACATAATTCCCTGAAAACAGAAAAATGAAGCTTTCAAGTATTGAAAAAATTGTGGCAACAGACCATGGTCATCATTCCTGCATAATGTGAATATGTTTCAGATTATACATCTAGTTTACTCAGGGCATAGTCAGAATCCCCCAAAGCCATCATTTTCTATTTTGAATGCTTTTCCAAATATGTAATATTCAAAATAAATGGTTAGATGCCACACACACAAAAAAAGAGAGCGCTCCAGTTTTTAATAGCTTGTGAAATGCAGCCATGGGCCTGCTGGTTGGGGTTGAAGGAAGTAGTCCATAAACAACTCCATCAAGCGTGACAGAGCATGTTTGAGCTACGTTTCACACAAAGGAAATTCTTCCATAGTTCCAAATGCCTGGGTCCCTCAAACAAGATTGCATCCTACTGGTAGAGACATAAGGCCCTTCAAGAAAGCCACAAGGAGATCCTGCGGCCCTAGTCTCAGGACCAAGAAGTGTGAGGTTTAAGATATGCAAGAAATGTGGGGTCTATTTCTTGCTCACCTCGATAATAATTTGATAAAATCTTTTCTAATAGCTATAAAATTAGGGTTTGTATGGTAGCTCACTGCAGAGGGGGACAATTTCAGTTTTACTTTGGACCAATTAAATATGCCTAGGAACAGACATATCTTTTGGCGAGGGAAAGGGGTGTAATTCTTTTAGATTTCTTCTAGTACTCAGAATTACCTCTCAAAGTGGTTACAGAGTCTGATAAAATAAGTTATTAGATTCCGTAATGATATCTAACGAAATAATTCAAATAGGTAGGGAGAACTGAAAGCCAAGATCAGCTCTACCACTTACTACCTAAGTGACCTTGGCAAGTTAGTTAAACTCCTCTGAACTACAGTTTCCTCCTGGGACAAGGGGATGACAATATCTATCTCAAGAGGGTTGATGTAGAATGAAATGAAACCATATCTGTAAAATGCCTGGTACACCGCCACACAATGTTTGCTATTACTTTTATTAACGGGCAGACCGTCCCCGCAGACAAGAGGGAAAAGGGCTGCTGGTAAGAGCTTTCAGCCTCATAGGATTTCCCTTATCAACAATATCCTCTGCCAAGTCTGAGAGGAGCTCCAGGTGCCCTGGTTGTGAGAGAAGAAAGCAGACTCATTAGAGATTAGGGAGAGCTTAAAAAGCCACCTGGCGAGGCATTCACGACACTCCCCACCGCTGCACACAGACGTGTGTTCTAATGGGTTTTGTGCTTTTTGACTGTTCTCTCTTTTTGATTTCTCCCTCCAGGTGACTAGAATACTGGTTCACACCCTGGAGCCAAATACTTCCACATAGATATTCAGAAATACTCCACTTATTTCATGGCATTGAAATTTTAACTATTTGAGAAATTTATTTTTCATTTTGCCCATCCCTACTCTTTGGGTCTTCATTTCTAACATCAAACAAAAGCTCTCAGGCACTCCTTTTCTCCCTGACACTGACAGAGAAAGTAATTTAGCAAAGTGGATATTTATTCAAGTGACTGGGCGTTGATTTAAGCGCTAGTGATAAATTTGTGGATCTTGCTCTGAAGACTGTTATTCTTGGTAATGTAATTGTCATGGATCATAACTAGAAGACAAAGCACAGCTTCAGCCATCCTGCTTGTTGCAAGAGGACGGAATGTCGAGTGATGTTTTGACTATGGAGCATTTCCTGGAGAACAGAGAACAATAGACCCTTCTCAATATGGGATTAAACACATGAAAACACGTCTTGAAATTTGGGGGAAGCATGGATCTATTAAGGAGTCACAGGACTGTGTTTCTTTCCTTTCTTTCATTACGCTCGCTAAACGGCATTCAGTTAACGACATTCAATGGCACCCCACCGCCTCCTGGACTAGCTTTGCTTTTCATTTTGCTCCATGCACCCACCACACATTCCTGTGTCTTTGCATATGCTCTTTCTCCTCCCTGAAATCCCTTTCTTTTCTCATTTACTTCACCGAAACTTAGTTCATTATTCCCCTTCATTCCCCAAGAGTCAGCTCAACTCTCACTTCTTAGAAAGCTTCCCTGAGAGTCCCCAAACAAGTGGGGATCTCTGCTCAGTGTTCACAAACCTATGCTTCATGATCCCACATTGGTGCTAGTGGATGCTCAGGTTTGTTGTCCCAGTAAGCATAAATTCCTTAATGCAGGGTCCATGATTCACTCATCTCTGCATGATAGATGCTCAATAGATATTGTCGAATGAATGATTGAATCAGTTCACAAATCAATGAATGAACTGCCTTCATGCCCAAAAGAAATGAAGACAGTATTTCTTGTAACTTATACAAACTGGTAATTCTCTGCCACTCCAGCCCAGCTGCAAGTGCCCAGTGGATTTATATAGGCCAGCGCAATTACATGGTAGAAAAAAATTCATCTCTACTTCTGGAAAGCAATTTGTTTTAGAAACAATCTGAGATAACAGATCATATTTTCTGCAGTCTCCTTTCCTTGTTTCTTATTCCCAAACTATTTTCAGAAAAACAGGATGTTTCTTGCTTCAGAGTTTGCTTATTTCTGATCATGACTCCCCCATCGGAATTCTTAGCCCTTAGTTGGTAGGCACTAAAGAAAATTACAGTACCTCCCTCCCCACAAAAGTACGCCAGGTGGGTAATAAGCCGCAGGTGCAAAGGGGAAAAATATTAAACCATCATCATGAAGGTCTTATTTCTATTCCTGTGTCAGACACAATGGGGAAAGCAAAAAAGAATCACACTATTCATATGATACATATGTGTTCATAGGGTTGCTTCGCAAGAGCCCACCCTAAACCTTCCTGCATAAGAAGCTCTGATCACACAGGCTGATAAAATGTGGAGAAACAACACGATATCAAAATGGAGATTGACTTGGAAGTATTTAAATATTGTACATGGAAATTACCCAGATTAGCCCATAATGACAGTTCTATAGTCCTTTGGCAATATGACAGGAAGGAAAATTAGAAAGTAGATTACCAGTTTTCTTAACAGTCCTGCTGATGAATCCTGCAGATCAGACTCATGAGAAAGGCTTCCTGTCTCCAAGGTGTACTAGACTAGCCAGGTAGGTTCTTTCTCTGTGTCTGAGTCTCCACTGTAGTAAGAAATTCCTCTGAACCACACGAAGACAACCTCCCCTGCTCATTAAATGCCTTTCCAAAGAGACACTTCACGTAGTCTTTTTACAGCCCATTCCACAACACTCTAATCAGAGCTGAAAGAGCCAGCCTCATATTTAAACTTAAGTGCAATTAACAGCAATCAAACTGTGTGCCCAGCACTGTGCTAAGCACATTCATCACAAAAACCCTTTGAGTCCCCTAGTACTACTATCCTCATTTTACAGATGGGGAAACTGAAACTCTGAGAGATTGGCCAGTGTGGTTATTAATGCAGCTAGGATGTAGTTGACCCAGGTTAAACCCAGGCTGTCCAACTTCCAAGCACATTTTCTTATCCACTATATTCAGATGGTCTCCACACTCCATCTATCAGAATACAGAAAAAGCCAGCATCACCCCTACAGGAAAACAGTTTGAAGATTATTTCTAAGGTACTTCTCTCCTCAAGGCTGAGCAATCATAGTCCTTTAATATTTCTTAATTCAGATGATTTTCAAGGTCTTGCCATCATCATCATCATTGCTGTCATCAGAACTACCACTTACTAAGCCTGCACTATATTCCAGGTCCTTTATTACACGTCTACACAAAAGGCCCAAGATGCACAACTGTCTACACTCGATGGATGCACAAACAAAATGCTCAGTGACATAAACTAACTTGCCCAAGACCTGGTTTCCAGTAAGCTGCAAAGCCAGGACTCTAACGTGATTGTGCAACCCTATAGCCCGGCTGTACTTGCAACCCCCTGCTACTCCTGCACTGTTAAGGCTCTTGACTTCTTTCTGTCCAACTTCTTCACAGCCCTTCTTTAGCCACAGAAACTAGTACTGGACTCTCAGAGCATGATGGAAAGAGAATAAGCCTGCATGCCAGCACCATGTTTCAAATGACAGTCCTCACCGCTGACGCAATGCTGTCTTCCTCCACAGCACATTTTACCTTGCTTCTTCATCTGAAACATTGTGGGACAGTGTGGAAGGGGAATAACCCGATCCAGGACAGTCAGTCATATTCCTTCTGTTTAAAGGAGCTTGACGGGAAGTGACCGCAGAATAGACAGTTGAAAAACTTTCCTTTGGAAGGTCCCTCATAATGCTATAGGAAATTTCCAAAACACTTCCCGATTTAAAGTGTTTGGCTGGCTACTTAAAATTTTTTCTTCGTTAATTTCCAGAAGAAACCCTGGGGCAGTGTGATGGAGTTAAGTGGCCTTGGGTGCATTGTCACTCTCAAAGTTCCATTTGGAAGGGCAGTGGGGACAATGAGCCAGTTGAAAGGGGTGGAGGTGTGAGAAATGAGTGTCTTGAAGTGAATTTGTATGGCATGCCCAATTTTATTTATTATGCACAATTTTCTGCAAAATTATCACTATTTTATTATTATTTATTAGATTACTTTTTAGTGTTGATGATAAAGAGCTAGTGAAACCCTCCAAGCCACTGCTTAACACTCCCTTCCTCACTCAAGCTATAGAACCTTTCTGAGTCTTCGTTCCTAACCTGTAAAGTGGAGATAAAAACAACTACCACATAGAATTTTGTGAGGACTCAGCAAGGTGGCATATATAGGACTAATACACAGTAAATACTCAACCAATGGTAGCTACCTATTAACCTTGAATTGGGTTAAAACTCCTTACCACTCCTCTTCCTCCTTCACAGAGCTGTTACCAAAATATTTTCTCTAATATATATGAAAGTGCTTGGACTTCTCCAACAGAAAATTTCTATATCAAACCCTGATTTGGAGGGCAGATGACACTCCAAATTTACTAAACATGTATACCCCATTGAGGCCTCAAAAAAGGATTTGAGGCAGCCCCAATAAAACACAAAAGTATGAGATCCATGGAGCCATTCAAGAAGGGCAAAGGACAAGATTCCAGTAAAAGGGAGAGGGACTTGTAACACAGAGACTAGAGCAGTGCTCCTGGGGACCTTCTTACAATGCAGGCTCTGCTCGACTAGGGCCTCAGGAGTGGAGCCTGAGATTCTGCATTTCTACCAAGCTCCCCCGTGAAGCAAATTCTGCTGGCCCACGGACCACATTTTGTGTAGCAAGGCTGGAGAGAGCTAATGAAAGAGTACAAAACTACTACTTGAGCGCTCAGGTAAACCTTTCTGTAAAACACCATGTGGGTCCTAATATAGAAATGCATTCTAATAACTTTTTAATTAGCAGAAAACTCTGGGGATAGTGGTGTGTGTCAAACGGTTCTCCCCACTGAAGAACTGTTTTTTACTCCTCTGCCTCTCCCTCCTCCTCCAGGGCCTTCTGGACCTGACACTGTGAGCAGGAAATCTGATGCGCCTGACAACCCTCTTTCCAAATGATTTCAAGGAAGAAGCAGGCTGCACAGATACTGGAAATGCATGATGTAACCTTTTACATTCAGAGAAAGGGCCGTCCCTAATTCAAGCCATATTTCTCCCAGTGAAGTAGACATATTTGAAACTGGAAAACATCCAAAGAAAATATGGAATTCAATATATTTCTGCAAGTCCTGGCCTTTGCCTTCTTGTGGCCCAATTACCTACCTGTGCCTGGCATGGCCCTCTCTCCTCGTGCTGGATACCTCCCAATTCTAATTCCAACTTGAGCTCTCAAGTGAGGTATCTGTGGGCGAGAAATCTATAAAGCACTTAAAGGTTGTTGAGAGCTTCCCAGGAGTCAGGCCACGTGCTAAAAGCTGTGATAGATTATCTCATTTAACCCACTATGAGGACTTTACAGATGAGGATGTCATAAAGATGGAGTATGTTACAAGGTCACACATCTATTAGGTTTCATAACAGGGATTCATATTGAGGTCTCTATATCTCAGAGTTTCTCAACATCAATACCATTGAAATTTTGGACCACATAATTTTTTGTGGTTGAGGGACTGTCCTGTGCATTTTATGATATTTACAGCATCCCTGGTCTCTATGCACTTGATGCTATTAGCAACCTCTCGCTCTAGTTATGACAACCAAAAATGTCTGCAGACATTGTCAAATGTCCCCTGGGAGGTGAAATTGCGCCTGGTTGAGACTATTCCAACCCAAAGCCTGAGCACCTAATAGACAAGAATAGGCATTATTTTTCAACACTTTGCAAGGATCAGCTCTGTTATGGGCTGAATTGTGTCCCCCTGAATTCACATGTTGAAGCCCTAACCCCCAGTACCTCAGAATGTGACTGTCTTTAGCGATAGGGCATTTAAAGGGGTGATTAAGTTAAAATGAGGCTGTTAGGGTGGCCCTAATTCAGACTGACTGGTGTCCTTGTAAGAAGAGGAAATTTGAACACAAAAAGAGACTCCAAAGATGTGAGCACAGAGGAAAGACCATGTGAAGACACAGCGAGAATGCGGCCATCAGCAAGACAAGGAGAAGGGCCTCGGAACAAACCAATCCTGCCAAAACTTTGATCTTGGACTTCTAGCCTCCAGAGCTTTGAGACGATAAATTTCAGTTGTTTAAGCCATTCAACCTGTGGCATTTTATTATCGCAGCCCTAGCAAACTAATACAAGCTCCAAAAACCACACCCAGCTTTCTGCCTTTACTTTCCTGTTTTGTTTAGAATGTACCTTGGAAGGTTTCAGAATCAATCCCAAGCCTAGCAAAATAAAAGGTTAACCATTGCAATGCTGTTTATAGTCCATCTTTCTTTTCACAGGCAGGGGGATAACCATTGCTGGAAAAATATTCTTGCGTACTAACAATGCCATAGCAACTTGCTCTAGACCTTTTAGGACTGCTTTCCATTCACACTCTAACACTAACTCTTGTTTGCGCCCTTATCTTTATATGTCTTTAGTGAGAATATACTTTCTAGAAACTAGGAGTGGAATGGCAATATGGCATATTGCCAGGCTAGGAAAGACACTTATGATGTCACTCCCCAGTCCCAGCTCATGGCAGACATTATAATGATGCTCACAAGACAAGAAAGCATCAGCATCCTTCTTAACACTAGGTTCCAGGCAAGACAACCAAAATATCAGAGGTGGCAGGAGAGATGAAGCCTTATGCTATCCTAAAGGTAGTGCAGTGTTTTCAACCCTGGCTACACAATGGAATCATTTGGAGAGCTTTAAAAAAATATGAACGCTCAGTCTCTATCCCTAAAATTCTGATCAATAGGTCTGAGAGCAGGAAGGCATCAGGATTTTTCCAGCGACTCTAATGCACCACCAAGAGTGAGAACACTGGCTTAGTGGAACAGAGTAGTCAAGCTTGGCCACACTAGCTATAGGGTGAGGCACAAGGCTCTCAATTGCTTGGGGCCTCAGTTTTCTCATGTGTAAAACGGCCATTGCAACTCCTGCCTTGCCTACCTTATAGGCCACTACGTTCAAATTAGTTAAGCTGAAAACCACTCAAAATATCCAGTATTATAGATTTTAAGTGCTGATATTAGCACTGCTGGTTCTCATCCCATCTCTACACCAACCCACGGTGCATCCTCAGGTGAGTGACTTCCTCTCCGTAGGCCTCAGCTCAGATCCACATAAAATGAGACAGTGTCTACAGTCACCTTCAGGTCCAACTAGATGTTGTTGGCAGGACGTTTAATACATTGTAATAATAATGGCTATTTTAACTGAGATCTGATTTTCTCATTAAACTAGAATGTTGATAGTTTAAATTCTTCCTCTTAATCATCAAGATGACATTAGGAATAAAATTTATATTACACCGTGAACCAGAAAGTAATTTGGTAATTTGGATTCAAATACCTTAAATGTTCATTTCTTAGCCCAGTTATTCCAATTCTGGGAATCCATTTTAAAGAAAGAAGGAAGATATAGTCAAAGATTTACGTACAAGGATGTTCATTAAACAGCATTACTTACAGCAGTGTGAACATGGGTGAGGGGGTGGATATAATGTCTAACAAGAAAAAATGCTTCTATAAATTACGATAGTCATAGGATAGAATATCACATAGTCATAAAAATGTATTTTTTTTAATTTAATGACAGGGAAAGTATCGTGATAAATAAAATAAATAAAACCAGAGAAGGAGGAGGACAGAAAACTATACAATATGTCAATTACACACACACACACACAGGAAAGGACCAGAAGGAGCACACCCAAACACTCATCAGACATAACAGTTGCGGCAGGTTTCAGAATGTTTAAATTTTCTTTATATTTTCTGTACTTTCTAAATTTCCTTCCATATACATGGGTTGCTTTTCTCATCAGAAGGGGGAAAACATTCTTTTAAAGAGCTACTGTGGGTTCAGAGAGAGTAAAGACATTACCCCTGGGGAAACATCTGGTGAAGGAGAGTTTGCTAACATCTCCCCAGCCAAGGAAACCCACACCGTCCCCCAGAAGCAGGGCTGATGAGAAATCAGTGCGAGATGGGTGGGGATTTCAGGTGAAAGCTGTGGGCTAGCTGCTGGTATCTCCTGTCTCCAGCAGATCGTTATTCAATTAGAAAAGTGGCCAAGTCTCCCAGCTCGGTGCTTACGGGGCTTTTCCCATCTTATCTGCAAAACTAACATTCTATCTTTGGAGGACACAGGGGAGGGAAGAAAGGATCCAACAAAAGCACTGAAGAGGAGAATTTACCGTAAAACTGTTGAAGCTGAGGCCTCACTTTCCCCAGCCCCTTCCAAGACCGGGGAATGGGGCTCCCCAGTGTGTTCGTGTGGTAGTTATTTCCCAAAATCGGCAAAAGTAAAATATTCTAACCACAATCAGTTATAACTGCAGTCACTTTCACTTTGACTTCCCTCCGTCACACTGCTGCTCAGGTCATGTGGCATTAGAGTGGCTGTGCGTCTGGGCGCTCCGTCTAGATGGAGTTTCCCGGCCTCAGCACCGTTGACATTTGGGGCTGGATATTTCCTTGTTGTGGGAGTTATTCTGTACATTGACGGATGTTTAGCAGCATCCCTGGCCTTTACCCACTAGAATCCAGTAGTATCACCCTGCACCCCACGCTCCCCAGTCACGACAACCAAAAATGTCTCCAGATATTGCCCAAAATCCCCTGAGGTGAGAGGAGGGGTGCAAAATTCGCCCCCAGCCCCACACCCTCCCACCCTCCGTTGAGAATCACTCATTCCTGAGAATCAGGAAACTGAGTTGGGGATACATATAATTTGGGTTTAGTGGGATATATTCCTGCAGTTCACAGTTACTTCCATGCATAGATAAATTCCCAGCTGTCCTGGCGGAATGGCTTTCTGGAACACTCCCACACGCATGACATGAAGGTGAGAGACCAGAGAGGGTATGTGTGATACGAATGAGTTCATGTCTCTTGACACTTGAAGTCCGTGGGTAGTGGAGGAGAAACAAGGTTTAGAATGTATTGAGCCAGAAGCTACTCTGCAGAAAGTTCTTCCAATCAGAAGTGTAAGAAGGGGTTGCATTTCTCATCAACTCTGATCAAAATAAAAGTTCTAATGTACATGAATTACAAACGTACCAAATAAGGACGTTTCACTTATTTTTGTATGGAACCAAAAAAAAAAACTACTCTGACATGAAGAAGCAAATTGTAACCAACACATTTTCAAAGCATGCAAAAATCATTAATTCCTTAAGGAGGAGAGATACATTTCTAATAGAAGTAGTGAATAAGATCTTAGATTTCTTCATAATCCATTCGATGAAGAAGAATGAATCATATAAACACGACAGAAAAAGATTTCTCTTTTTTTTGGCCGATTGACAATAAGTTACTGCTATGGAAGATCACATGAAAATAATAATGCTCCACTGAGTCAAGGACATCAGTGACAAACTGGTTAACGAATGCTGTCAAGTCAAAGAATATTTAAGATTCATTATCTCACAAGAAAATGTGAAGAGCCCTGAAATAAATTTAATAGAATTTTTCCTAAATTTGACAATAATTCTAAAATTTTATGGAATACCAATAGCAACTTGTAATGCTAAAAGATACTTTTTATCAATCGTAAACAAAAAAACAAAAAATAAACAAAAAAGTTAATTTGATCAACTATGCCAGAAGAAAGACAAAATTATTTTCCTATTCTCTCCATAGAAAAGTCTAACACAAAATGTTATGTGAAGAGGCAGCCAAAGACTATGCAGATCAAAGATATAGGAAAAAAAGTACTATGGGATCAGGGATCCAGCAGTTAATTAATTTTAAAAATTATTATTCTGGATGTTGTAATGTTTGTGGCAATTGTCAGCTTTTAAATTTTTTAATTTGAGATTTTCCTCATTCTAATATATTTTTAATTCATGATTTTGCACTTTTTATTATAGGGACTCCCAAATTGCACAAGCCTCAGGCTCACCATCCCTGGGCCTGCCCCTGGACACACACCCTGGCCAGGCCCTGGATATATGTTCTCTCAGGTCATACTCACACCCATAATGAAGTGGGTCCTGTTAGTATACCTTTTACAATTATTCTAATTGATTGGATCACATACCTTTATCCAAAACATATTAAGGACTCTGAAACTTAATTTAGAAGCACCCAGAAGTCTACATCACGGAAGAAATCTCTGCCATCCTTTATTACCAGAGTGCGGAGTCCATGCATGTTAGTGACTCTGGTATCAGGGAACAGAGCCAACACGCACCTCGCCTACAGTGGGCACAGAAACTCTCCAGGCAGCAGCTAGCATGACTGAGCACCTATCCAATCAGCTATGAACTAATCAGCCCCAGTAAACTGTCTCCTGTTTTAACATGTAAATGATATGTTAGGTAAATTATACAGTGAATAGGGCAAAATAAATCCATTTAGTTTAATATCAGCACACTGTGCAAAACAGTTAAGGAGCAACTGGCAATATGGCACTATTTGCAATATTAGGCCGTGTACACTGATAATATTTGTTTTGGTGTTCTGAAGATTTTTTAATCTGAAGATTTTTTTTTTGTTTTATTTATTTATTTTTTACCCCCAAAGCCCCAGTAGATAGTTGTGTGTCATAGTTGCATATCCTTCTAGTTGCTGTATGTGGGACGCGGCCTCAGCGTGGCCGGAGAAGCAGTGCGTCGTTGCGCGCCGGGGATCCAAACCCTGGCCGCCAGCAGCAGAGCGCGCGCACTTAACCACTAAGCCACGGGGCTGGCCCATAATCTGAAGATTTTTTAATCTGAAGATTTTTAGACTTGTAGGACTTCTGGAAGAGGTCTGTTACATTTTCCAGAAAGTTCCGTGAGTGCCAGAACTATGTGATAGTGCCTAGCACAGTGCCTAGCGCATATAGGCACTCAACAAACATTTGTTGAATGAATCAGACTCCACCACTCTTCCCTGCTTCCTGGAAGTGAGGGAGGGAAGGATACAAGTAAATATGAGAAGCCATTTTCTTTGTGCAGTGACCCCTGCTTAAAAGGAGAAACTCATTCCTCACATTACAGAAATGAATAGATTCTTTAGAAGGAAGTAAGGTTGGATCCTAGTGACTAATGCAGACACATCTTAATAGCACCACCAGAGTACAAGATGAATCCTATCAGAACCAAAAGGTAGCTAAAAGCTAGAATTCCCCACAAGGGGCTATTTATTTATGTTAAAAACTAAATTTAGCAAAATTCTCTCTCATATCAAAGATCGGGTGATCCAAAGAGTTAGCCTCCAGAGGATGTAATTGATTGTAAAATATTTTCAATTTCCATGCCTGCATTTCTACCTATCTGACTGTTAGGACTATTAGCCAGAAAAGTATGGTATATATCCTCCTAAAACGTGTGATTTATAAAAGTTGCTGCAATCTCAACACTGATTTTTATTACATAGTGGGACCACTTCCTTCCTTCTCTTTTGAAAATGTACACCTCTAACACGTACTCCACAGGAAAAAGTTTCCTACAGCCAACTTTATAGAAACATATTTTAAAAAGAATTCTAAAGACCATTCCAAAATCCTTTCCTCACCAAGACTGGTATTTGTTAGACCTGAATCAATATACAACATTCCTATATTCTTTTGCTTTTGCCTTTTATAGATTTTTATTTAGATGTTTATCCTCATCTATTTTCAGAGGAGGCAGGCAGTATGAGATGATCACGCATAGGACTGAAAGCTTGCTCTTTGAACTCGGTCTTCAGCATTAGCTGAAGCTCATGTCTGGTCTTTCATTCCTTCCTGCCTATTTACCAATGAGCAACCAGAGTAAATTAACTGTCACTTCAAATATAATGATTTTCCTATTAAATTGTTAAATCACTAATCCCATTTTGTGGTCTATTTGTAAAGGTTATATAGGATATTACTTCTTTCAAATATATTTTTCAAGATCACATAGGTGACAGCAACCTAGTTTTCCAAGTTAATTAAATTTGAAACTGGACCACTGGGGAGAAAAATGCAAAAAATTCCAAATGCCTCAAAATAGCGGTAGGCTCCAATTATATTTTAACAACTTGCACAACAAACCCCAGTGTCTGTTTTGGCAAAGAATATCTCATAACTTTATTGAGAAAAACAAGTTCGAGATGCCAAAACATTTCCAGCAAAACTTCAGACTTGTGGTTTATTGCTTTGTGATTTAATAGTAGGAACAAATAATAATAATTTAAAAGTCTGGAATGAAACTGCTAAAATTCAAATCTAAATTCTTCCAGCTACCTGCACACAGATGTTAATAACAGCTTTATTCATAATTGCAAAAAGTTGGAAGCAACCAAGATGTCCTTCAGTAGGTGAAGGGATAAATAAACTGTGGTATATCCAGAGAATGGAATATTATTCAGCGCTAAAAAGAAATGAACTATCAAGTCATGAAAAGACATGTAGGAACCTTAAATGCATATTACTAAGTGGAAGAAGCCGATCTGAAAAGGCTACATACAGTAGTATGATTCCAGCTATATGACATTCTGGAAAAGGCAAAACTGACAGTAAAAGGATCAGTAGTTGCCAGGGGTCTGGTGGGGGTAGGGATGAATAGGCGGAGCACAGACTATGTTCTTTTTTTTTTTTTTTCCTGTGAGGAAGATCAGCCCTGAGCTAACAACTGATGTCAATCCTCCTCTTTTTTCTGAGGAAGACTGGCCCTGAGCTAACATCTGTGCCCATCTTCCTCTACTTTATATGGGACGCCGCCACAGCATGGCTTGACAAGCAGTACGTCTGTGCCCGCCGGGATCGGAACCGGCAAACCCCGGGCCGCCGCAGCGGAGTGCGCACACTTAACCGCTTGTGCCACCGGACCAGCCCCTAGACTATCTTTAGAGCAGTGAAAATACTCTGCGTGATACTATAATGGTGGATATGTGTCATTATACATTTGTCCAAACCCATAGAATGTACAATACCAGGAGTGAACCCTCGTGAACTACAGACTTGGAGTTATTATGATGTGTCAATGTATGTTCATCAATTGTAACAAAAGTATCACTATGGTGTGGGATGTTGATAATGGGGGAGGCAGGGTATATGGGAAATCTCTGTACTTGCCTCTCAATTTTGCTATGAACCTAAAACTGCTCTAAAAAATAAAGTCATAAAAATAAAAATGCAGGGGCCCGCCCGGTGGCACAAGCAGTTAAGTGCGCGCGCTCCGCTGCATGGCCCGGGGTTTGCAGGTTCAGATCCCTGGCGCACACCAACGCACTGTTTGGCAAGCCATGCTGTGGCGGCGTCCCATGTAGAGTGGAGGAAGATGGGCGTGGATGTTAGCCTAGGGCCAGTCTTCCTCAGCAAAAAAAAAGAGGAGGATTGGCAGATGTTAGCACAGGGGGATGATCTCCTCACAAAAAAAAAAAAAAAAAAAAAATGCAGTGCCCTTCCTGAGGAGTGAGTGTATTCCCCTCGTTGGAGAGTTTCAAAAAGGATGAAGGACTTCACTGGCAGAGCTGTGAACAGGACCCAGGCAGTGGATAGGTGTTCAGACTAAATCATTTCCGAGATTCTTAAAAGACTCAAATAATATAAGATATAGCCAAAATAAAGTCAAAACTCAGCAAATAAAGTAAAATAGAGAAAAACTCTGAAGGCAAAAAAAAAATTGAATAGATAATTAGGAAATTTAATAGGTAAACAATCTGATTAGTAAAGGCATATTAATAATTTTTGCTGTAAAAAAAAATTCTTCCAGCAGAATTTAAAACATGTTAGAAGATAGACAATGGAATGATGTCAGTGCTAGTTCCATGTCAGTGCTCTGCCGTGCTGTCCCACCCCCCAGAGGAGATGATGCCTGCTGATAGTTCAGTTGCTTCATGTTGTTTACAGTGAGTTGAGTGTACCGGACTTTGACCCATGCTACATCCTGAAGTCCCCCTTATGAATAGGTAATAGGCCCGAAGGACAGGAAGTCCAAGTTAGGAAGGGGCCAGTACCTGACTAACCTAGAACCAATCAGTACATGACTTGTGCCTCTAGTGCCAACAGAACAACTTAACACCTAGTACCCCCGTGAAGTTCCCTGAGGTTAGGTAAAATTGGGGAGGAAATAAAATCTGAGACCCAGTTAGTTACACTGCCCTGTCATGGGCAGTGTACTGCTGACACCGCCTTCCTAAGCTGGAAACAGATACCAAATAACCAAACCCCACCTCCTGAGGCCCAGAGAGGGGAATGACCAGCCATGCCCATCTGTGGCCGAGCTGGAACGGGCTTCAGGGCCCTGCACTTGAATCTGAAGTCTTCCATAGAGTCTTGCCATATCTTCCCACCTGGAAATAAACTGCTTCTTCTCTTTAACGCTTCAAGTGATCATGATTTATGCTTTTCATGGCAACTCTGCTTGCCTTCAACAGCGGCCCAAGCACCAAATTCTATTCCATCTAGCCAATCCCTAAGCTTGCCGTGCTTTAAAGTGCGTGCCAAAAGAGGGAGATAATGATGTTAATTGAGTCTTCTAATTTCTCCCTATAAAAGTTATGAAGTTGCTTGATGAAGCTAATTTATTAAAGAGTAAATGTGTGGTGGGGTGGGGGCGGGGGTGGGAGTGCTGTTCCATTTCGGTTCCCGGGTATTTTGCTGATGAAGCCTTTGAACTCCTGCCCACACCAAGCCCATGTATCAGTGTCATTTACCATATGCATTTAGATAATTGAAATAATAAAGATGAAATGGATACAAAAGATCTACTATTTCACGAATAGCAGCTCCTTTTTATCAGTGCACCAAGAGTGAACCAAATTAGACCACCAACATTCCTGCTTCAAGAAAAAGATCCTATCATTCTGCCTGTGTCTTTCCACCATCTCACTTATTTTCCTTTTCTTCCTCAAAAAGTGCTAACATGTACATATATCTATATATATCTGTGTATATATATAAGCTTTTAATCAAAATTATAATTCTGAATGGAAATGACGTGGGAATTTATACTAATGGTAATACACAGTAAGAAAATTAAACACAAATGTTTATATTTTCTTTCTTCACCATGGTTATAAAAACCTTAGGCATACAAAAGTTGGAAGTTTAAAAACTCAGCTTACTATAAACTTTGAAATACTATGCTGAAGAGGAATAAAAGTGTTCATATTTAAAGCCACTTAACCTGCTATAAAGTCAGGAAAGAATATCATTCTTAAAAATTAAATACCCCTAAAATAAACAGAGTCAGGAAGAAATTATTGTTATGAGAGGACTTCATTAATTTTGAACATTATTTTGAATGGCCAAGCCTGGTCTGGAATCCCAGTGATGATGATAAATCATGCTTCACCTCCTTACGAGAAACTAACACAAATTTAAAAGTGACAAAGCACATACGATTCAAAAGGATTCCTTTAGATCAGTTTCCAGTTTCAATATTGGTTTTCTATGTAGGATTGAACTTCAAAATGCTAAAACAAACCATCCACAGCCTCAAGTCAGAAAGAAACCAATGAATAAAAAGAACACATACTTTTGACAAAGAATGCCAGAGAAGAAAAGTTTTAAAGGAAATCTTTGTAAAAATAAACATTTAGCTAATATATGCATGGTGTTACCAATGCACTTTGTCTCTTGCCCTCTATATCACAAGATGACACCTTGACAGTGGTCTATGTTCAAAGTGTGAACCTCCTAGCAAACATTTGGGAGCTGTTTCCACCCTTCCCCCACAGCAGCCTACCTTTGTCATCCTGGGCTGGCTCAGCTCCCTCGGAAGATCAATCTCCCAGAAGATAATTTTTCCTCAGAGCCTAAAACGGTGGCAAGCACACAAGACATTTGATAAATATTTGTAAATTAGTTAATTAGCCAACACTCCCCCACCTCCAGGGTGTCTCTTCCACCTAGCCTTACAACACAGCAGGAGAAAGTTAATTTCCCCAGAGCTTCTGGAACTTTCTGCTCAAACCATCTAGATATCCTTTTGGCTTGGCTTTCAAACTGGGTATTTCTCCACATAGGAGTGCTCTCTAAAACTCTTTCTACAAGTGGTCAGATTAAATCAACAAAAACCAAGGAGAAGAAATCTGAAAGTAAGTAAATCATAAACAAATGTTATTTCTCTCTCCCACCAAATATATTCAAACTAAACCGAAAACCTCTAGCACTCTCTGGGGAACTTTTTATTTCCAATTTTTTTTTTTTTTTTTGCATTCCTTAAAATGTGAATATCAGCATTCCATAAGTCATGAATTCCAGCATTTCAGACTAGGGGGGGTTTATTGGAGAAACTTGAGAGCTTAGAGGGTTAAAACGACACCAGAGCCTGGCTTCAGGGACCAGAAGACCCCACTTGTCTCTAGGGGTATCAATAATGAACTTTAGACAATTTTTAGAAAATAGTGGTCAATGGCATCTATTTGCCAACCCAAGCATGGACCCGCTTGCCAAAAGGAATTCACAACCCAGTTCAAGTCCGAAAGCATCTTATTGAGCATCTATGTGATGCCAGACACTATGCCAGGCAATGGAGAGTCAGGAATGATTGAGATGTTGTCCAGAGGAGACACAAACAGATAGCTGTAACAGGACACACAAATTTACCTTTTGGGATGCTCAGTTCTTCGTTCACCATACTTCATTAACAATAGTGATTTCCCTTTTGCCTCCAAATGTGTTAAAAAGATCAATTATAAGCAGTGACCAAACTCTTAAATTCCCTGGGGAAGTCATTTTAATTTAAACATTATCCAGATGAGAATTTGTAGGAGACACCGTCAGGTAAGTTGTGGGGAACACCAAGAGAAGAAGGGGCTTTTGCCTTACTCCCTGTTTGAGAATCAGGAGCAAAATACGATGCAAGGTCTCACCCCAACAAGGGGCAACCCAGCAGAGCAAAGAGGGCAGAGCATGCGGTCAGGTGGGGAGGGCTGGTATCTACTCCAGAGGCTCCCTCAGTACCAAGTGCAGCAGACATTACTGAGAGCCAGCAAGCCGGCCCTGGGACCTCCCAGGGCACACGCTGACCTCCTGCACAGCCTGAGCAGAGCACCTGAGTCAGGGAACAGGTGCAGGACCAAGGGGAGGTCTCGTCGGCAGAGAGGGATCAGCCATCATTGGCCAATCTGAGAAGACTAGGTGACACATTTATCAGCTGCAGACATCAGGGAAAGAGGCCAGCAAAACATACAAGAGCAAGGCTGCCTGGAGATGCCAGCAGCCACTGTGCAGATGGGGCCAGGGAGATCCAAGAACTATCTCAATGTAGACCCAGGAACAAGCCCCTGAGAGCAAATGCAGACCCCACTACACACACACAACCACTATTTAAAGACAGCAGGGGACGGGGGATGGAAATTGGAGAGGAGATTAGAGCAGTCATCCCCAATGGGAGGTTTATCTAGAGACGCTCTTTAAATTATTGATTGGGTCTAAGATTTAAAGTGGATTGTATATTTAGTTATTTTCTTCTCACCTAAAAGGACGGAGTACAAGAGAGTTCTAGAAAAAGAAACTGTATTTTCTCTTGTGCATCTGAGTTGCAACGGACAACCCCACAGACAAAAAGAAAGCAGTGTGGGAGGATACCAGGCCCGGAGAACAAATGAAACAAAGGCATGGAGCTCAGACTGTGAACAATGTATTTGGGGACTAAAAAGATTTTCAACTTGACTGTAGAATAGGGTTCGAGAAGAAGACCTTCAAAGGTCAGGGCAGTATGGAGGCTTACAATTCCCTGTATATGGAATTTAAACCTTATTTTGCTGACTTTAAACTTAAGCAGCAGCTTTTTCTCTGAATTAAAAAAAAATCAAAATTTCAAATTAATGTCAACATTTACATTCAATGTTCTAGTCTGAAGGTCTTTGTCTTTTATTGAGAAATGCATTAACAATTCAACTACCGATGGAGGGAAGAGAGATCCTCAGGGTAAAATAAATCTCATGGGCAAGAGGAGCTGAATTCATTATATGCTTGTTCACGTAAAAATGATCAAAATGAGCAAAATAATAAAAAAGAGACACACGGTAAAACTGTACCACACCAAGGGATTGCATGGTTTTACTTTCCACAGGACTGTAAATTGTCTGAAAGAAACAAAAAAAGACATGTCTAGGTTGAATTTCAGCACATTGTATGAGGAATTAATTACCTCCAATTTCAAAACTAGGCTTTCTGGAGTTTGCTTTCATTTTAGGATGTTTATGACTTCAAATTATTTTTATCCCAAATTAAGTGGGTTTTCCCCTTTTTATTATCTGTGATACAAAATCAGTCACATCCTTCCCCATCATACATCACTGAGGTCCTCATGACCTCATCGGGAAAGGTGGCTGTCATCAGACGCCCCCTCTGTCCATGCACCCCCTACAAGGGTCGATAAGGGTGCTCCCCTCACCCCTACTTGAACCTCTTCAGCAAAGGAGGGTGCGGGTGGATAGCAGCCCACTTCAGCATTGGGCGGTGTCATCTGTCAGGCCAGGGAAATCTGCAGCAAGCACTGAGCAATTGAGTAATGTGCTCATTGTCAAGGTCTCCCCTTCCGTGTTGGTCTACATGCCTGTCCTTTGAGTGAATGGATTTTGATCTCCAGGACCAAGAGCATCTGTGGCTCACATGCCACCTTACCCAAAATTTCATTAATTTAAATTAGAATTTTTTCTGGCAGTTTGGATTGGCTTTTGTTTGAAAGTCAATGGTACAGTCCTCCTGCCATCCAATTTACATGGGCTTTCAAGTTCCTGAAGGGGTTACGGACATGGGATTATATGCAGTTCCTCAACCATGCCAAGTTGTTGAGTGTCTTTTTTCCTCTGTTGAAATACCCTCACCCACTTATCCTCCCATGAACTCCTACACATTCTTCAAGACCCAGCTCAAGCACCACTGCTGAAGTCTTCTCTGACCTCCCAAAAGGAGGGGTGATATTACACAGCCCCTAATTGTGGTATATAATACTCTTCATTGCACTCATCTGTTAAGAAGTTGGTCAGTCTCCCCCACCCTACTAAGTACTGTGAGAACTTTGAGGATAAAGAGTTGATGCTGAGACAATGCTTGGCAACTAGTAGGTGTTCAATAAATGCTATTGAACATGATGGATCCTAACAAAAGGACCAGACAACTGGGTTAAGCTATATTAGGAGACAAGCAAGATGTCTCAAAGGATTTGCTTTGCAATGAGCTTTGGTAAGTACCAGAGTGCGGTGGCAAAGGAGGTGGTGGAATGCTAATGTGAAATTCAAATCGATGATCATTAATGAATAGGCACTGATGAATGACTAATGAAGAGAGAGAATATTAATCAAACAAAACATTAGAGTTGGTAGGATAAGTAGGATCTCCCAAAATTGACTTGTTAGCTGGTCTTCCTGCCACAGAAATCTCTGGGAGGTACAAATCCCTATAGTGGGTAAATGAGGCAGAGAGATTCAGAGTCTGATTAGCTCAGGGTGGTCTGAGTGGGACACTAATCCTTAGAGTATAGGCCAGACTCCCAGGCACGAGAATCATCTGCAGTGAATCAGAATCTCTGGGAGCGTGGCCTAGGAATCTAAGTTTTAAGCACATTCCGTGGTGATCCTTATGCACAACAGTCTGAAAATCTATTCATGAAAAGAGAGTGATCTCCCTGCTTGTCAATTTCCACCTTGAACTTGTTTCAAAAGTGAATTTTAGTGGAGAAAGTATGATCTTTTCAAAAAATGATGTTGGAGAAATTGCACATCCAAAGAAAACAAAACGGGTGTCTTGACCTCTACCTTAAACCACAAACAAAAAATCAATCCCAAACGGTTAGTAGATCTAAAGATAAAATATAAAACAATAACACTTCTGGAAAAAAACATAGAAGAATAGCTTTATTGTTTGGAATAGGAAAAGATTTCTTAACAGGTCACAAGAAGCATTAAACAATTTTTTCTTTAGGAAAAATATATACAAATTGAAATACGTTAAAATTAAGAACTGATGTTATCAAAAGACATTATTAAGAAAGCGAAACCCAAGCCAAAGAATGGATGAAGATATTTGCAATATATATATCATATCTGACAAAGGACTCATAACCAGAATAAATAAAGAACTCCCATAAACCCATAAAAAAAGGCAACTTGACAGTAAGATAAAAGACTTGAACAGACACTTCACAAAAGGGGGTAAACGTATGTATGTCTGTCCAGAATTATTAGTGATTGGGAAGTGAAAATTAAAACCATAGTGAGATGCCACTTTACATCCAACAGAATGGCTAAAATTAAAAAACTGGCCATGCCAGTGTTGATAAGGATGCAGAGCAAACAGAGCCCTTACACACTACTATGGGAGCAAAAATCGGTACAACCACTTTGGAAAACTATTTTGCAATATCTACCAAAGGCAAACATGTGCATACATGCTTTACTACCCAGGAATTCCACTCCCAAGGGCACATCCAACATATAAACATACATATGTTCATCTAAAGACATCTGAAGGAATGTTTAGTAGCACGACGTGTAATAGCCAAAAATTGGAAACCATTCAAATGCCCTTCAATAGTAGAATGGGTAAGTAGTGGTATATTCATACAATAAAACCTGTACAATAAAATTCATACAATACATTTTGTACAGTAAAAAGAACTGAAGAATCGCTGCATGGATGAATCTTGCTAACACTATGCTGAGAACAAGAAGCTAGACCCTAAAGAATACATTCTGTGTGATTTAATCTATGTGAAGTTCAAAATCAAGCAAAAGTAATCTACAGTGATAAAAAGAAGAGTGGTACATTGTAGGGGTGTAGGGACTGAGAAGAGGCATGAAGGATACTGTTATGTTCCCTTTCTTGATCTGGGTGCTGGTTACATGAGTGTATTCACTGCGTTGAAATTCATCAAGCTGAACACTTATGATTTGTGCACTTTTTTTGTATGTATATTTATTTCACTAAAAAGCATACTTAAAAAATAAATTTCTTAAACAAGCCCCCTCTCTGAATATATACTTTGGCATTTGCATTCCACAGCCTAGTACACTCTTCCATCCACCAGTATTGCTAAGCTGGACTTCACCCATAAAGCCACTCTCCTGTATGATTATAATGGATTTCTGCATTTATATGGCGCCTTTCCTCCGCAGAGATCAAAGGGCTCTGCATAATAAAAGATAGCATATCAAATGTAGTATTTCAAATGCAGTTAGGTCTGAGAGAATAAAGAGGAAATATTGAACTCAGGGACATATAATCTAGGAACATTGTAGACGTAAAATAAGTCATAAAAACTGTATGTAAAAACAATCATAAACATCAACTATTAAGAATTCATTTGTGTGAAATAAAAGGCCCGCTGCTCTTGGGGTTGCTTTCTTATTCTTGACATGGGAAGGACAGAGAGCAGCCTAGGCATTTAATTTAGGACTTAGACTCCTAGGCACCACATTGCAAGATTTCTCTGGAGTCAACTTGGCACCTCACTGCAGTAAAACAGAACAACTAAATAAACTCTCTGTGCTGCTGTTCAAAGAGCTTTCAGATGTGCTCTAAGACATAAACTCACTAACCCTGACAACTAATTGAATGGGTCTTTTTCATATTTGTGAAATATTCTATTGATAAATCTCTCTGAGGCATATAGAATACATTGCTTCTATGTTTTACAATGACATTCACCAAATGTGTTTTCCTCAAATTTCAATTCCTAAAATCACAAAGGGAAAATGTGCACAATGAGGAATTTTTCACTGACCTAAGGTTGCTTTCTAGATCTATGTGGGGTAACATTCTGGTTTGGCCAGTGACTCCAGGAGATACTTCTGTTAGCCTAACAAGGGACACTTTTAGCTTTGTGAATTGTGAAACAACTGCTCAGACATCTCTCTGTAATCTCTACACATGGGGAGAGAGGAAAAGGAAAATAGCTGGCCTTGAATAATTTAAATAATCCATATTCCGCACATGGATAACTTCAACAAAGGGAGTCAGATAATTGAAAGCAGTGTTTTAATTTCATGTATATATCCCTTGAGAGGGAGGACAATAGTCAATGATAGTGGAGAGAAGCAGGAAGAAACTGGCCATAAACATTTGGCAAGCACTCTAAATAGATAACCTCATTAAATTCTCACAACAATCCTAAGTTGGTAGTTTATTAACCCCATTTTATAGATACAAAAATGGAGATTAAAAAAAACGGTTGACTAACTTGCCCAAGGTCACACTACATGATAAATGATGAAGCCAAGACTTAAACCCAGGCAATGGGACCCCAGAGCTTCTGCTCTCTATCACTAGCAATTACAGAATTAGGTGGAAGGGATATAGGCATTCCGTGGTAAGATTTTTGTGTTGAAAGAGTGCCTTGTCGTTCTGTGAGGACTCATGCTTTTTAGGGACTGCTCTGGTAGAAGTTACTCCTATCACCTGTGATAAGCTCCAAAGAGAGAAAGATCTGTTTCCCTAAGTAGAAATGGACCACAAGTCCCATGTTCCTACAGGGACCATCAAGATGTGCATCTGGCACCAGGCACCCCTTGGAATCGTGTTTGACACAACTCATAAGTTTAAAATACTACAACCACTCCCCATCATTAGATTGTGCTCTTTTTGCAGATCTCTGACTTGTCCTGGTGTTCAGGCTTTTAAACTAACAGTATTTAAAAGGATTCCCCGGAAGGTAAATTCACGTTCCTTGGAAGCCCTATGGAATAATTCAGATGTCCTCTATAGGCAGTAGCAATGATTCATTCGTAACAAGAGTGTTGCTAACTTATTCAATAGGGGACCAGTCCTTGGGGAAAAAAACAACGGCTAGGAGATTTTCATCTGAACAGGAGGTCACTTTAAAATTCAATTTAGTGACACCCTTGTGGGTTTTCCCTGGCACCTAGAATATATGGACTAATAATTGGGAACAGCTGCTTGTCTTGACTGGAACCACTTTATTTAAACAGCTCCAAGATTACACCCTTGGCCTCTGCTTCTTTATATACTTTGGAAACAAACTACTGTGGATGCCCAAATGCATTCAGACAATGGAAGAAATGATTTATGGAGACTGACCACATCCAGAGCTGCAAGCCTCATTCATTTCCCTGGTTCAGTCGTCACCACCCATGCAAAGGAGAGGGAATGAAATGACAAGGTCACACGGTTACTTAGCCCCAGGAGTCACCCTGAGGAAAAGTTACCCTCAGATTGAAGCCCTTTTCCATGACCTTTACTTGGAGACATAGTCGTTGTATTTGACCCCAAGTGGAGTCATAAACAGTTCATGAAATTCTTATGGAATATGAGATTTACATATTTTAACTGGATATTTTAAAGGACATTTTAGTTTTCTTCCCATTCAGGCAGTTTTGTCCAGTTTTATTTTTCTTTTGAATCATTGATTCCACAGAGATTTATTACATGCTTATTCTGGGCCAAGTGCTCATCCCTCAAAATGGATGAGCTAAATTTATTCATGCCAAACACACTTGTAATCTTCCTTTTCCAATGTAAATACCCAACAACAGAAAAGTAATAAAATATAGCATGACATATCCACTTGGCAAAATATTATGGGCCTATTCACAAATAATGATTGAATCTTTAGGATTATGAAAGAAACTGGGGAAGTTAAAATGATATTGTTAAGTTAAAAAGAAGCAAAATTGAATAGACCTGTGATGACGATTATGTAAAATTATGCACAAAAGATGGAAAGGAAAAAATCAAGAGGAAATACTCTATATTCTGAATCTCTCCATAAATATTCCAGAAAACCATACAGATCAACAAGATGAGCAAGTAAAACCACTTGAACACATGCCTATAGCACAACTATGAGACAGAGAATACTACAAACTTCAAATTATGTCCAAATAGGTAAATAAATGACCCAATCCAGAAGAGCTAGTTCAGAAAAGAGGAAAGGAAAGCAGGGGCCTAGGTATGGAAAAGCAGGTACAACAACTCCCAGAAAGACTACGTCTCCCCTGAATGGGAAAATACTGACCATAGGTATGAGACATGGTAGATTAAAGCACCGGTTACTAGCAAATCAAAAGGAAGGAGCTCAGAAGTCTACAAGAACAGAGGTGGAGATCTTGGGAAAGCACCAGTTCTGGAGGAGAAGGGGTCCCTTGGAGATTTGGTGTTGAAGAAGAAAGAACTGGAAATTAGGAGTACTTCAAAAATAAGAGAATCACAAAATCAGAAGACACACCACCACCACCCCAAAAAAGGGGGCAATTTTTAAGAACGTATACTTCATAAACAAACAGAAGAAGAAGCTCTTGATTTCAGAAATCTCATATATGACCTAAACCTTCACCTCTTCACCTCTGTCTACCTGTGACAATTATTGCTGGTCCAGGAAAATAAAACATCTCAAAATGAAGAGTAAATAGCACAGTATTCATACAAAGTGACTACAAGAAGAAAATAGAATATAAAAATCAAAACCTTTTAGCTTGATGAAAATTCTCCCTCCCAAAACAATAACAAAGCAGAAGAAAATGTCAACGCCCCAATCTGAATTAAATATCCTTAAACAAGCATTTGGAGATATAGGGAAAGCAACAGCCTGACCCAGAAATTTTAAAACTCAAAACACAAATGGATAAAAATCAGGAAAGAAATTAAAGAAAAAGACAAAATCATCTTAGAAATTATGACTAAATTACAATGTTCCCAAGAGAAAATAGATTTAATAAAAAGTATTCGGGAAAGGCATAAAAACAAACAAAAGAATGAAAAAAAATAACAAAAAATATAATAAGAATCAGAGAGAAAGTGATTGAGGTAGAAGATAATGTAAAAGGTCCAATGTATGAATAATTGGAGCCACTGAAAAATTAAAAACAAAATAATGGAATAGAACCAATATTTAAAACTATAATGCAAGAAAACATTCTATAGATTAAAAAAAGACACACACATTTACATCATTTACATAATGAAATGGCCCACTGTGTATCTAGGAAGACAGCCAGAATGGTCAACTTCAAGACCTTTCTTAGTAAGACTATTAAATTTTTAAAGAAAAACAAAAAAAAAATCCTCTAGGCCTCAAAGCAAGTGACTAAGTCACTTACAAAGGAAAGAAAATCAGTTTGGCATCAGATGTCTCTATAGCAACAGTACAAAACAAGACAATCGTGGATCAGCAACTTCAAGAGATTTGAGAAAAGAAAGAATAAACCAAGGCAAATGGACAAAACATAAGGATATAGAAGACATAAACAAAACAGTAATGTAGGTTGAATGTATATTTCTTGATCTCTCCACTTTGATAACAGAAGACACATGAAACATTCACAAAAATTGATCATGTGTTAGTTCACAAAGAAAGTCTCAAAAAGTTCCACAAAGGGGAAATAAAAACATATTCTTTCATTACAATGCAATAAAAATATAAATTAATAAAAAATTTATTGGCTTTTCTTTCTGGAAATTTAAAACCTTTTTTAATTGACATATATTAGACATAGAACATTGTCCAAGTTTAAGGTGTACAACATATTGATTTGAGACATTTATATTGCAGTATGGTGGACATTGTAGCTTTAGCTAACACCTCTATCATGTCACATAATTATCATTTCTTCTAATGTTGGGAACAATTAAGATCTAGCCTCTTAGAAAGTTTAATGTTTATAATAGTTTTGCGTCTATAATCACTGTACTGTGTATTAGGTCTCCAGGACTAATTTATCTACTAGTTGCAAGTCTGTACCCTTAAAAAACATCTCTCCCCACCCTCCAGCCCCTATTATGGTTACCAGCCCCTCATTCAAGAACATACTTGCAAAAATCTTTAAAAAAAACTACCCAGACAAAAAACCACCCTCCAGCCCCTAAAATGGTAACCACCATTTTACTCTTTGCTTTTGCAATTAGTTTTTTTCGATTCCACATTTAAGAGTTGTCACACAATATTTTTTCTTTCTCTGTGTCATATATCTCACTTAGCATAATGGCTTCAAGGTCCACCCATGTTGTTACAAATGGCAGAATTTCCTTTTTTTTCTCATGGCTGAATAGTATTCCATTGTATATATATGTACCATATCTTTTTTGTCCATTTATCTGTTGATGGACACTTAGGTTGTTTCCATATCTTGGCTACTGTGAATAATGCTACAATAAACATGGGAGTGCATATGTCTCTTCGATAACCAGTTTTCGTTTCCTTTGGATATATATCCAGAAGTGCAATTGCTGGATCATATGGTAGTTCTATTTTTAATTTTTTGAGGAGCCTCCATACTGTTCTCTGTAGTGGCTGAACCAGTTTACAATCCCACCAACAGCGCACAAGCATTCCCTTTTCTCCACTTCTTTGCCAACACTTATCTCTTGCCTTCTTGGTGATAGCCTTTCTTACAGGTGTTAGGTGATATCTCATCATAGTTTTGAATTGCATTTCCCTGATGATTAGTGATGCTGAGCAACTTTTCATGTACTTGTTGGCCATTTGATGTCTTCTTTGGAAAAATATCTACTTAGTTCCTCTTCCCATTTTTTAATTGGATTGTTTGTTTTTTGTTATTGATTTGTACGAGTTCTTTACAAATTTTGGATATTAACCCCTTATCTGATACATGGTTTGCAAAAATTTTCTTTCATTATGTAGGTTGCCTCTTCATTTTATTGATCATTTCTTTTGCTGTGCAAAAGTTTTTAAGTTTGATGTAATCCCACTTGTTGATTTTTTCTTTTGTTGTTTGTGCATTTGGTGTCATACCCAAAACGTCATTGCCAAAACCAATGTCAAGGACCTTCTTCCCTATGTTTTCTTCTAGGAGTTTTATAGTTTAGGTCTTATGTTTAAGTGTTTAATCCATTTCAAGTTAATTTTTGTGGGTGGTGCAAGATAGGGGTCCAATTTCATTTTTCTGCATGTGGTTATCCAGTTTTCCCTACACCATTTGTTGAAGAGACAATCCTATCCCCAGTGGATGTGGCTGGCTGCCTTATCAAATATTAGTTGACCGTATATGTAGGGGTTTAACTCTGGGCTCTTTATACTGTCATATTGGTCTATGTGTGTATTTTTATACTAGTGCCATACTGTTTTAATCACTATAGCTTTGTAGTATAGTTTGAAATCAGGAAATGTGATATCTCTGGTTTTGTTCTTCTTTCTCATGATTGCTTTGGCTATTCAGGGTCTTTTGTGGTTCCCTACAAGTTTTAGGATTGGCTGTGAAAAATGTCGTAATGTTGATAGAGATTGTGTTGAATCTATAGATAGCTTTGGATAGCATAGACATTTTAACAATATTACCTCTTCCAACCCATGAATACAGGATGTCCTTCTACCCGTTATGTCTTCTCTGATTTCTTTTAGCAAAGTCTTTTAGTTTTCATTGCACAGTTTTTTATTTTCTTGATTAAATTTATTCCTAGTTATTTTATTGTTTTTGATACTATTGTCAACGGGATAGTTTTCTTTATTTATTTTTCAGATATTTCCTTATTAGTGTATAGGGAAACAATTGATTTCTGTGTATTGATTTTATATCCTGCAATTTTACTGAATTCGTTCATTAGATCCAACAGTTTTTTAGTTGAGTCTTTAAGATTTTCAATATATAAGATCATATCATCAGCAAATAGTGATAATTTTGCTTCTTTGTTTCCAATTTGGATGCCTTTTATTTCTTTGTCTTGCCTGATTGCTCTAGCTAGGACTCCCAGTACTATGTTGAATCAGAATGGAGAGAGTGGGCACACTTGTATTGTTCCTGATCTTAGAGGAAACGCTTTTGATTTTTCTCTATTGAGTATAATGTTAGCTGTGGGTTTGTCACACACAGCCTTTATTATGTTGAGGTATATTTCTTCTATACTCAATCTGTTGAGGGTTTTAATCACGAAGGGATGTTGTATTTTGTCAAATGCTTTCTCGGCATCTATTGAGATGATCATATGATTTTTATCTTTCATTCTATTAATGATGTGGTATATCACGTTTATTGATTTGTGTATGTTGAAGCATCCTTGTATCCCACATGGTCATGGTGTATAACGCTTTTAATGAGTTGTTGAATTTGGTTTGCTAACATTTTGTTGAAAATTTTGCATCTATGTTCATCAGGAATATTGGTCTATAGTTTCCTTTTCTTGTAGTGTTTTTGTCTGGCTTTGGTATCAGGGTAATATTGGCCTCATAGAAAGAGTTTGAAAGTGTTCCCTCCTCTTCAATTTTTTGGAAGAACTTGAGAAGGATTGGCATCAATTCTTCTTTAAATCTTTGGTAGAATTTGCCCATAAAGCATGTGGTCCTGGGTTTTTCCACGTTAGGAGGTTTTTGATTACCAATTCAAGCTCCCTATTTGTTATTGGCCTGCTCTCATTTGTTATTTCTTCCTGGTACAGTCTTGATAAGTTGTATGATTCTAGTAAATTATCCATTTCTGTTAGATTATCTAATTTGTTGGCATATAATTCTTCATATACCCTGTTACGATCCTATGTATTTCTGTAGTGTCAGTTATTATTTCTTTTCTTTCATTTCTGATTTTATTTATTTGAGTCTTATCTTTTTTTTCTTAGTTAGTTTTGCTAAAAGTTTGTCCATTTTGTTTATCTTTTCTAAAAACCAGCTCTTAGTTTCATTGATCTTTTCTATCATTTTTTTCTGGTCTTTATTTCATTTATTTCCACTCTGATCTTTGTTATTTCCTTCCTTCTGCTAACTTTGGGCTTAATTTGTCCTTCTTTTTCTAGTTTCTTGAGGTGGAAAGTTAGGTTGTTTATTTGCAATTTTTCTAATTTCTTAATATATGCATTTATCACTATAAACATTCCTCTCAGAACTACTTTTGCAGTGTCCCATGGATTTTAAGTTGTGTTTATATTTTCATTTGTTTTGAGATAGTCTTTGATTTTGATTTCTTCTTTGACCCATTGGTTGTTCAGTTTTCACATATTTGTAGATTTCCCAGCTTTCCTTATGTTGTTGATTTCTAGTTTCATACCATTGTGGTTGGAAAAGATACTTGGAATGATTTCAATCTTCTTAAATTTGCTAAGACTTGTTATTGTGTCCTAGCATATGATCTATCCTTGAGAATGTTCCATGTGCACTTGAGAAGAATGTGTATTCTGCTATTGTTGGATAGAATGTTCTACAGATGTTTGTTAGATTCTTTAGTCTAATGCATGGTTCAAGTCCATCATTTCCTTGTTGATTTTCTGTCTGGATGATCTATCCACTGTTGAAAGTGGGTATTGAAGTCCTCTACTATTATTGTGTTGTTGTCTATTTCTCCCTTCGTATCTGTTAGCATTTGCTTAGTATATTTAGGTGCTCTGATGTTGGGTACATATATATTTATGATTGTTATATCCTCCTGATGGATTGATCCCTTTATCATTATATAATGATCTTGCTTGCCTCTTGTTACCATTTTTGGCTTCAAGTCTATTTTGTCTAAGTATAGCTACCCCCACTTTATTTTGGCTTCCACTTGCATGGAATACCTTTTTCCATCCCTTTATGTTGAGTCTATGTATGTCCTTAAATCTGAAATAGGATATCTGTTAATATAATTGACCTTATTACTATATCTAAGGAGAAATTTATATGTTTTTTTTCAGATGTAGAAAAGGTGTTTGAAAAAATCAAACTCGCTTCTGATGAAAACATCCAATTTAATAGGAATTGAAGGATACTTTCTAACATGAATATATATATGTACACACATATGTGTATATATACACAGATCATATATACATATACATTATACATACCCATTCATAAATATGTACATATACACACTTCAGTTCTGAAGACATTATCTCATGGGAAACACTGGAGGCATACCCACCAATGTGAAGAACAACTATTTATCATTGTATTGAAGATATTTGTTGACACAATTAGACAAGAGAAAAACAATTAGAACTCAAGAATTAGAAAAGATGTAAAACTCTATTTTCATATAATAAAATAATATATCTGATAATCCAAAAGAATCAATGACTAATTCAACCAATAGAGAATTCAATAAAATAGCTAGTCACAAAAATTGACATATAAAAATCAATAGTATATATACTATCTGTATATATCTACATATATATATACAGTTAGAAGACATAATAGAGGAGAAAAACCTCATGTACAATAAATAGCAACAACAAAAAAAATATACTGTGGAGTAAACTTAAAAGAAATGTGCAAAAGCTATAGACAAACTTTAAAACACTCTTAAAATATGTTAATATTCTTGAATAAATGAAAAGACATCTCATGTCAGAACGAAAGAAGTGCTCAAAAACTGCTGGGACATAAGCAGGACTCATGGGCTCATTTGAAGGGACTATCATTGGCTAAATTTGGGAGCATGAAAATAAACATGATGATAATTATAAAACTGAGTGAAAAGAATCCAAGAGTCCATGGTGGAATTAAGAAGTGGAGAGGAGTGAGAGGGGAATGGAAAAGTTCTTTACAGAAGAATGCTAATCAGTGTAGCAGGAATAATAGAATTTTAAATGTCACTATTTTGTAACCATTAATTTAATAATTAATTCAGGCAAAGATCATCAATGGATGCTAAAACCATTGAGTAAAATTTTGAGGGGAAGAGAACATTTACATAGTCTCAAAATATCACCCCACAGAGTATTTATTAATTATAAAGGGAAAGAATATCTTCACGATGAAGGAATCTGGCAGACATCTTTTTAACCAAGTGATCCGATTTAGCATCATCAGTAATATGACAAACTGACGCTTGACTCCTGACTGATATGTCAAAGACAAAGTCACATCACTCATGTGATATTTTTGCCAAAAATATTTAATCTGAATTGGATCATTAGGAAACAATCAGACTAATTCAAATTGAGAGACTTTTTATAAGCAACTAACCTGGACATTTGAAAATGCCAATATCATTTTTAAAAAAGAGCAAAAAGACTATTCCAGACTAAAGGAAGGTAAAACAATTAAGATATATGATTATTGATCATATGGTGGATAAAAACTTATAAAATTATTGGAACAGCTGGGGAAATTTGGATATGATTATATATTAGATCAAATTACTTCATCAATGTTTAATTTTATGAATGTGATAATGGCATTGGGATTATATGGGAAAATGTCTTTATTTTTACTTAATATCTGATAAAGTATTTAGAGATGAAACGTGATGTTGGCAACTTTAGAACGGTTTGGAGAAATAAGAAAAAAATGGCAAAATATTGACAATACATGAATCTGAGTAAAGGAAATAGGAGTGTTCACTGTACTCTTCTTTTGGCTTTCCCATACGTTTGAAGTTTTTTAAAATAAAAAATGTGTGGGAAAAGAAAAACAGATGAAACTATTCAACGGTGTTAGAAGAGAAACCAGGCTAACAATTACCTGAGAGGGAGGGATGGAGAAGTGACTGGGCAGGGACCTCCTGGGGGTGGATTTCTAAGGGGCTGGTGATGTTTCCTTTCTTGACTTGGATGCTGGTAACACATGGGTGTTCACTTTGTGAAAACTCATAGAGCCGTAAACACAGGATTTAATTTTTCTGTATGTGAGTCATGCTTTAATAAAAAGTGTGGTTTTTTTTCTTTAAGGCAATAGTGATCAGGCTAAGGAGATTTAGTTAATTTCATTATTTTCTTTTCTATATTTTTTCAAAATTTCAGTTAAATAATTAACTTTTGTCATTCAAGTGCTCATAAATAAATTTTTTTTTAAGTTTAAATCTTCCTTTTCCTCTTCGAGGATGCAGGAGAGTGTGAATAATCTAAGTTATAACAAGGTGTCCAGGTACCATTTCCTGTCATTCAGGAAGGGGTTACCTAGGCACTTCTCAAATGGAAATTCACTACATTTATGTGTATATCTTGCATCTTAGTCCATTCAGGCTGCTATAACAGAATATCACAGACCGGATGGCTTATAAACAAACAACAAACATTTATTTCTCACCGTTCTGAAGGCTGGAAGTCCAAGATCAAGGCACTGGCAAATTCAGTGTCCTGTGAGAGCCCACTTCCTGGTTTATAGACAGCACCTTCCAGCTGTGTCCTCACATGATGGAAGGGGCCAGGGAGCTTTCTCAGGCACTAGTTCCATTCATGAGGGCAGAGCCCTCATGACCTAATCACCTCCCAAGGCCCCACCTCCTAATACCATCTCACTGAGGGTTAGGATTTCAACATATGAATTTAGGGAGGACACAAATATTCAATCTATAACACCTTGTGAAAACAAGAGAGGTTTGCATTTTAAATATTTCCCTTTGGAGGTAAATGATGATTATTTCATGGCGATTAAACAATGGCTTATTGAAAATCTGTTTAGAATATTTGGCCAAAGTGATTATTGCATGTGAGCATCTGCTTTTCTGCAAGATCTCTGTTACGTTTTCAGATTCGTGATGATTTGCCCAGGAATCTAAGACAAAGAACAGTTAGGGTAGCACCAGCACCAGGATCTGCTGTTCTTCCTTCCAAGCTTGGGCAAAATTGTTCACAATATTTATTTATAATCAAATCAGAGTAACACATATGTCCTTATCCTTATGTTTATCCCTTTGAGAACTGATCCTGCAAGGCCACACTGCAGATCTTATTTGTGATCTACATTTTCACGTATCTGCAGGATAAAGATGAGAAGGTGAATACAAATAGTATTTCTCTCTAAACAGGTATGTCTGTCTAGAGAAGAGTGTCAATACTTTGAAGGGAAGAAATGCCAGCTTTTTTTTTTTTTTTTTAAGGTTCTAACCTACTCTCTGACTTAACTGATTTGATAGGAAAAAAATAGCCCAAGTGCTTCTAAAGGATAGTAGAGAGCCAAAATTGGGCAGTGTCCTTGTACTGCAGAAATGAGAGATGAGCAAGACCTAAATGGGTCATTCTCAATATCCTCTAGAGTTCCCTGGGTGTTCTTACTTCTCTGAACACATTTTTGTAAAATTATAAACTTACCTATTTTTTAGAACTTTTCTAAATTAAAAGCATTTAAATCTTTTGAGGAATGAAACAAAAAATGACTAAGAGGTTAATTCGTTTCTTAATGGATGCAACTTAAAACCTTGGCAGTCTCCGTTCATGTAAACATTCCTCTGCTCTGAGCTCAGTGGGTCTGGGGGTGAAGCAAAGGGACACACACAGACTCCAAAGAGAAAGCAGGTCTTTTCTAATGGAGGCCACCTCAACATAGCCCTTGCTAATCAAGTCTAGAAGGATTCCATTTCAAGGCAGCACTGAACCTGGGAGCAGTCTTAGTCTATAGTGCTCTGTATGCATGAACCCCAAAGCATTTTAAACAAGTCATTGGTTGCCCATTGGCTTCTGATTCTCCAGACAGAGAAGAAAAATGAGAGAATAGTGGTGAGGACATAGGAGGGAAGCTTCCAAAATTTATCGGATGAAGGATACCAGCTGGAACAATTACTGTCAGTCTTGGCTCTGCCCATCTGAAGGAGATGCAACACATTCTCAAGCAAAGACTTCATCTCTGGGGAAACTCTTACCTCCCAAGGAGGGAGGCAAATTAGACACTACCTCCCTATTCCAGGAAACATCGTTTTCCTTAAAAGAACACAGTGCTGATCCTCCCATGGAAACTGATAGAAATGCTCAGCCAAACATAGGGAGGGAAAGGAAACTCTCTTGAAAAATCACTTTGTCCATTCCTTGCCTCTGGTTAAGACCGAACCAAAGTCATCTCAGAGTTAGCACTTACAGCCTAAAATTTAAAATGTCCATAGAAGGAAATGGATTCCTCCTTGTCCACAAAGTTCTAAGAATGAAATAAAGGTATTTTTCTCTTTCTATATAAACTGAGGTTTTTGTCAGTTCTCGATAGAAATGGAGAAAGCTTCTTATAATATTCCAGACATTCATCCTTCATACATTGGAGCTATTATGTCCCAACTCAGATGAACCTTCTTCAGGTTGGATCGTCTTCACTCCTTTATCATTTCCTCATGTGCATTGCATTTCATCATGTGAAAAATGTATTCCTAAATGAATCAATCACACTTGTATAATGCATCCATGCATTGCAAGGTCCTGGTTCACACGCCATACAAAATTAATTCAATTAAATCTATCACCTGTTTAGGAGTCAGAATGGTAGTTACCCTTGGGGGTGGGTGACTGGAAGAGGGTACAGAAGTGCTGATATTGTTCTGTTTCTTCATCTGGGAACTGGTAACACGAGCGTATTCTCTTTGTGATAATTCATCGAGCCACGCCATTGTGATTTTTTGCACTTCTCTGTAAGTGTGTTACTACAGTGGTGAACTGTTAATAAAATGTTTGTAAAAAACCAACAAAACAAATCATGTTGCCTACTGACTAGTAGCTTAACAGCCACAGATTCCTCATATATCAGAAGGAATCTTACCCTCTCCTATCTCTCAGGGTTATTATGAAAAAGAATTAAGATAATGTTGGGAGGGAGCTTTGTAAAATGTGAGATAACATATAAATGTGAGGTGGTGGTGGTGGTGCTGTTGTTGTGGATGATGAGCTTCTTAAACAAAGGGCTGTGTTCACAGTTCCGCAGGACCAGCCCATATCCATGTAATACATTTACAGCTGTACATGTAGACAAAAGCAGAAGGAAGACTTGATTTACACATTGTTATACCACAGTTGGAACTCCTATTGCCCAACCCTTCTCTAGCCCACAGTCCCAAGATAGATTATTTTGCAACTAATTACTTGCAGATGTGAAATCATTTCAAGTGTTATGAAAATAGCAGAATGGATCCTGGAATGGGCAGTGCTGAGGATGGAGTGGACAACATAACGAAGTCATTGTTATTCTCAGCTTGAGGCCTTATTGTATGGCTGTCAGTTCTGTCTCCTTCTGGTATTCTACTAAGGAGGAAGTTAAACTGTACCTATCTCATTAAAAACAAATCCAGATTGTATTTCCTTTTTTAATTATTCACATTCTCAACATTAGAAACTGAAAATATAACTTTAGACCTTCCGTAGTTCTGAAATAGTTTTCAGCTTCAGCCAATTTAAAAGAAGACAAATTCTCAAAGAAAAGTGAGACAGAAGGAGCATTAAGTTACTTCAAAATAGAAGGAAATGAAAATAAAATAATGAAGCCCTTCTGAAGCAGTGAGTGGGAAAAGGGAAATTCTGATGGAAGGAGCTAATGGCTGGAGATTTTGTCTCACTCCTTCTCTCTTTCAGCAAAATATTTAGCCAATATTAGCAACCGCTAGAACAGAATGGCGCTATTATTGCTTTAAGCTATCATTAATTAAGAAAGAAAAGAAATTCCTTCTGAATTTCAAGGGTGAAGGACAGAGTTTGAAAAACATTCCTCATAAGTGGGGAAAGAACAAAGGTGGAAGGAAAATGTTTACTTGAGACACCACAGAACCAAGCTCTCCCTGCAGGAGCAGAATCTATCTGACAACAAATAATCCATGCAGAAGCCTAATTGAGGAGAGTCAAAACTCAGTGAGGGGAGAAAGTGATAGATCATGAATCCCCTGAATTGTCGATTAATTCATGATTCAGTTGGCTGATGCACGTCTTCAAGCAAATATTTAAAGTCGGATGCCTGGGTGCTATAAACTTCTGAGCTCTAGCAACCTGAGAACATCTCTCTGTTGCTTTAATACATTGCAAACAACTTTGCTTATAAATAAATTATTGGATGCTTCAAAACAAAAAAGAAAAACCATTTACCTACAATGGAAGAAGTAAGCACAGACGCAAGAAGACAAAAAGCAATAACTCCAAAGTTGAGAGGGAAAAATTATTTTGAACTGGAATTCTATAGATGGGGAAAACATTATTCACAGAACATTTATCAACCAAGAACGCTTTCTGTAAAAATCATTAGAAGATACCTTTTAGAAAAAATAAAAAAACAAATCCAAAACACAAATCAGAGGAAAATATGGAATACGAGAAAAAGCAATAAATAAAGAAATTAGAAAAACTCATTGGTAAACCTAAAAATGTATTAAGACTGGTACATCAGGCATTTGTCAGGAAATTGTGTCTAAGTAGAGGTATAATATAAAAAACATTTTTAATATCAACATCAATTGTTTTTCCTTCTCCTGGGTCATTCCCATCTGCAGTAAAATCCCCGCAGTCAGTTCCTCCAAATTTTAAAAAATCTTGCTTCAGAATAATCCAAATTGGTGAGAATTGATTGTTTTGGAAGCAGAGGGACATTCATTGTTCTCTTCTTTTGTGCATGCTCAAAATTTTCCATAATAAAAAAATTACAAATTTCGTCCTGTTGAAAGAGACATAGACTAGGCAAAAAAAAAATTGTTTTAATCTATGTTGATGTTTAAAAGGGATATATTTGAAATAGAATTCTTCAGAAGGATTAAAAATGGATGGACAATAATATCCCAGATACATGCTTCCAAAAAAGAACTAGATGTGATAATATTAGTATTTCAAAAATACAACTCAAAATGAAAACATTAAACATGACAAAGGGAGAATGCATTGACAAAAAGATGAAACCTTTTGGGGCTGGCCCGGTGGCGTGGTGGTGAAGTTCACGCACTCTGCTTTGGTGGCCCTGGGCCCAGAATGACACACCACTCATGGAGCCAAGTGTGGCGGTGTCCCATACACAAAATAGAGGAAGATGGGCAAAGATGTTAGCTCAGGGCTAATCTTCCTCAGTAAAAAGAGGAGGATTGACAACAGATGTCAGCTCAGAGCCAATCTTCCTCACACACACACAAAAAGCATGAAACCTTTTAATGAATCTTTATGCACCCAAATAGTAATATATAAAGCAAAAGTTGTTAGAAGAATAAGGAGATATTAACAAATTCAATGTCGTAGTGGAAAACTTGAGCCTAATCAACAGATCATGTAGGGCAATCATAAGTGAGAATCTACAGATTATTTACAAAAAACGATGATGCATTAGTCCTCAGGCAAAAAAACTCCATAAATTCTAAAATGTAAAAATCAGAGTGCTTATTCTGTGATCACAATGTTATAAAACTAGAATGTAACAGTCAAAAGATAGCAAAAAAAAAATCCCCTTGACTTACAAAATATTTTAAAACTTTCTTTTAAATAACTTGGATACAAGAGGAAATCAAAACTAAACTCTCAGACTATTTTCACGGTGGCATATCAAAAGGTACGGGATGCGGGGCCGGCCCGGTGGCGCAAGCGGTTAAGTGCGCGCGCTCCGCTGCGGCGGCCCGGGGTTCGCTGGTTCGGATCCCGGGCGCGCACCGACGCACTGCTTGGTAAGCCATGCTGTGGCGGTGTCCCATATAAAGTGGAGGAAGATGGGCACAGATGTTAGCCCAGGGCCGTCTTCCTCGGCAAAAAAAAAGAGGAGGATTGGCGGATGTTAGCTCAGGGCTGATCTCCTCACAAAAAAAAAAAAAAAAAAAAAAAAGGTACGGGATGCAGCCAAATTGATACTCAGAGAAAATTTTTTCATCTTAACTACATGTACTGGAAAATAAGAAATATTGAAAAGAAAAGAACTAACCATTCAGCTAAAATAAAGGAGAAAAATAACAAACTTACAGAAAATGAAATAAGTAAATTTCACCCTATTCCATTGTTTCTTCATTGCACGTGATCTCTCCTTTGAGTGTTGCTTTATTTCAGAGACCATGTTTTGTTTGTTTTTAAACCTATTGCTGGAGCCTTATCATCTTTCTAAAAGTTTCTTCCAGAATCTGCAGATCATTTTTTTAGTCTTCAAGATGTTCCCTTTTCCTCATTCTACAGTTTTTTCTCACCAGCCTACTTGAGAGTTTTTAAAAATTTTCTATCCTCTACAGGGAGTGTTATCCAAATTTAATATTATCCAACACCCAGCAAGGCACCAACTTCCCATAGCTCTGCTGACTGCCCCCTTCAGTTCTGGCCAGATCTGCACATAGGTAGGCTGACATGAATTTCTTGCTGTCCAATTCTATATAGCTAGTGGGCACCCATCAAGAAGGGCTCTGCTGTGATGAGATGGAATTCTTTACTCCCTCTGCTGTTGAAAATCTGAATTGGGGATGGGAAATACCTGATCCACATGATGTCACCAGAATCCACTCCTGTGCCCAAGGCAGATATCACTAATAATCATGGTCAACCCACTGAGTCTACATTCAACCTCAGAGTATTTCTAAATACAATTCTCCAAGTAGTCTTCATTATCTGTCAAGAATTGTCATAAAAGATGAAACCTATCTTTCTACCCTGCTCCAAATCAATGGAGCATATGCAAACTTCTGTCTCTGGTATACACTCTGCTTGGATACTGCCGCTGACCAGGGCTCTGGCATTTCTGCCATCTTTGGCCTGGCTTCTTTGTAGCTGACTTTCTTCCCCAGAGACCCCTCACTTCAGAAAGTTATCCCTTCCCCCAACCCAATAAATATGTAGCTCAGAGGTAAAGATAATATGTTGGGGTTTTTTAAAAAAATAATCTTGCAGCTCTTTTGGATACCCTCAGTGACCCTAACTTGGGTCATAACCTAAGTTGGGACCCAATAATTAGCATTTAATTTCAGGCAGATTTCCAGCCATCTGCATGTTGACTCGAACTCAGTCTGGAATGATCTAAAATAAAATTACAATGCTGTTGCTCTTTCAAAAATAAAATGTCTTTATCATAGCTGGCTACTACCTACACTTTGAGTATTTTAGACCAAAAAAAGTATATACAGACCAATAATCTTACAATAAATTTAATTTCCTACTTAGTTCCTCAATGTCATTCGTTAAAGTGGAAAGTTCAAAGAAAAACACATTATAGACTCTCCTATATTTGAATACTTAATAGTGACTTTAAGAAATCCACCTGAGGGAGGAAGATGTTGGAGTCGGTCAAAGCACACAGGATTTTTCCAGAGGGAAGCAACAGAAACGCAATGCAAACTGATTAAAGCAAAACCAGAGGGGTTATTGGAAGGGCAGTGGCGTAGCTCAGAGACAAGAAGAGTGGCAGCTACATGGACCAGGCTGGTTCCAGGCCTTGGGGGACTGGAACCAGAGCCTGACCCTGGCAGACCTCCCGCCAGCCCTCATTTTGGTTTGGCTCAGCCCTGGGCTCCTCTTTGGCATCCAGGCTTTCTCCACACAGCAGGACAAGGCCCCAGTGTTTCTAACTTCACAAACCAAAGACAGAAGGACCTTCTCCATTAGCTCATCCCAGTCTCAACCATACCTGGGAAGGTCTCTGACTGGCCTACTTTGACTTTTGGGCCCATACATCAACTGTCAACAGGAGACGCTGGCCGAGAGGGTGGGGTACTCTGAGAGTCCAGGTCTGTGTCCTCTGCCCACCCCAGAGGTCTAGACACAGGGTCTCTGACCAGAAAGGAATTGAATAGGAGTAAAGGTATGCAGGGCATCCAAAGCCACAGCTACCACAAACTAATACGACATCCCTCACATGTACTGCAGCACCTAATTCTGAGCACAGGATTTAATGGAGGGAAAGGGAAGGACACTGGCTATCTGATGCCTTAGAAGGGAGAGTCTCTAAAAGTGGGAAGGTAGCAATGATGAGGCCAAGGACACCACACTTTTCCCCAGAGTCGCCTCTGCCCCCTCAATCCATCCGTGGAGAACAGCAGCCAATTGCACACACCTGTACCTCTGTTCCTGACATGACCCGTGAGTGGTGAAGAGTCCACTGTACCATCTCTAACCCAACACTCAGGACTGAACCGGTGGCTGCAGACGCCTCTCTTCATATCATCATTCAGCCAAACTGTGGAGCCGGATCATCCTACCTTCACCTGAGAGGTTTAAAATTCTGACCAGGATCTGCCTCAGCTTTTATTTACAACCTATCCCGTAAGCACACAGTATGTGTTGTTATCAACTCAGAGTCTCTCAAATGGTCCCTTGCAGGGTTTTTCTAAGCTGTTTCCTGCAAACATGCACTGAACCTGTTTTATTTGACACAACCTGGGGCTGGACAGAAACACCCACCTGGGCTAACAGCACCAATATAAGATAGGCTTACAGTGGGGGCATCTGACAGGTATCAGTGGAAAAGTCTTGGAACGCTGTTTTGTGATTCTTAATTTGTCAGGAAGTATGCAAAGTATTTTACACCTATGATTCAATTTAATCCTCACAACAACCTTGTGAGTAGGTATTATTATCTCTGCTTCACAGATAAGGAAAGTGAGGCTCAGAGAGGTTAATAGTGTGACTGCTGAGCTCTAATCCAGACCCAGGCTGCCCCACCACAGAGTCCAAGCAGGGTCTTCCACTCTAAGCTCACCCACCGCCTCCGCACCTCACGCATTACATGCCAAAAGTTTGTGGGTTCTATTGGGTCTTGTCCTCCTTTTAGGCAGAGCACTTGCGCCAAAATTGAGCCCTGCATGCACCCACCTCCCGACTGAAACTCGGGCACTTCTGGGCAAGGCAGGGGACCTGGGAGAGCAGGGAGCCTGCAGGCTTTCGTTCGTGGACCTCCACGGGGCAAGGGGCCTGGTGAGGAAGGTGTTTGTGCAGCTTTTGAGGTGAGGTGACCGGGTGCCTGGGGACAAGAGCAAGGCTGTGTAGTGCCTGTGTCTGCTGTTGATTCCCAAAACAGTCCTTTGGACTCAACTCACCAGTGAAGAGATGGGCTGTGGCACGAGGGGAAGCAGCTGTTTTCACAGGTTCAGGAAGGCCTCTGAGAGACAGGGTGGGCAGAGGGTGCCGGGCAGTGGGGAGGAAACCAGCTCTGATGCCCAAGCAACAAACTCCAGGCCACGTGGAGAAAAGGTAGTCTACAGGCAAGAAGTCTCCCATTTATTGACCTCAAAACCACATTTCCCAAGACAATTATATGAACACAATTTTTACTAGAGAAAAAGAAATAATGTTTCTTCAGAACAACACTGTAGTTAAACTTGTAAAGTATATACAAAGAAATACTGCAAATATTCTTTTATTACTTGTTGAGGAAGCTATTGCAAAGATCTTGGGAAGGTACTAGTAAAACCCATAAAAGTAACATGATAAATACATTTTGGTGTTTACCTGGTAAACAGCCCCTCTCTTATCCCTATCCCAATATTTTTCAAACCTGAAAAAAAAAAATTAACTTCACCAAATTCACAATACAGAACAATTGTTCATAATGTTCCTGAGTTCCCAGCTTTCAAAATCTGTCTGCTGAGTAATATGATTTTTCCTGAGAAACATTTCCAAAATGCCTCCCCCAAAAATATATCTGGCAGTTTTCTTGGAAGAAAAGGCAAACAAGTGATTTTTATTAAGTTTTTTTTCCAAGTCTTTTCTTGAAGTATTTTTCAAAACAAAAGAAAACTATATAAAACTGATTTCTAGTAAAATCAGTGACTACATTTGCGCTTTGCCTTATAGAAAAAAAACAGTTGGATCAAGTCAGAAGTAAGAGGTGAAGAGAAAGGAATTCCATGTAAGAACAATGCTTCAACGAGCAGCACCCAAGAGTCTCTTTCAGGGATTAAGCATTCGGGCAGGTGGCTGCCCCCATGCAAAATGTCTTAATTCACAGGCCTTGTTTGGTTTGGTTAATCCAACTTTGAGCCACCTGATTGGGTCACACAAATGCTTTAGAAGGGTACACTGACCATTCATCCAGTTGAAAGGTTCCAATGAACCTTTGTCACAAATCAAAGACATTCTTTCTTAATGCTAAAATGAAAACATTGCCTCAACAGCCTCCAGGCATCCCCCTCATTCAAATTCACCCCAAAAGAAATCACAAATCAGTACAATGCTTTTATTGACATCTGTCTGTATTTCCACTAACTTTTTTGGGGGGGCGGGGAGGAAGTTCAGCCCTGTGCTAACATCTGCCAATCCTCCTCTTTTTTTTCCTGAGGAAGACTGGCCCTGGGCTAACATCCGTGCCCATCTTCCTCCACTTTATATGGGACACCGCCACAGGATGGCTTGACAAGCGGTGCGTCAGTACGTGCCCGGGATCCGAACCGGCGAACTCTGGGCCGCCGCAGCAGAGTGCTCGAACTTAACTGCTTGCGCCACGGGGCCGGCCCCACCACTAACTTTTTTTTTTAAATAAATAATACTTGAGTATAGAAGAGCAGCCTTTTTAAGAGCCATATATGTTAAAGTTAACACACAAATGACCCTAAATAGTTCTTTTCCTTTATTGTCATGGACGGGCAGGAGGGATGGGAGAGAAAGTGCTGTGGCCTGGAGTCCCGGGCTGGGCAGTAATAGTTCTGAAGCCCAACACTTAAGCCCAAATGGGTCATTCTGAAACAGGAAAACCCAGACACAGGCAAATCCAGAGGGAAGACAGTGTAGAGAGGCAAGTCAAGTTAGAACAAATGAACAAGTCACGGGGGACACCCAAGGGTGGGGAGCGGTTACTCTGGGGAGGAGGGGTTGCCACGTAGGATGGAGAGGATGCAGGATGCAAGGGGGTCTTGGTGGCAGGAAGATCTGCGCCAGGTGGGTGCTGCACCAGAGGCTCTGAGCTCAGTATATCTAACCTCATTGTTCAATTATGAACAGAAAATAATGTCCAAAACCCTTTCCATTCACGTTATGATTCTGAAATAAACGGAAAGCAGCTTTCACTCTCCTCTCCAGGAATCAGCAGAACCATAAATAGTGAATATTTCTCAGGGCTCTCGCTGCTTCTTCTTGGGAGCAATTGCTGAGCAAAGGAGTTAATAATCATCCAGATGAGGAACATTAGGTGAGTGCCAGGAAACACCAGCAACAGGAGGAACTCACCCTTCAAAAGAACAGTAAAGGAAATACTAAAGAAAACCCACTTTCCTATTTGAGCACTACCCCCTTCTCCTTCTGTCATATTTCATTACAGTCCTGGCATACCAGTCTGGCCAGCAAACAATTTCTTCTCTACAGTTTCCAACCTAATTTGTAGGCAAATCTCTCCTTTCCCTCAACATGAAATACAATACCTTTCTGTGATGAGAGGGAATTTGTTCCATCTATGCTCCAATTAGCGGCTGTGATTCCCCATCTTGGTTCCCCTGTTGATCACTGGAACATTCCCGAGAGGGAACAGCCTCTCTCTCCAGGATCCCTTTAATAATCCCCATCATCAGAACACCAAGCTGGAAAGGCTGATGAGAATCAGGATGGCACCCGTAGTGTGGAGTAAGTCATGGTTGAGTTCTTCTGCACAAACCACATGCTTCCACATCATATCCAGTGTTTCCTTACCATCTGAAATTACATCAAGCTGGGATTTGGTTTGAATTAAAAAGGAGGGGTCTTTTTGAGGGAAAGGGCCCCCGAACTGGTGCTGGAAGAGTTAGGCCACCCGCTGGGAGATCCTGTGAAAATTGGACTCATGCAGCCAAGTTGCCTCTCTTCACGCTCCGCAAACAAAGTCTGCCAATCACTCCGAGCCCTGCTTTCCCACAAGCCCACTCCTCCACACGCGATGCCTGCTTTGTGTGGGACACTAAGAGATGAAGGCGACGGGAGAGGAGTGTCCAGAGGGAAGGCAGAGCCACTGGAATGACTGCTAACAGGATGAAGATCACAGTCCTTAGGTGCCCTGCGAGGCCTGTCTGTCTCCCTCTGATGAGTCCGACTTCACTGTACTTGACTCCCTCTCTGTGGACCAGCCACATCTGCCTCTCTCCTTTCTTCTAACCCACAGCTCCTGCTACACTCTTGCTCTTGCCTGCAGTGCTCTGTCTTCACCCCGGTAACTGCTGCCCTTCCTCCCGCGTCGTGGCTGCAGTCACTTCCTCAGAGAAGCATTGCCGACTTTTCAACCAGATCCAGCCCCCGAATTTTTCAGGGGTTGTATCACCCGTGTGCTTCACCTCTGCATCACCCATCAGGGTACATAGTCATTCTAGCGTTGCCTGTGGGATTCTTCCATTCAAGTCTACTTCCTCCATTTGACTGTAACTCCATGAGGGCAGGCACAGTTTCTTTCTGGCTTCCTATTGTATCCCCACCACTAAGCATAGTGTCCATAAATACCTGTGGGATGCATGACTGAATGGCTGAAAGGATGAATAAATGAGTGAGTGCAGAAGGCACGGAACCGTATGTCCGGGAAGTGTGAGTACTGCACGGCCAGAGGAAAGGGGGTGTGTGGTGGCTAGGGGATGCTGGGAGGGAAGCCAGAGAACGTCGTGAGGGTTCTTGGGTCCATGTAGGATGTGGGTTTGAATTTGATACTGAAAGCTGTGGGGATCCACTGAAAAGGAGGAGGTGACTGGCTGCCTGAAAAACCTCACACCCAGAAGACCCAAAGTGTGCTTTTGAGCATTTGGGGCCTTAGAGCTAGTGAGGAGACAGAGTTTGATCTCTAACTGACACACGGGTGGGAAACATTGTGGTTTAGTAATCCAATTGCGTTTGCTCGACAGGCAGTAAATGGAATTTTCTATGAACCATAATTATATATGAGTTTTATTTTTTATTCCAAAAATTTCCCCAGAAGAACCAATTATTCCCTGATTTTTAAAAAACAAAACAGCATTTGAACTTGTACACTTTAAAGTTCTCTTATCTACCTTTTTTGCCTTATTTATCTTTTGCTCTATTTCCATTTGAACTAAATCCTCCACATATGTACAAATTAAATGGACTGACTTTTGTTACACCGCTTGAAGCAGTTTTCATGTAGGTCCATTTTGCTCTGCTTATGTCTCAACCATACTGTTTCTGGGTGTTTTAATCATGATTTGGCAAGGGATTTTCAGATGTAATTAAAAGCAGCTAATCGCATCAAAAATTTAAACGCAAGGTTTTATAAACCTGTAGCACATTCCAAAAGAAATGTAAATAGTACCAATGTGAGAACTGCGCTAGGTTTCACAAACGAGAATACGAACTGTATGAAAGGTCTTGAAATATAAACTGTTGAACAGAGGAGGCCCAAATCTGAAATTAGTCTTTTAAAGTCTTCTAAATATTTACACAGCAATAAAATACAGAGGAGTTTTAGAGGAACTCAGAGGTAACCACAGTAGCAAGTGTAATTGTTGAAGTTTAATTTGCTGATAATGTAAGAAAGATTGTATTTATTTAAGGGAGATTCAGTTGAATACATGGTTTCACAGAAATGTAATTTTAACATTAAATAAGGATATGTTACCACAATAGCTTGACCTGTGAGGTTTAAGTACCTTGTTTCTGATAAAGTTTAATGACCACGCTTTAAAATATGTAGAAGGGAAAGAAGCAAAATAGTATCACTTGAGCTCCTACTATGTGGCAAGCATCAAACAAAAGCTTTATAAATTTTAGCTCAGCCTAGTCTGCACAACATCTGGCTGAGGGAGGAGTTTTTTACTCTTTTTACGTATGTTAAGAGCCAAGGTTCAGAAAGAGTAGTGCACTGACTGAGATCACACAGCAAGCCAGCGGCAGAGCCAGGAAAAATTAACAAAGGAAACAAAGATTAATTCCAGAATCATTTCCTAAATGAGAACTTACACGTGAGTATTTTAGCAAAAACTAACAAGGACACATACGCAGGATTTAAGAGTAATTATGTAAATGGCATTCTTTGGCTTTGGAAACGACTCTCTCACTCACACAAAAGGCACATTCTCCTTGTTCATGTTTAATACGCGAACAGCCTTTGATGCACGAAGTTCTAGAGGTCAGCGTTTATTTTGCTCCTTGTGCACAGACTCTGTTCAACAGGTTGGACGAACGAGTACTCACTAAGGGCTTGGGTGAGGGCAATAACTCAGTTCAACCAGAGTTCACCTCCTCTCCTTCCTTGGACCCCAGACCCACCTCCACCCCTGGCAGAGTTGAGAGCCCCTCTCCTGCATGCTCATGGCACTGTGGGCACACCACTATGAACACTTGTCACATCACATTTTAGTTAGTGATCTGTTTCCCTCCTGTTCTGAAGGCAGGGAAGAGTACTTTCTTTAAATTTCATTTTCCAATTGCTTGTCGCTAGCATGCAGAAATGTTATTGATTCTTTACATTTATCTTGTATCCTGTAACTTTGCTAAATTCACTTATTCCGGTAGATTTTTTTGAAGATTATAATGTCTGTGAATGAAGACAGTTTTACTTATTCCTTTCCAATTTCTGTGCCCCACCCCCGCTTTTTTTTTTTTGGCCTTACTGCACCAGATAGGACCTCCAGCATATGTCGAAGAGAAATGGTGAGAGCAGACACGTTCTCACCTGATTTCCTAGTCTGAAAAGAGTTCAGTCTCTCATTAAGTATAATGTTAGCTATAGGTTTTTCATAGATGACTTTTATCACGTTGAGAAAGTTCTTTTTTATTCTTTGTTTGCTGAGATTTTTTTAACCAATAATAGATATTGAATTTTATCAAATGCAACTGCTGCTTCTATTGAGATAATCATACTGTTTTTCTTCTATACTGTTAATATGGTGAATTACTTTGATTGATTTTTAAACGCTAAACCAACTTTACATTTCGCATAACCCCACTTGCTTATGTGTATTCTCCTTTTTATATATTGTCAGATTCTATTTGGTGATGTCTTGGCCAAGATTTTGCATCTATATTCATGAGGGATATTAGGTTCTAGTGCTTTTTTCTTTTTCTGTTCTTGGTTTTTTTTTTTTTTTTTTTTAAATGTTTTTGTCTAGTTTGGTATCAGGATAATGCTGGCTTCAAAAAAACAAGTTGGGAATGATAACTTCCACCTCTGATTTCTTAAAGAGTTTGTGTAGGACTGATATTGTTTCTTCATTAAATGTTTGATAGAATTCACCAGTGAATTTTACCACCTGAGGTTTTTAATTATGAGTTCAATTTTTTTAAAAGATACTGGGCTACTCACATTTTCCATTTTTCTTGTGTCAGTTTCTGTAATTTTCAAAGAATTTATCCATTCATTTAAATTGTACATTTATCGGCATACGTTGTTCATCATAGTCCCTTACTATTGTTTTAGTGTCTATAGGATCTGTAGTCATCTCCTCTCTTTCACTCCTGATATTGACAATTTGTGCCTTCTTTCTTTTTTCTTGATTAGTCATTTATTCATTTTATTGATCTTTTCAAAAAGAACAGCTTTGGTTTCATTTGTTTCTTTATTGTTTTCTGTTATTATATTTCATTGATTTCTACTCATTATTTTCTTTCTTCGGTTTAATTCACTCTTCTCTCTCTAGTTACTTAAAGTGGAAGCTTAGATCATTGATTTCAGACATTTAAACATTTAAAGCTATAATTTTTCTCTCTACGCACTGCATTAGATTTATCACACACATTTTGATGCCATTTTTTTAGCATTCAAATCAAAATATTTTCTAATTTTTATTGTGATTTCTTCTTTGACCCATGGATTATTTAGAAGTATGTTGCTTAATATCTAAATATATAGGATCTTCCAATTACATTTTTGATATTGATTTCTAATTTAATTCTTTTGTCATCAGAGAACACATTCTGAATGACAATACTTTTAAATTTACTGATATTTGTTTTATGGCCAAGCATATGTTCTACCTGGGTGAACAGTCTATGGCCACTTCAAAATAATGTGTGTTCTGCCATTGTTAGATGTGGTGTTCTATAGATGTTAATTAGGTTAATGAGGTTGTTCATGTCTTTTATATCCTTATTAACTTTCTATCTGTTTGTTCTCTTAGTCAATTATTGAGAGAGAATTGTTTAAATCTCTAAATTACAATTGTATATTTGTCTATTTATCTTTTAGTTCTGCCAGTTTTTACTTCATGTAAAACTTTGTTACGAAGTTCTGTTATTAAATGCATATACATTTAAGATTATGTCTTCTTCATAATATTGTCCTTTTACTATTATTAAATGTCCCTCTTTATCTTGGATAACATTCTTTCTTTTGAACTCTACTTTGTCTGACATTAATAGAGCCACACTAGCTTATATACAACTAATGTTTGCATGGTATATCTTTTTCCTCCTTTTACTTTTAACCTAACTGTGTTTTTATATTAAAATTTTGTATCTTGTAGACAGCAATTAGTTAGATCTTGCTTTTTTATCCAGTCTGAAAAAAATCACACTGAATATAACTATCAATATGGTCAGGTGTAAGTCTACCATCTTCCTATTTGTTTTCTATTTTTTGTATATTTTCTTTGATTCTTTAATTTTTCTTTCCCTGCCTTTTGGATTAGTTGAGTATTTCTTAGTATTCTATTTCATGTCCTATATTGCTTTCTATACCTATTTGCTTGATTTTTTTTGTTTGTTTTTTTTAGTGCTTGCTCTGGGGTTTACTATATATATCACAAACATATCATAGCCTACCTTCAAATATTATTATATCCCTTGATGTATAATGTAAGAGGCTTACAATAGTATACTTTGAGTTCTCCCTCTATCTTTGTTACTGTTGTACACTTTATTTCTACATCCATAATAAATATCAAAATGTTATTATTTTTGCTACAAACATCCAATTTTCTTTTAAAAAGAAAAAGTTTTATATATTTACCTGCACTTTTACTATTTCTGGCACTCTTCATTCCTTTGTGTAGATCTGAGTTTTCATCTGGAATCATTTTCCTTCAGCCTGAAGAACTTTTTAAATAATTATTGTAATGCAGATCTGCTGACAGTGAACTATGAACTCTCTAGGTTTGTTGGTCTGAAAATATTTTTATCCTAACTTTGGTTTTGAGAGATGTTTTCACTGGATATAGACTTCTCAGTTGACAGTTTTACTCTTTTAGTACACTAAAGATGATGTTCCGTTGTCTTCTGGCTTCCATTGTTTCTAGTGAGAAGTCATCAATTTCCTTATCTTTGTTTCCCTGTATGAAATGTCTCTTTTTCACTGGCTGCTTTTAAGATTTCCTTTTTATCATTGGTTTTCAGCAAATTGATTATAACATGCCTTGGTATAATCTCCTTTATATTTTGCTTGGCATTCATTGAGCTTCTTGGATTTGTAGGCTTACAATGTTCTTCAAATTTGGAAAATCTTCACCTATTATTTCTTCAAATATTTTTTTCTCTCCCTTCACCCTCCAACCACCAACTTCCTTCAGGGACTCAAATTATACATATTCTTAAAAGTCCCTGATCTTTTCACACAGGTCATGGAGGCTCTGTTTATTTTATTTTCAGACTTCTTTCTCTCTGAGCTTCAATTTGGATAGTATCTATTGCTATGTCTTCAAGCTCATTAATCTTTTCTTTCGCAGTGTCTAATTTGCTGTTAAGCCTACCCAGTATATTTTCTATCTCATATATTGTATTTTTATTTAAAAGTTCCATTTAACTTTTTTTATATCTTCCCTTTCTCTCCTCATTTGATTTGTTAGGCTCCATTGGTGATAGATATAACAAGGATCCCAAGTCATGGGAAGATGCTTCCTAAAATCAACTTAATAATTCCAATAGTAGCTGTATAGTGGAAATTGAAGAGCTACCTCATGAACGTCCAAAGATAGCCTCACTTCTGCATCAGTAATGATACTGTTGGCAATATAAATAATAAAAGAAAAAACCCAGAGAGTCAGTAGGCATAATAGATAGAAGACAGGCTTTTGAGTCAGATGAACCTGAATTTATACTCTTAATTCTGCCTCTTATGTAACCCAGGCTAAATCTCTTAACAATTTCCTCATCTGGACAATAGAAATAATAACTTCTCAATATGGCTGTTACGAAGATTACGTGCTTAATATGAGTAGAGTTTAGTGCCTGGCACATAGTAGGAACTCAATAAAGCCTCATTCTCATTATTTTATTATTATTTATAAACTTGTACAAATAATTTCCATGTCTTCTCCAGAAAGAATTTTTATTCTTCTTGTCTTATATCTAAACTATTTGTCTAGATTTTGAGTCCATATAGAATAGGACCCAAGTTACTATATTTTGTGCTAATAAACTTTTTAAAATGACACAAAATACAAAATCATCTTTCCTTCATAGAATAGTTGGGCACATGTCACTTTGCATGGACTACCGAGAAAAGCCCCTCTCAATAAATAGGCAACCCATTTGTTGGTGTCATTGAAGCCTAGCACACACATCTGTCAAGAGTGCTGGTTAAGGACTACAGTTAGGGCTGTGCATATTTCTTAAACCAGGATAGTTTCTGTTTATAATGTTTTAATCGTTGAAAAGGGACCTGTGCTACACCAGATGTGTCTTCAGCTGGGTACTCATTGCACTAGATTCCTCTAGAATCAGGATGACCGTACATCCCAGTTTACCTAGAACTATTCCAATTTATGCCTGTTGTCCCAGAATAATTATTAATAGTGTCCCCTTTCACTCCTAAAAGTGTTTGTATAATCAATTACACGGTCACTCTATCTACACTTATCCTTTACCAACTATATTCTGCAACTCGTTTGGTAGATGTCATAAGTACTACTGTACTGTTGTTACTCTTAAAGCTGATCAAGGATTAAGACCTATATTAACATCTGGAATGCGAGAAACACCATCTGGTGAAGCAAATTACTTTTATTCCAAGTTCATTGTGAATTTAGAGAAAATACATTGCAAGTTAATTAGAAAATGAAAGAGGAGAAATAGATCTCAACAGTACTGCCAAAAAGAATGTTTATAGGATGAGGAGATACAGATGGGATTGTTAGATCAGAAAGTTAATATTTGCAAAACTATCTGCCCACTGGCAATCCTTGGCTTCTAATGTGGCTGCTGTATGATAATTCTCAAGTGCTGAGGGTGGAGATGGGCGAGTGATAGTTGGTGAGTGGAGAAGAAATCTAAACAGAGAAAGTTAGGTATATATAATTAGAAAAGGCATATTCAATATGGTATTATATATAATTTTACATTTGAAGAACAAAAATATCCATTGTTTTCTGAAAAAAGCAAGGAAAGTAAAGTTTAACCAAAACCTCTATTGGCAAGGCTATACGAGATCTGCAAATGGGGGCACATCTCTCAAGAGTTGAAATTTATCAGAATCTGGAGGGAGATGAGGGACATGAGGCTTTTTGTTTTCAAAATTTTTTATGGTGAAATAAGTTATACAACCGAAAGAGTATATAAAATCTATAAATATGGATTTTTTTAAATAATAAAATGAATAAAAGATTTGCCCATTAAACAGCTCAAGAAATAAAACAGGTCTTCTGACACACCTCCCCAGTGGTACTTTCTCCCTCCTCCATCTCCAAAAGGTGACCTCAATTCTAAAACTTCGTTAATCTCTGCCTTACAGTTTGTTACCTATGTACATATCCCAAGACAATATGTTGTTATGTGTTGCCTGATTTTGAACTTTTTATAAACAGAATCATAATGTATGCAGTCTACGATTTGCTTCTGTTGCTCAAAAAAAAATTCTCTCTCTCTCTATATATATACGCTTTTGAGATTCATCTATGTTAATCCTGGTAACTTTAATTAACTTTTATTGCTGATTAGTAATTCATCATAAGAATATATTAAAATTGGTCAACTCTACTCTTGATCAATATTTAGATAGTTCATTTGGAGGTTTTTTACTTATGAATAATGCTTCTGCGAGCATCCTCATAAATTTCTCTTGGGCATTAGTGCAAGAGTCTCTAGGATACACACCTAGGAATGTAATTCCTGGTTACAGGTTATGTGCAAGTGCAACTTTGCTAAGAAATGCCAAACTCTTGGCCAAAATCACTGAGCCAACTGCTACTCCTATTTCCAACAGATGCAGGTGTTGGCTGTTCCATATCTTTTCCAACAATTATTTGAAGACTTTTTCATTTTTTCCTTTCTGATAGATGGAAAATCATATTGTGGTTTTAATTTGCATTTCCTTGGTTACCAAAGAGATTATGCTTTTAAAATTTCATTTTTAGCATATTAATCTTTTACCTTCTGTGAGATGTCCATTCATGTTTTTGCTTGTATTTCTATTAAGATGTGTCTTTTTTATCCATTTGCAGGAGGGTCCTTATACATTCTGGATACTAATACCTCACTGGTTACATGTATTGGAAATACTTTCCCCCACTTTGTGAGATGATTTTCACTTTCTTTATGGTGTCTTTTGATGACTATAAATTCTTAATTTTAAAGCAATCCAATTTAACAATAGTTTCTTTTATGACTAGGATTTTTTAAATTAAGAAATCCCTTACTACACTGGGGTCACAAAGACATTCTCCTAAATGTTTTTCTAACATATTTATAATTTTTCGTTTCACATTTAAGTATTTAATCCAACTGAAATTGATTTTTCTGTAGGTTAAAGTATAAATAATACTTCAATAATTTCACTTTTTCCCAGTATGGTTATACAATTGCTTCAACAGCATTTACTGAAAAGTCCATTCTTTACCCACTGTTATGCAATATCATCTCTGCCATATTTGGACATTTCTGTTTCTGGGTACATTACTATGTTACACTGGTCTATAGTATATCCTTGCATTAATTCCATACTGCCTTAGACTTGATTTTGGTGGAGCAAGTTCTTCCATAGTGACTATTTGGGGGTCTTTACTCTAGCAAGTAAATTTTAGTATCAAATTGTCAAGGTCCGTGAAAAGCCCTGTTGGGATTTTTTTTTATTGGAATAGCATTAAAATCTATAAATCTTTATTATTTTGAGTTTTCTTATTCAAGAACATGTTCTCTTTCTCCACTAATTTAAGTTTTATGAATTTCTACATAAAAGGCTTACATATCTTTTGTGAGATTTTTCCCTAGGTACTTTATATTTTTATTGCTATTGTAATTGTGATCTTTATTGTTAAAATTTCATTTTCTGGGGCCAGCCTGTTGGTGTAGTGGTTAAGTTCGCACTCTCTGCTTCTGCAGCCCAGGGTTCACAGCTTCGAATCCCAGGCACGACTGACACACTGCTCATCAAGCCATGCTGTGGTGGCATCCCACATACAAAATGGAGCAAGATGGGCACAGATGTTAGCTCAGAGCCAATCCTCCTCCCCCCCCCCAAAAAAAATTTTCATTTTCTAAGTTCCAAATGCTATTGGAATTGGAAATTCACTTTTGCATATTGATTTGGTGCCAAACAAACTTTCTAATTCTTAACAACTAAAATAGCTTACTTATAATTGTAATTTGGATGGGGAGCTTTCTATATAAATAATCATAATATCTGCAAATAATGACAGTTTTTTACCTTCCATTCCAATCCACATACCTTTTATATATTTTTTTTTCTGTTACTGACTGGTACCTCCTGTAAGAAACTGAATAGGAGTGGTTTCTCTTGAGTGATGTCAGATTAGAAGGCCCCCCCCCCCCCCAGAGAAACAACATTTTAACAACTACTCATGAGTGAAAATAACTGGGCAAGAACTCCAGAGTACAATTAAGAGGGTGCAGCAATCCAGTGGAGCCCAACTGAGGATGGCTGCAGAGAAGCTTATAGGAAGCCTTTTAATTGCATCACCCCATCCCCAAGGCAGCACCGCTTGGTGTCAAGAGGGATCCCCTGGACCACGACTTCCCCTCATGGGAGAAAAGGAGAGGAGGACCCCAGCAACCCTTGCCATCACCACAGACACCCACAGCCTTTGCCACTCAGGATCCCCGCAGTCTTTCTATGACTTGATAGCTAATTTCTTTTTAGTACTGAATAGTATTCCATTGTCTAGATACCACAGTATATTTATCCATTAAACTACTGAAGGACATCTTGGTTCCTTCCACGTTTTGGCAATTATGAATAAAGCTGCTATAAACACTCATATGCGGGTTTTTGTGTGGACATAAGTTTTCAACTCATTTGGGTAAATACCAAGGAGTAAGACTGCTGAATTGTATGGTAAGAATATGTTTAGCTTTGTAAGAAGTTTCTTCCAAATTGTCTTCCAAAGTGACTGTACCATTTTGCATTCCCAGTGGCAACCAGTGGTTGTTCCTGTTGCTCCACAACCTCACCAGCATTTGGTGTTGTCAGTATTGTGAATTTTGGCCATTCTAAGAGGCGGGTCATGGTATCTCATTGTTGTTTTAATTTGCAATTCACTAATGACATATGTTGTTGAGCATACTATCATATGCTTATTTGCCATTTATGTATTTTCTTTGGTCAGGAGTCTGTTCAGGTCTTTTGCCCATTTTTTAAATCAGGTTTTTCTTTTCTTACTGTTGAGTTTTAAGAATTATTTGTATATTTTGGATAACGGTTCTTTATCTGTGAAGACAAGTCTGTGGCTTGTCTTCTCATTCTCTAGACAGTGTCTCCCACAGAGCCCAGGTTTTTAATTTTAATAAAGTCTAGTTTATCAATTATTTCTTTGGTTTTGTATCTAAAAAGCCATCACCATATCCAAGGTCACCTAGATTTTCTCCTATGATATGTTCTAGTAGTTTTATAGTTTTGTGTTTTACATTTAGATCTATGTGAACCATTTTGAGTTAATTTTTGTGAAGTGTAAGGTCTGTGTCTAGATTCATTTTTTTCACATGTGTATGTCCAGTGGATCTAGCACCACAGACAACAAAACCAAAGAAAAGGGAGAGATGACATGAGCCAATGCCACTGTAGGAATCAATTATATACACGCAAATAATGGGAAGGACTCAAATGAACAACAAAGGCAACCAGGCATCAGAGGAGGAGATCAAATTGGAGGCCAGCCTGGGGAAAAGTACATCACTGTTACTGGTATGGAAACGAAGGACCAGATCTAGATGGCATTAGTTTTAGAAGTAGAGAATGTGAAGTGTGTGTGTGTGTGTGTGTGTGTGTGTGTGTGTGTGTATGTATACGTGTTCTATGATTTGTTATTGACACTTTGGGAAAAGTTGAAAATAAATCCCAACTCTTGACCTCTATCTATCCCACATGTGATTAAAGTCTGGGGAATGTTTAATGTTTTCTTTCAGAATTAATTGTTAATTGCTTTTTTCTTTTTTGTGAGCTACTGTGAAAGATGAAGATTACACACCATCCTTTTCCCCAAGGAATGAGTAACTACTTAATTTTATCCCAAAACACTTAGTAAAATAAAAGCTTCTATTTCCTTACTTATGACTAGAGACCAAAGAGATTTCCTAAGTTTCTTCCTCAAATAAATAAGACAACAGTTCATCTAAATGCAGGAAGATAACATTAAAGGATTCAATGAACACTACACAGCTAAACTTCACTAAATGGCAAGTGACTGGAGTCTGGGCTTAATTAGTACTCTGTACTAAACGAGAGGATAAAGTCTCTAGATTTTTTGTTTACATAAAAGGATTTGGTTCCAACTGTTCCCCACATTCAGATGATCTTAATGTTCTTATAAGACGCCTGGCACATAGAAATGAGAGTTTACAGGTGACATCATGAGCTTCTCTCTCTGGAACCGGTACCAGATGGAACAAATATTGATTACTGTGGCCAGTTAAACAGAATTTAGTTAAATTAACAGCACTTTAAACCTCTTCACTCTCACCAATCTGATGATCCAGGAGCCAATGAAGGGGCTGTAGCCCTCTTAAATTTGATAGCGTGCTTTGTGCTTTCTTACCTAAAATAGATCCTTCAGCCTGCTGGGATGGAGGACTGACTCAATCCTCTCGGGGACTACTCTTGGAGTGGTTGCTAAGAGGTAAGGGTCAGTAGAACTGTCCCTGAATGTATAACGTGAAACATCTCTCCACAGAATCAAGGACATGCACTAGAGAACTGCTGCTCTGCTAGTCCATAAAGACTTCCTGATATCTCTAAGGGAAAATTTAACTACCAAAAATGAAAAGTGAAAGTGTCCTTAGAGTTGAGCCCAAAGCTAGCCCAAGGCTCATACTGGCATACTTGAAGTGACCCGGAATGTACTTAAAGGAATTTTTAATAGTTCCTTACAATATCTGCCCTCCCCACCCCCACACACATACACTTATCTCACATATTTTTTTGGAGTTAATTTTTACAGAAAAAAATTAAAAAACAAATAAACTCTTTAAAGCATAGTTTCTATTCTGACTCTTTCTCATGCTGTAATGGAGGTGGATACTGTGACATTAATGAGGCTTAAACGTCAGGGCACCTTCCTTACTCAGGTGCATGGTCATATGTTTTTGTAAAATTTGAAAAAGACATTTTAATCATGATGGGTCAAGACTGCTGTCTCTTCCATTTGTCTTCCTCTTGTATTGGGCAATGGAGCAGCTGTGGACTTGGGGCTCTGGCTAAGGAGAAGTTGAGTTGGGGAGACATTTAATTGGGTTAAGGGGATACATTTATGTGGCTGGCCATCAACTCTGAATATAGTTAAATTATCACTAGCTGTTCTGCAGGAGGACTGGATTCCAGGAATTCCCCTACCGCCCATTGCTCCTCCTCACCCAGTGTCACGAAAGGAAGCTGCAGAGCAAAAGGCTGCAGCCCCTGATGAGCATGTTCTGTGGTGCCTGGCACCAGACGTGTCAGTGTGGTGGAAATAAAACACAGTTTGAAACATACGAAATCTGATGTCTTGAATATCAGACATCTAAAAGTGTAAGTAGAAGATTCCAGTTTCATAGACATCAAGTCAAAGCAGAAGTTCTTGCCTGTCAGGAATATTTGATAATTCAGAGCATACAATTACAAACCCATCATACAATAACATTCACTGTCATATAACTCCTATATAAAATCAATAAAAATTGTGCTGATATCAGGAAGAAAATCATAACAAAAACGTTTTTGAATCATACCCAAGACTAATTCATTAAGATGAAATGACAAATTTCAAATAGAATTAATAAATAGACTCTTGAATTGCTTAATAATCCAGCTAATGAAAAAGAGTGAATCATATGAAGATACTGGAAAAATATTTAATATCTTGCTGCTTTGACATAAAATACTAGTTGTGATGAAGATAACTTCAATGACAACATTGATGACAAACTGGCTAATGAAAGCTGTCAATTCGATGGCTATTTATAATTTATCTCTGAACGATAAAACTTTTTTTGAAATACCCTTAAATCTTACACAGCAGGTATAAAAAAATCTTGATAAAGGTTTTTCTAAATATGATAACAATCCTAAAAACACATGCATTACTAATAATAAGTTATAAAGCAGAAAGAGACTTTTGCAAACTATCGGTAATTTTTTAAAAATGTTTGATCAACAATGTCAGAGGAAAATTAAATTATCTTTCAATTCACTCCATAGAAAATGAAATTATAAAATTGTTGATAATTGAAGAGGTAAATAATGTGCAGCCAAAAATACATAGGAGAAGTATTAAAAAGCTTATAAGTATTATCAAGCAGTTAATATGACTATGTTATTTTTATGGCTTTTGTGATATTTGTGGCAATTGTCAGCTTTTTACAAATGTGTAACTTGCTGTTATTCTTTTCTGATTCTAAATAAATATACACCTTGTACTTAATGTTGTATTAGAATTTTTTATTCTTTTTCTTTAAAAGTACTCCAAAATTGCATAAGCTTCAGATACTCAAAAAACCCAAATCTTGTGTTCAAATCAATGTTACCTAAACACTCGCTGAAAAAAATGTCATGAAGTATTGAATGTTTAAGAATCATACCTCGCTTTAAAGCCAAATTTAAATAGTAGGAGAGTCATATCAGCCTCTTCTCAGCACAATCTGCAAAGTAAATTAGGAAGGTAAGACCACGGCCAATATTCTAAATCACTGATTTCTCCATTTCTCTATGATTTGTCGACTTCCTTTAGGAGGTTAGTTGATCCACTAATACAACAAATATTTACTAAACAATAGAAAGAATCCAAGAACTGTTGCGTCCAAGGAGTTTGCAAATCTATCCCAGCGGGAAGGAAAATCCGACTTCTGAAACACAATAAGTGAGAGACAGGCGTGTTGAGAGAGAGGCAGAGAGTTCAGGACGTCTAAAGAGGGAAACGACTGCCAACAACGGTGATTCAGAAAACCTCAAGAGGGGACAATATTGATTTATTCACCCCACACGTACCTGTTACAGAATGATTTAAGGGGCTTACAAGGACCTGTCAATACAGGTCCTGTATACCTGTATACAGAGAGAACACATTAAAAGTTAGAGCGAAATAAAAAGACCAAAAAAAGGAGAATGTAATAAGGAGCCAGAAAATGGGCTAAAAGGAGCCAGTGACCCACAAGGCCTTCTCCACTTGTTCCAAAAGGGCCTCAAACGCAGCTCTTGGTGTCCAGATGAGAAGATAATTTATTCAGAACAAGACCTGAAAGAAGGCTTAGGGTCTGAGTTGAATATAATTAAAATTAAATGATAGCAAACCTGAGAATTAGGGGTTTTGCAATGTTTTTCCCACATCAGCCAGAACAGAGACCCTCTCTCTGGCCCAGAGACTAAGCCCCAGGGGTCGTGATCACCTAACAGCATCTTACTCCCATTAGGCCTTGGCAGTTGTGCTGTACGCTAAGTTATACCTTTTAAAGCCCAAATCAACAAAACTCTTAACACATGTGATGTCCACATAGCTTCCATAATTTAGCTGCAAAAAGAGAAAAATAACAACAGCTAATTCAACACTGCCTACACAGAAAGGCTATAAAAAGGGCAGCATCTTCTACAATCTAAATAGCCTTGTGTTGTTCTTTCAGAACTCCTCTAATACTGTTTTCGTATTTAATTGGCATATTTGCTTTTTGCATCAGAAGATCTTAAGGATATAAAGAGAAAACTATAATTTTCAATACAATTTTATGCTCACATTACTGCTATAAATTATAATAATCATGTTATTTTGATGATAATACATTATATTCTGGACCTTTCAGAATTACTAGAGGACAATCTCCAAGTAGATTATTCTCCAAAACTCATGCTGTTAGTATACCAAATGCTAAGCAACAAGAGTACATTACTAAGTATTATTTATATCACTGACACTGATATTCTGACTGATACATACAAAGATGGGATCTGTTCTCTTATTACAAGAGCAATACATATTCATTCAAGAATACTCTGAAAATATAGATCAGCAAAAGGAAGAAAAGAAAAGATCCTAATGTGCAACCAAGGCTGAAAACCATCAGTGTGGGTCTCTCTCCCATCAGCCTGCCCCTCATCAGCTCCCTGACTATTGTGGGCACACCCTTAATCTCTGAACAGGAGGCCATGGATGACAACTGTTCACACACAAAAAGGACATTGGTGCTGTGGCAGATAGCCACTGACAATCTTGTATTTTTTTAATGTTTTTTAGGGGGTTTAAACACTCCTCACATATATTTTATTTTGATTCTTTCACTCGTCTTTACCTACATTTTTATGTGATAGGGAATCGTGTACATTGTGACACAGACTACCAACTAGTCAGAGGCAGATATTTTTTAAAAAACACAGAGCCACTTGACTTAGCCACTTTTAAGCCAGAAAATAACTTTTTTAAATTAATGAAATTATAGCAAAGCCAAGCCAGTCCCTTGAGAGGCTGGTGAACAAAAAAGCTTAGAGAATCAGGGAATTGGGGTACAGACTCCATCACTGGCTCGCCTCTCTTGCCTCTGTACATATAGATTGAAGTGGGCACAGCGCCCAACCTGATTCCACATAGGCTGGGGACACGTCTGGCCATGTGTGGAGGGCTGGTGTGGGGTGAGCAAGGCTATTTACAAGAGTGCTAAGGAACCTTCTGGGAAAGCCAATCATCCTAAAGGAGTGCCCACAGGGGAGGCCCAAGCATCAGAGGGTAGCAGGACTTTGAAAGCTGTGGAGTGTCTATCAGTTGGGTCATTCTCCCAGGGTGAAGGAGCTGGGTAAAACCTAGGAGGCATTGCATGTAAAACTCTGTGAGACATGGGCCGGCCCTGTGGCTTAGCGGTTAAGTGCGCGTGCTCCGCTCCTGGCGGCCCGGGTTCAGATCCCGGGCATGCACCGACGCACCGCTTCTCCGCCCATGCTGAGGCTGCGTCCCACATACATCAACTAGAAAGATGTGCAACTATGACATACAACTATCTACTGGGGCTTTGGGGAAAAAAAAGGAGGAGGATTGGCAATAGATGTTAGCTCAGAGCCAGTCTTCCTCAGCAAAAAAGAGGAGGATTAGCATGGATGTTAGCTCAGGGCTGATCTTCCTCAAAAAAAAAAAAAAAAAAAACTCTGTGAGACATGAGAGCAGAAGACAACACAGCTCTGTGGCTTATATAACCCAGGGTCACACTGTGGAGGATATGATTGAAGCTTGCCCTGGCACAGAATACAACAGCCTGAGCACGACCTCAGACTGGCCCAGAGAAGAAGCAGAAGAGGGCATTAGACCACCCAGGCTGGACACCAAAGGCAGACACCAAAGAAAGGAGATAATAGATTTAGATACTTAAAATTCAAAAACTTCTACTACAAATAAAAAAGAAACAAAATTAAAAGACAAGTGAAAAATCAAGAACAATGCATAGATCATACATGATCAAGCCAAGATTAATATCACTTTTACATTAAAGGCTATTATAAATCAATGAGGAGATAATTATCATCACCATCAACCCCTCCAAAAAACAAAAGAAGAACATGAACAGGTAATTCACCAAAGGAGAAATACAAATGGCAAATAAGTATATTTTTTAAATATGCAACCACACTAGAAATCAAAGAAATGTAGCTATCTTGGACAAAAAGCCTTCAGTTTTAAAACGTATTTTATTGTAGTCTTACCAATTATCTGTACATATGGATGTGTATTTGGGCTTTTGGAATCAGCCTGGATTAAAATCCCAGTTCTGCTACACACTAACTGTGGGATATTGGATAAATTATTTAGCCTCTATAAACCTCAGTACTCTCATTTGTAAAATAGAGATAACAATAGTACCTACATCACAGTATTGTCATGAGGAGTGAACAAAATCGTGCATATAAAGTGCTAAAAACTGTGCTTAGCACATAGTAAGAATTTCATAAATGTTTTCTATTTTATTAGTACCTATTCCAATATATTGAGCAACAATGAGACCATCCGGCTAATCAGAAACCTGGACCATCTTACTTCTTCCAGCTTTGTGAGTTACTCCAAGATTATGTATACACACACACACATTCATTAAAGAAATAATGAACAATTGTTATTAAAGACTGAAATACTAGTGCTAGAATAATGAGAAAAGTTAACAATTATTTGAGTATTGATTTTTAAAAAGCTACTTAAAAGTATAACATAATCTTTGGCTCCACTATTTTTCTGTTTAGTAGAAACACTTTATGTGTTTTTAAATTATGAGGCCAAAATCAGGAGTAAATGACAACTTAAATTCAGGAAATCCTATATCAAAAGGTACTTTTAAGTCATGAATCAAATTATTTTATCATTTTTATAACTTATATTTTAAATTTGATAATGTTGAAAAGGTTAATTAGTAACTTCTTTCCTTTCGGCAGCTAGTAAAATGTGAAAGATAATAAATTGGATATATTTTTAAATATTTATGTGTATGATGCACGAATGTAGAGTTCTGTATTAAAGTGACTCATATGAAAAATAAGATTATTTGGTCAAGTAATTGTGCTTAAGATAAGTAATAGGCTTAAGATACTGATAATGATGTCCAGGAAAACATTTTACATATATATTTCTCAACATAAAAACTCAATATAACATGTAATTGTAGCAACAAAAGTCACCTTAAACTCCCAAGCCAGAGACAGGAAGCCTTTTGAATTTTGTTGGTAGTCACTCTCTCACAGAAGAGAGCAATCACGGATGACATAAATAAAAGGAAAACAACAGGGACAACATAAATAAAATAAATGGACGAGGGATTTGAAAAGAGATAGAAACCATTGCACTCGTGCACATTTAAAGTAAACTTTACAAATTAAGGAATATGATTCAGTTTTATATCATGGAAATAAAGGGAGAGAATCAAAAGGTGAAGGGAAAGAATGGGGGGAATAGGTGAAGAGAAAGATTCATCAAGGCAGATGAACATAGAAACACAAGACAGAGAAAGAAACTGAGTTAAGGAAAGGCAGTTAGAAGGACACATACAAATAGGACATGAGTCAAAAAAGGCAGAAAAAGAAAGGAGAATAGAGATAAGCACACAGACACACCCACAGTACAAAACATATTCATGGAAACAAAATATCCAAAAAAAAAAAAAAACATAACAGAAACACACTTTTAAGAAGTAATACACCTCTCTTGTAACCTTTCTTGAATGAAGCTGTTAAAGATGATCAGAAGTGCTGTGTTTTTGCAGCTACAGGCATACACAGAGCCATGACATCTTTTATTGTCCCCCGTGGGCTGGGTGAAATTAACGTAATGGTTGACTCTGGCCCAAAGGCTAGAAGTTGTCCACACGCTTGCTCGACAGTTAAAAATATTACTTCTGCTGCTGCCTCGCCTAAAAAAGGATGCTAGAAATAGTAAATAATGCATCTTCTGCAGTTTTTTGACACTTCACGTACAAAAAACCATGAACCCATTTTCCCATTTGTACTGTCTGAGGGGCATTCCAAAACTGGCACAGACATATTTTTGTGTAAATAAATCAGTCTTGGGGCCGGCCCGGTGGAGCAAGCAGTTAAGTGTGCGCACTCCGCTGCGGAGGCCCAGGGTTCACCAGTTCAGATCCCGGGCGCACACCGACACACCGCTTGTCAAGCCATGCTGTAGCGGCGTCCCATATAAAGTGGAGGAAGATGGGCACAGATGTTAGCCCAGGGCCAGTCTTCCTCAGCAAAAAAAAGAAGAGGATTGGCAGATGTTAGCACAGGGCTGATCTTCCTCACAAATAAATAAATAAATAAATAAATAAATAAATAAATAAATAGACAAATCAGTCTTGCAGCTGTAATTTTAACTTCAAAGTGGCAAAATCTCTTTTATTTCTTGCATATAAAAACCTTAAATTTTAATTGCAATAAAGTGTGTATCCTAAATGGATTAAAGACTTGAATGTAAGACCTGAAACTGTGAAACTTCTAGAAGAAAACATAGGCAGTACGCTCTTCGACATCGGTCTTAGCAACATCTTTTCAAACACCACGTCTGACCGGGCAAGAGAAACAATAGAAAAAATAAACAAATGGGACTACATCAAACTAAAAAGCTTCTGCACAGCAAAGGAAACCATCAACAAAACGAAAAGACAACCTAACAATTGGGAGAAGATATTTGCAAACCATACATCTGATAAGGGGTTAATCTCCAAAATATATAAAGAACTCATGCATCTCAACAACAAAAAAACTACCAACCCAATTAAAAAATGGGCAAAAGACCTGAACAGACATTTCTCCAAAGAAGATATACAGATGGCCAACAGACACATGAAAAGATCTTCAAAATCACTAACTATCAGGGAAATGCAAATCAAAACTACAATGAGATATCACCTCACGCCCGTCAGAATGGCTAGAATTAACAAGACAGGAAACAACATGTGTTGGAGAGGATGTGGAGAGAAGGGAACTCTCATACACTGCTGGTGGGAGTGCAAACTGGTGCAGCCACTATGGAAAACAGTATGGAGATTCCTCAAAAAATCAAGGATAGAACTACCATATGATCCAGCTATTCCGCTGTTGGGTATTTATCCAAAGAACTTGAAAACACCAATTTGTAAAGGTACATGCACCCCTGTGTTCATTGCAGCGTTATTCACAATAGCCAAGACTTGGAAGCAACCTAAGTGCCCATCAAGGGACGAATGGATAAAGAAGATGTGGTATATGTACACAATGGAATACTACTCAGCCATAAGAAACGATGAAACCCAGCCATTTGTGACAACATGGATGGACATTGAGGGTATAATGCAAAGTGAAATAAGTCAGAGGGAGAAGGTCAAATACCGTATGATTTCCTTCATTAAGTAGTAGATAATAACAACAATAAACAAACACATAGGGACAGAGATTGGATTGGTGGTTACCAGAGGGGAAGGGGGGAGGGAGGAGGGTGAAAGGGGTAATTCGGTACATGTGTGTGGTGATGGGTTGTAATTAGTATTTTGGTGGTGAACATGATGTAATCTACGCAGAAATAGAAGTACAATGATGTACACCTGAAATTTTTACAATGTCATAAACCAATGTTACTGCAATAAACAAAAAATTAAAAAAAAAAAAAGTGTGTATCCTTTTATAACCTGGATTTTTAAAAGGTATCATCCATTGGGGTAATGAAAAAAGGACGTTAATATACTAGCTTCCTTGAAAATATTTTACATTTTCATGTAATACTAGAAAACTTACCTTCTTCCACTTTTAGCATAACAGAGTAAATCATACGAAAGTTCTGTAGTTTCTTTTATTTATAAAACAATCACATTCAAGTGTTACCATGGAGTAGCAAAGTTTTCATTTCCTTTCAATTTCTTTCCTTTGAAGAAATAATGTAGACAAATCACATATATAACCCTCTGATTATAAATCAAACCCAAGATATTGTTTGACAATAAGATGCTTTATTAAACTTGATACATTTACTATATAAGAATTCTGTGAAAAAAATGGGGTATCAAATTACTTTGGATCCGGATCTCTGCAATATAAAGTCTGCCCCAAAATGATGTCATCTTACTGTATCCTGTGGCTGCAAGCATACAGATGATCAAAAAGCAGCAACATTCTTTCCTGGTAAGACAAGTTTCAACTGACTTGCCCACGTGGTATTACAAGTGCTCCTAGTTAAATAAGAAGTCCCCATCCCCGTCTCTACATAGTGTCATCTCCAAGCAGGTGAGCCAGATGAAGCACCTGGGCCAGCCCTACATCTGTGCTTGGCATGAGGTCCACACAGGATCAGCCTTGGGAAGCCATCTTCCCCTCAACCAGACAACTCTACTTCAACTATTCCGAGACTTCTTGGAGGGGTGAAACTTCTGGAAGAAAGAAAGAAAGCGAGAGAGAGAGAAATAGTGAAAGGAGTACACAAATGATCATATTCAGCTGCACCAATGCCAAGGGGAAAGATGAAGAAGTTGAAACAGAAGCAGCTTTGCAAAATGCTCTCTGGTGTGACAAGACTGACCGGAGTGTTGCTGTTCCTGACATGCTATTTTTGAAGGCCACTCATTCTCTTACCAGGCACAGGTGTCTCCACAATGAGGTGCTTGTGGTTGGTAAACAGTTCAGTAGAGTCTTGTTCTACGGATCTTTCCTCTAGGTCTGATTCTGGGATCGTAGTACAGCCACCTAGATGAAAAATACAAACAATATTTTAAGCAAAGTGTAGGAAAACCTGCCTTTCCACACAACAACCAGAGCTTAAGAACATACCAGTTATAAAGATAATAAATGATGTGACAACAATCTTCAGGAGTGGACCAAAAAGAATAATCTTAAATGTCTCTCTTTGTTAAAAATACTGGGAATGAATTATTGTCCCCAAAGACACATTATACTGATGATCACTTAACGACAGCAGCAACCATGTTGTCTTTAAATTTATGTTTTTTAAAGTCAGAAAGGACAAAACCTATAGCATATGTGATATCCATACTACAATGGCGCCTCAGCAGGAATTTCCTTTAATACCAGAGTATCAGAAACTATAAAAGAAACAAAGCACATCAACCATAAGGGAAAGAAACTTTTCTTGAGCAAAGAAGTAGGCTGCTTCTGAGATGGTGACTGAGGTGGTATTTCTCTGGAATTTGATTCTATCCCTGAATCTCAACACCTTACAACACAAACACAAACACTTCATAATTCAACAGCAAAACCATGAACTGCATTGTGGAAGCTTTCAATTCCAAGTCAATTACAAGGTTACTTAAGGATAAGCTGGCACCACTGTGCTTTTGAAAACTGGGTGCAAGTAATTTGATTTTATCCACCAAAATCTTGTATGGGAAACTCAAAATCATGTGAGAATTTCCTGACTACATCTACCACTTGATTTGATTAATTTGCCATCATTCCCTGGAAATGTACTAACATGCTGTATACTGTATATATTTTTTTCCAAGGCCATTCTTCTTGTTAACGAAGTGTGATTTTTACTTCTTTTTCTGAGGCTTCTCACACACTGAGTCCAAAGCCTCCATAAGCAAGTTTATGCACAAGGGGGCTTATGAAGAGAAAGGGTATCAGCAGTACTGATTTGTAAACCACATCATTCAAACGAGAGGGAAGAGGTAAGATTCCAGGTCTAAAGGAAAATACACTTTACATTCATCCCTCTGAATCAACTCTGAAAAAGAAATTGATGCCGAGGGAAACTTGAGAGAAGCATTTCCACACTCATAAAATAAGAATTAGAGGTAGCCTCAGAGGTTCCCCAAACAGGAAATGTTAGAATTATCCATCAATGCAATGGAACTCGCCTAGCTACATCTAAAAATGGCGAGGGCCCTACCCAGGAGAACCAGGCTTATTTTTAATCTCTTTCCAAAGCCTGTAGATTATGGTAACAGTAATTATCATCATTAAGTACTTTCTAAGTGCAAGAAGCTCTGCTATGTTATCTCATTTAGTTCCTACAAACCACACCATGAAATAGATATTATTATTCTCATTTTACAGATAAGAAAACTGAGGTCTCATAACATTCAATAACTCGCCAAGGTGACACAGGAGACAGAACTCACACCCAAGCTTGACCACTCCTAAAACCCATGTTATCTAACCACTTACTCTATGGCTCCCAGTTGCAGCATTAGCCAAAGAGATACTGCAGCTGCAGGTCTTGGGTGTCAGCAGGTTTTAGCTCCCCTGGTGATCCACTGAGTGTGGCTGCTGGGAGCACTGCTTAGAGTACTGCGAGGCCAGGGGCAGCTCCGAGGTGCTTTGGAGAAGCCCAAGAAATAGCACCCTTCTTCTCCTCCTGGACGCTCATCCGGTTGAGAAAAAAGGAACATGGTATGTGGGGATGGGGGAGAGACATTTCTCAGTCAGCAGCATCTGCCACGTGCGGAGAGCGGCAGGTCTCCACTTAGCGTCCACCTTTTATGCTAGCTGACTCGATACTGAGACAACACAGAAGGATGAAGACTTAAAAAGCATTTCCTATTTCTTCAATCACCTGGGCAGGAAAGGAGAAGTCAGTTGCTGTAGACTATCAACAGCTTATGTAATTTCCTCTCTTCTCCTTGGCACAAAATTTTTGCGTTATTCTAAGTAGAAGGAGATGACAAATCTCTCAAATCCCACTGCAGGGCTGACCAGTCACTTGCCCTGGGAATCTCACCCACCTTCCTTTGGATGCCTCCATGCAGCCTGACTCACCAACCATACGCCCAGAGTTTCTGCCACTTCCAGCTTGGAAGGAACAGTAGGATGTGGGATCTGGCATCCCAACCAATGGGAAATGAGAGAAGGGAAGGAGCTGGGCGGAGAATTCCCTTTCTGCCTCTCTTCCTGGATCGACTCTGGATTATTATTTCTTTTTTGCCAACCTCCAGAAGATGCTGGGCGCTGAGTGGATACACCTGCTGGGTCTCTTCATGGCTCTCTGAGAGATGGGAATGAACTACTTTGCATTACTTCACGTATTTCCTTGACTAACTTCCCTTTTTCCTCATCTTCCCTTCCCCGAGTTTGCCAAATAAACTGCCATCACTTTAATCCTTGCCTCACGTTCTGTTTTCTTGCAAAAATCATTGGTACTGGAAGTAGTTCTAAAGAGGAGGCCTTCAAGATGGAATTTTGAAGTTAGAATGCCCACCTGTCTATAAGAAATAGGGGCTCCATGGCTGGGGGTAAACAGGATGGAAATAACTCCTGTTATGCAACTACTTGAGCTTTTACCCATGGTTAACTGGGATGAAGTGCATATAGAGGTCAAGACTGGGAGATCGAGTAGCTGTGGCTAGAAACATTTATAATTACAAGGATTCCAGAGTAGGGTGGTGGCTTCTGATGACTAGATACCTCATAAAAAGAGAATGGCAACTTCAGTGCAGTTAATAGACAACAGAAGGCAAATCCAGAAAGCCAGAAGGTCTCTTTGGCCTTGCTAGATTAAGTGAGGTCATCAGAACAGTAGCACGGGATATCACCAGCGAGCTTGTTAGAAACGCAGACTCTCAGGACCCACCCCACAGCTACTGAATTAGAACCTGCTAAGAAGGACAGATGAGTATATCTGATGAGAGTTTTTGCTAGGATAAAAACATTTGTTTGTTAAAAATTTAAGAGTAAGCAGTAAAAGGAGAGAAATAAAATAGACTTCCAAACTAACAGAGACCCTCCAAAGCCCATCCCTGGAAGTGGAGCCTGGGTTCCACAGATGCCAAATGAAGTACCCTTGGCTTAGAGCCTGTCCCATCAAAGGAGAAGGAGAAGAAAAACCATAGCTGGACAAAATCATCCAAACACACATCGCATGTGTGACACATTATGAGTCAAGAGGCAAAAACAAGCAAGAGCCAGAGACTTCCTGACCTGGAAATCATACTGCTGTGGACCTACTGTGTGCTGGGCACTCAGCTATGAATTCTCAATACATTGGCTCACTCAATCCTCAAACAACCCTGTAAGGAAGCGTTCATTGGGCCCATTTTACAACTGTAAAGGTATTGATATTAATTTGTGTTTTTTTCTTCTGTTGTCCTTCCTGCATTCCCTCTTCCCCCAAAGTTTCCCTGGGCCATTTTGAGCTTCCTCGCCTCAGAAATTTGTAATGGGGCAAAATCAAAAATAGCCTGAAAATACTTTACTTTTTAGCCTTGGTTTTCCATAGTCTGAGCTCACTGAAGATATGGAACTGAGTGTCCTGGGGAAAGCTTTCCTCTAGTCACAACTCAGAGGGGTGGGTAAAGCTCAGAGGGAGAGAGACGGCTGAGGCCTGGGCTAGACCACCCCAAGGCAACAAGGCATCAAGGGACAGAGGTATGGAACACAAGGAGGGCTGGGCACCAGGAACCCCAACCTCAGCAAGGACTCCTTCGCCCACCAGGCCTCCGCTGTGGGCTTAGGCAATAAGGTTGTTGGCAGTACTGTGTCCTCATTGTCTGAGCTCCATATGGGATGGGAGCACTGGGGTGGAGGGAGATTGGGGGAGTAATAATAATTGAGACTAAATTTCCTCCCTTCTTGGAACTCTCATACACTGCTGGTGGGAGTGCAAACTGGTGCAGCCACTATGGAAAACAGTATGGAGATTCCTCAAAAAATCAAGGATAGAACTACCATATGATCCAGCTATTCCGCTGTTGGGTATTTATCCAAAGAACTTGAAAACACCAATTTGTAAAGGTACATGCACCCCTGTGTTCATTGCAGCGTTATTCACAATAGCCAAGACTTGGAAGCAACCTAAGTGCCCATCAAGGGACGAATGGATAAAGAAGATGTGGTATATGTACACAATGGAATACTACTCAGCCATAAGAAACGATGAAACCCAGCCATTTGTGACAACATGGATGGACATTGAGGGTATAATGCAAAGTGAAATAAGTCGGAGGGAGAAGGTCAAATACCGTATGATTTCCTTCATTAAGTAGTAGATAATAACAACAATAAACAAACACATAGGGACAGAGATTGGATTGGTGGTTACCAGAGGGGAAGCGGGGAGGGAGGAGGGTGAAAGGGATAATTCGGTACATGTGTGTGGTGATGGGTTGTAATTAGTATTTTGGTGGTGAACATGATGTAATCTATGCAGAAATAGAAGTACAATGATGTATACCTGAAATTTTTACAATGTCATAAACCAATGTTACTGCAATAAACAAAACATTAAAATAAATAAATAAATAAATAAATTTCCTCCCTTCTTTCTATAAAGAAAATAAAAATTTTGACTTTTTTTTTTATATCTCTGACTTGACTTTGCAAGACTAAGTGTCAGGCCTGCTCAATTTATTAAATGTAAACTGAGAGATTACATCATTTGCCACAGGTCACACAGCAAATCTGTATGAGCTGCAGCCCAGCTCTCTGCACTACAGCACTGCTGCTCAAAAAGACCAGCTTTTAAAATTTCCAATATATCTAAATCAATACTTTTGTAAAATAGAATTAAAGGAATTACTAGAAAAATGAAAAGAACAATATAACAACCCTCATCTTTTAGTATTAGATTCAATCATTATAAAAGTATTCTGTTAATTGCTGCAAGTTTCTAAACACTCTCAATTTCAGGTACAAAAAGTTTGCAGACAGATGGCCAGTCTTCTGGCCACACTTTGAGTAGCAGTGACTTCAAGGTATCGTCTACCTTAATTAATATGATACATAGAATTAGAGTTAAAAAATAATAATTCAGCAAACTCCTAGTTTAAATAGCCAATAAACTCATTTTGGCAACAACACGGGTTTCTCACAACTTATATATCTCCCTTCTGCTCCAATATCTGGCTGTCAGCTCCCTCACTGCATAGCGTCCAGGACAGTCTCCCTCTCCCCATCAACATAGGATGTCCAGGTTCCCCCTTGCCTGCTGCTGCTACAATTATAGAGATCCATTTCTATTTCTGTGGTCTCTTATAAAGAGGAGTTTCATTAAAGGAATCTGGGATCCGGAGTCAGAACTCTGGGTGCATTTTCACAAGGGGACAATGCTACAAGTGGTAGCTTTATTATAGAGTCCCATTACAATTAAATGATTGCTTAAAAGATTTTTCTGGACTAATGCGGAAAACTAACCCCTGTACATGAAACTTTAAAACACGAAGTATGTATTATGAATTACGAACAATCAGCATAGAAGCATTTGGAACAAGACAGTTTATAAACTGGAGACTATAACAGTGATGTTTAAGAGGATGTTTTTGAGGTACTCTACTATGCTGCCTATTCCTCTTAATTGTTATCGAATTACGTACATGCCCATTTGTGTTAACTAAACCTGGCTGTAAAAATTTGTTTTTTTGCAAACTAGTAACACATTAATATATATACCAATCATCATGCAGACAGAAAATTATTTAAGTAGAAAATCTTACCTAAAATTCTGAACAAATAGGAGTTCACCCTGTATTTATAAAGATAATACAACTCTGGGATTTTTTAAAAGGATTCCAAGCTATCCTCAGACTTGTTTCTATATTAAAAGCAAATTATAAAATGGTTGAACTTCCTCATCACCAGGTGGAACATATTTTATCAACAAAGGAATTACAGTAAGGAATTTCTACTCACTGTCAGAAAAACAACAATAAAAAAGAGCTCAGGTCCTCTCTGCTGGTTGCTACTGTGGCGTTAACTATAGTAGTTATAGAGTTCAAAGGTCAAGATAGGAGGCTAGAGAAACAAATGTGATTGTCATCTAGAATACTAGAGATCAAAATCAGAATGCAAGGTAAGCAGTGGTATGCTGGTAAATGTGTAACCAGCCGGCATACAAGGAAAAAAAAGTAAAGCCCTAATCTATAGCATTTGCCCATTTCTGTGGTATAAATACTCCCACCGTGGCCAATTTCAAGCCGCCAACGTGCCATCACCAAATGTGGAGCTTGGCAGAGATGTGCAGGAGCACGTTGTCAGCACTTTCACCATACAGATTCTGTAGACATAAACAACCTCAAACGCATAGATAATAGTAAAACATGGTAAAATAATTAGTGAAGTGTTTCGAAGTGTATTATCTTTGTTCTTAATACAATTTATTTGGTTATAAGTTTACATAATTTAATTTTTAATAATGGCTGTATTTAACAACTGGCTCACAGAATTCCTAAAAATTCAACAATTGGCTCTCATGAACTAGTGCGAACCAGCTCCAGCACTGAAGGTGGACATGGTACAGGGCGTTTAACGTGATGTTTTGAAGCCTAGATTCAAACAGTAGCTCAGCATTTACGAGCCAAGTTACCCTCTCGAGCAAGTTATTTCACTTCAATGATCCTCAGTTTCCTTATCTAGAAAACAGAGACTATGGTAGCCCCAGTTCATAAGGGAGAAATTGATGAGTATGTACAAATGCCTGGCACACTGAAAATCTGACTATTTATTTTCAGGTCAAAGTTAGGAACACTAAAAGAATAAATAGACCAAGAGAAAAGTCCCTAAAGGTGGGAGTCTGAAGAGGCAGGGTTCATACAAGCTGATACACCTCTGGGGCCAAAGACACAGCTCTGCAGCAACAAAGGAAGTGCCCAGAAACCTGACACACGTGGCCACTTCTGAAGCTGACTACTCTATGTTACTCATGCACTATCTGATATCTTTCCTGCTACGTCTAATATTTGAGTTCTAATATTTGATTCTACCCCCAGGTGAATCCTGGTGGCTCAGCTAACCTGCCTCACTATCTACCTTGTAACTCAAATAGCATAAACCAGGGGTTGGCCAGATAGTAAATATTTTTTAAGCTCTGAAGCCCATCTGGTCTCTAGTGCGATTACTCAATTTTGCCATCCTAGTGCAAAAGCAGCCATAGACAATATGTAAAGACGAATGAGCATTGGTTGTGTTCCAATAAAACTTTATTTACTAAAACAGGCAGTGGGCCAGATTTGGCTCATGGGCTGTAAGTAGTTTGCCAATCCTCTGGCCTCATCCAAGGCTCACAGAAAGCTACTCTTCACACAGTATCCTAATTCTAAAGGTTCCTAGAGGCATTTAACACTGCCAGATCATCTTATAGTATTACTACAATAATAATAACTTGAAGAAGAAAAAGAAGTAGTAGTAGTAGTTAATTGTTGTTGTTTAAAAGTATATTGTTTGCCCTATTGTTACAAATGCTCTTTTTGTTTGGCAGTGATAAACTTTTCTTTTTTTTTTTTTTGCTGAGGAAGAGTTGCCCTGAGCTAACATCTGTTGCCAATCTTCCTCTATTATGTATGTGAGCCACTGCTACAGCATGGTCACTGAATGAGTGGTATAGGTCCACGTCCGGGAACTGAACCCGGGCTGCTGAAGCAGAGCGTGCCGAACTTAACCACTAGGCCACTGGGGCTGGCCCAATAAACTTTTTTTTAAAATAGACATTACTTTTTAGAACAGTTTTAGATATAAAGAAAAATTTAGCAGATAGTACAGTGACTTCCCATACATCCTCTGCACAATTTCCCCAATTGTTAACATTGTGCCTTAGTGGGGTAATTTTGTTAGGATCGATGAACCAATACTGACACATTATTATTAACTAAAGTCCATAGTCTATTCAAATTTCCTTAGTTTTTACCTAACATCTTTCTTCTGTCTCAGGACCCCATCTAGAACACCACGTGACATTAGTTGTCATGTCTCCTTTGGCTCTTCTTGGTTGTGACAGTCTCTCAGCTCTCCTTGTTTTTGATGGCCTTGACAGTTTCAAAGAGTATTGGTCAGGCATATTGCAGGTGCTCTTATACTGCAATTTGTCTGATGTTTTTCTCATGATTAGACTGGAGTAAAATTTTTAAGAAAGTTTCTTTTCAAAAATTCTTAGGGTTTCCGTTATTTTAGGATTGTCTCCAGATGTTTATCTTTTCCTCTATCTGAAGTGAAAGCCGAGTGGGCAGTGAATGGAGAGGCCACTGAAGGGAAGGAGGCCAAGAGCAAGGCGCAACTTAGACTGTGAAGTTCACAGTAGTGGCCCCGGCTGGATCTAGCTCTAGGACCCTGGGCAAGTTATCAGTTGCCCCATCTGTAAAAAGAGCGTCTTAATGAGGCCTATTGTGAGGATTACATGAGACCATGTACACCTAGCACAGTGCTTAGCACACAGTACATTTTGTCATTTCTGTCTTCTATTAATTTTCCTAGCATAGATGCACTTTCTGCACCATTTCTGTGGAATCAAAGAACTTTAGCTTTTAGTTCAACCACCTTCATTTAGTAGATCTCAAAGCACAGGCTCAGAGAGGGTAGCTGATACCCCTAACGTCCCAGACCTAGTTGCTGGTTCTCCTGCTTCCTAAACAATTAGAGCTTCCTCAAGAACACCTCTTTTTCCAGAAAGATATCAGTGGATTTGCTTGCGATTTGGCTGTCCTAACTAGTACTTCCTTTCAATGATACAGAAAATCCAGAAAGTTGGCAAGCTGTTCTTTGGGTATATTTTAGGACTTTGCTGATTTATTTTCTTGCAACAGTAACCTTTGCAATCAACTGGGTATATGGGTGGGAATGTTCCATTCCTTCAGGGAGGAGAAAATCTTTTCTTCTTTTTCCTTCATATATTTAAGAGGAATCAAACGAGGAGACACTTGGAGAGTCACAAATGACCGCAGACTCTGCTCTGACTTCTCAGCCAAAGAATCTTCCGTTCACGTGGCCTGAACTGCCACTAAGAATTAAAAACAGCAGAAACCTCAAAAATATACACCAGTGACATTTTTCTTTTAATCAAGATTTACTTGATGGATAAAGTGTTTTTTGAGGTTAACATTCAGATTCCATTTCAAAGGTTTATAATTCATGTGAAGTGTGGGGAATGGGTGCTTTGAAAAGGATATTTTACTATCTTAAATATAAAGAGCTTCCCTAAGCGACTATGAGTAGTTAAAAAATTCTCTGTAAATATATTCATTTAGAAATGTTTTACTGTTTATCCTTCCTCTCTTTCTCTCTGTCCCCTTCTCTGTCTCTCTCTATATATGTGTGTGCAGACACACACACACACAAACACACACACACAGGCAAATAAACATGTATAGGAGTTCTCCTGATAATTCCCCTCTACTGTGTTCATTTATTTAGTTTTTAAAATATATTCTTTATAGCCCAAGGAGAATGTAAGCTATAGAAAGCCAAGCATCCTACTGTATGTTCCTGTAGCAATTTGAACTGAGTATTTAGAAACTTTTTGGCAACAGGGAAGAAGGGAAGGAAGGGGAGTGGGAAGAAGAGAGAAGGAGACAGAGGATGAAAAGGAAAGGGGGAGGGAAAGGATGAATCATCAACATATCCTATTTTTCTATTTTACATAGAAGTGTATACACCTCTGTGTAAGATATTTGGGGTGACTTACTGAAGATGTAGATGATAAAACATTAAAGTATAAAAAATACATTAGCAGTTAGAAAAATGTAATGCAGAATGGGAGGTATAGCAAGGCAGAACTGTGGATAAAACACAGGTAAGGACACACCAGCACGACGGTGGGGACAAAAAGCAAAAAGCTCCGGAGGAAAAGTAGGGCTGCCTTTCCCCCGATCTCTCTTCTTCCAAACTGGACTTCAGATTAAAGGGCCTAGTCCGTCCTGTACTTGGACGTAACATTTCCTTAAAAGCATACTATAATTGGTAAAACTATGCTTGGAATTTTTGTGACTAATGACGTGTATACGTGTGTGTGTGTGTGTCTATGACTCTGTTCTGTCCTTAAGGGCCATCTTGGAGAGGCAAATTTCTGTGAAATTGGGTTTACAAAGGTGCTTACTGAACAGAGGCTTTACAAAAAAACACATATATAGGAGATTGTTGATAAATACACCAGGTACAGACCTTGTCAAAGCACATCCTGGAAATAAAGTTCTCAAGAATGTAATATATCGGCTGAATGTGTTCTTACCATCGCATGATAAATCAGGTTGATATTATATGGTGCTGCTGCTACTCTCAAGGAGGAACTGGAGGGCATACGTCCATATCTTTCTCATCTCCACTTTCATCTTATCCTTTACTTTGTTGTAATGTGCAGGCATCTCACCCTTAACCTGGCACAATTTTACACTTTCAAAACTCAGCAAAGCAGAAGAAAATGCCTTTCTATATAGTCTTAGGTTTCCAGTTCCAATACACAATAGCTGTTTTTCTACATGCCTTTTAAATCCATTCTACAACTTTTCTTTCTCCCTGTATTTGCAGATGACATGCTGACCATACCGACAGTAGCTCATCCACCGGCAACAGATAATAATGACTGACCACAGAGAGGCAGGTGAAGGTCACTGTAAGTGTGCCCAGCACGACATCCTGTGGAACGTTTGGGAGTTCAATTCTACTGCCTAATAACATACTTTGATCCCCCCACACACAGTGAGAACTTAAATGTGTTCAAGACTATGCATGTACCTATGTTTGAAAATATTTCCATTTCACACCTCACAGCAGAGACCAAGTTTGTGAATAAAAGGGAGTCTAATATATTTTAAGAGGTCTAGCATGTGTCTCAACAAGTTTTAAAACCCCCATAAAGGCTGAATACTAAGTCCCTTGGGGTGTAGGGGCTCCAGCCAGAGAGTCTGGATTTAACAGAGCAGGGTGCTGGTGGCATTAAGATGTTTCCACAACTTAAATAATGATAGGTGTCCAAGTATTCTTTTAGCTGGACCACCGCTTAGAATTTAGGTCCACTTGGTACAGTGGATTAAGAAATACAGGAAAACAGCCATTTTCACCCATTGATAATTATGTAAACAGAATGTACCAAGCAGAAAAAGAGTCCTATTTACAAAAAAGCAAGCGCAGTCCATAAATCCTACAGATTGGAATGGGTCCAGGTTAAGAATTTCTCCAGATGTCAGTCTGTAAACAGGGCTTCACAAAGTGAATTCCCCAATTAATTGTTGGCAAGAGTGATCTCTACACTATGTTAGTGCATTACGACCCCCTACCATATGTAGGTGCATTGTTGTCTGGCCCTATAGATCGTTAATCAGTTATGATACAACAGAACTCAGGGGAAAAAAGCTGGGGTCACACAACTTCTTCTGATATGGAGAGAAGGTACCATAAAATTTCTACTCAGAAACTCAGAGCTTTGTTCACTGAAGGAAATGAGAACTCTCCTATTTATTTGCACTACATCTGTTTTTCTAACACATTTAGTTCTTAACCTGGAGCACTTGGAAAGACGCACATCCAGTAAGAACATAAACATGGAACTTAAAAAAAAAAAAACAACAAAAGACTACTCACTATTTTGTTAAAGTCTCTAATCACAATGTTTTCCCATATGTTAACAAAGCCATTAAATCCTCCAAACAGGAATACAAAAGTATTAAGAGAAGAGAGAAGAGAAAGTTAATCTTTGCTTTTCCTTGCCAGTGCATCAATGTCTGGAACACTGCAATGAAATGCAAGATCTATTGTCTTTCAACTAGATCTTTTCTATACTAATAAGAACACTATTTTCTTGTTCAAAAAGAAGATGATTGTGGGTTTTCACTTCCATTTTGTTTCTAAATGCTACGGAAAACCAATGTACAACTGGAAAGAGACATAATGTTAAGACATTTCCATTTCAAATACTTTCCTCTCCTAAATCCCTCTTCAGAGACCAACTCTCTCTCAAAAGTACACACACACAAATAAAACATTATAGTTACAGTTGAGAAAGAAAAGAAGCCAATAGTTCTGCAATAATAATTTCTAAAAAAAAAAACGAAATGAAATAGTAAGAACATAACTCTACTTTGGACATGGCGTAATAAGAGAGCCAGTGTTCTCCACAGCTTCCTCCTTGCATCGAGTGGCTACTAATTCCCTGATGATCCTGGCAACATTTCTTCAACTTGAATTCCTTTCCACAATCCAATTAAAAGCCATAATCTTGACCAAATTGTGTTGTTTTTAATAATGACAGAGTCTAGGTGGCGATTATGAAACTGAGAGTCCAGCTAGGTCACTCCAGTTATAACAGGTTGAGGGAAAAGGCAAAAGAACACAGCGGCTCTGGAGAGTGCCTGTTTCATCGTATCCTTTCGCATAGGATAGGGAACTTGAATAAACTCTCAGGACTCATTGCAAAGCAACTCTATCATCTAATGATATATTTCTATAATAGCCCATTTAACAATGTCATATTTTGCAGAAAAGGGAAATGTACACAGGACCATAAACTAGCCGATTGATCGTGGGAAGGGACAACCCGAAAGGGGGCATGGCATGACAAGTATCACTGTGTCTTAAGCAAAGTCACATCAGTCTGGGCCATAGGGGCCGGCCAGGTGGCGCAAGTGGTTAAGTGCGCGTGCTCCGCTTCGGTGGCCCGGGGTTCGCAGGTTCGGATCCCGGGTGCGCACTGACGCACCGCTTGGTAAGCCATGCTGTGGCGGCGTCCCATATAAAGTAGAGGAAGATGGGCACAGATGTTAGCTCAGGGCCACTCTTCCTCAAGAAAAAAGGGGAGGATTGGCATCGGATGTTGGCTCAGGGCTAGTCCTCCTCACAAAAAAATAAATAAAAAATAAAATGCAGAAAATACAGCATTTACTTTATGAGAGATGAAGATTAGTTAATGCTTATAATTTAGTTATCACAGAGCCTGGCACAGAGTAAGCCCCCAATAAATGTTAGCTATTATTTTCAGGACTAACCCCCAACATACGTTAGTCATTACAGTTACAGCCAATTACATATGAAACTGTAAGCCATGAGGACAGCATGAATTTATATTTGACACTCTAAAAATTGCTCAGGTAAAAACTAAGGATGGGGTAAGCAGACCAGTGGTGGAATGTTTCCAGCTGGACCCAGTGGCCAAAGCCAAAATTGTCAACAAGGCATTAAAATAATTCTCTTGAAAATAGTGCACACATTCCTTCTAAGATGAAATCACTGATAATCTATTATCACAGACAACCACTCTTCTGAGATTACAATGGGAATTTTAACAAGGCTCAAATGATGATGATGATGATGATGGTGATGATCAGGGATACATAATCACATTCATTGTTTTCCATTTACCAGCAGTGCCTTTACTACAGAGAAATGCAAACCCACAAGATAATATGACATAAATGGATGAAACACTAAGATAAAAGGGTAAAATAGTGGTAGGTTTGCTTTCTCATGGGAAATTGAAATGGCCAGCGGATGAACCTTAAAAGAGGAAGTCTGCTGACCTAGTCTTACTAAACATAAGAGGCAGCCAAAGAGCGGAGGAATAAAGCAGTGTATTTAAATGTATGCCTTGAAGGAAGCAAACACCAATTATTTTTATATGACTTTAATTCTCCCAGTGAATATTTTATGGGTGTTGGCAAGTCCTTCTGGAAAAGGAAGGGATTATTAATGACGAACTCAGTGGCAACTGCTCACCAGTGCTCTAAGAAATAATGCTTAACAAAGAATCATTTAGTTCAAACCTCATGTCTAAAGATACAGAAATTTTAAGGATCCTTAAAAAAAATAGTAAAGTATTATGTTCACATATACAGTCCTTTCTATTTTAGTTTCCAGATGGTTCTATCGCCTGCATGATAAACAAATAAGCTTCCCACAGGAAAATAAACACATAGAGGGAAGGAGTTAAAAATTTTTTTTCTTGTATGCAAAGAGTAGGTGCTGAATATTAACTTGTTGATTTGAAAAGCTATTCTTGAAACTTGAGGAAATACACAGGAAATGTAGTCTTTAAAAATGTTATCTTTGAAGAATGTTCTACCACATCATTCCAGGATTGCGGGCTGGGGACAGGCCACTAATGTACAGGCTAGTAAATCGGGGGAGATGCCCAATCAGCTCCTGTATTCTATCTTGTTTCTCAAAGAACTTAACCCATTCACTCTAGCAAATTCTCATATTATGTAAAATGAAATCTCTCCAACAAACATCATGCTTGTAAAATTCTCCAGTTGCTTCAAGAGCATGGACTCTAGAGCTAGACTGTCAGAATTTTAATCCCAGCCCCACCATTATTAGTTGTTGTTTTTTTAAATTAGTTACTTGATCTTTCTGTGACTCAGTTTTTTTATCTGTAAAATGCAGATGACTGTACCTAGATCATAGGGTAATTGTAAAGACTAAATGAGTTAATTTATATAAAGCATTTCAAATAGTGCCTGGCTCATAGTAAGTGATAATAAGTATTACTATTATTATCATCGTCATCTTTGCCTTATATTGCCAAAATTTCCTTACTTAAGCCTGAGATTCTCATGTAAGCTAAAAGGGAAGGAGGGTGGCGAATTTTACGAAGGCAGAGAGCAGCAGCTACAACTGTCTGACCTCCAGGAAAACAAACTATTGTGTTAGCTAGTCAAGGAAAACCTTGATTGGTTGTCTGGTCTGGCAAAAAGAACAGTGGCCAGTAGGAAATAACAGCTTGGTAAAGAAAGAACAAAGACTAGGGTCTAGATAAATAATAAAGGACAATAATAAACATCAAATTAGGAATAATTTACTGCTTCTTGACTCCACTTTCCTGCATCTTCCTCCATTTCTTTGCTCCTCTTGGCAGCAAAACTTCTCCAAAGAGTTGCCTGTATTTGCTGTTTTCAATTTTTTTCTTTTCCTTTGTCTCATACATCTATCCCAGTCTAGCCTTTGCCTCTACCACTCCACAAAAGTTGTTTGTGTCAAGATCACTAATGACCTCCACGTTGCTAAATCTACTAGACAATTTTAGCCCTCAACTTACTTGACCCATAGGCAGCATTTGACACAGCTATCATTCCATCTTCTTTGAAACTCTTTCTTCACCTGACTTGTAGGATACTACATTCTACTGATTTACCTCTTTCTCCAGTGCATGCTCCTTCTCAGTGTCCTTTGCTGGTTCCTCCTCTTCTCCCAAACCTCCTAAAAGTTAGAATATCCAGCACTCAAGACTCTTTGATTCTCATCGCTTTTCTAAAATCACTCCCTTGGTGATCTTATCCAGTCTCGTAGCTTTAAATAACATTTTCATGCTGATAACTCCTAATTTTATAACTCCAGCCCAGATTTCTCTCCTGGACTTCAGACTCACATATCCAACTCTTTGCTCAATATCTCTACTTGGATATCTAACAGCATCTCAAACTCAACATGTCCCAAACTGTACTCTTCATCTTCCCCACAAACCTGTTCCACTCCACAGCCTTTCTCCTCTCAACTCCATTCTTCCAGTGTCTCAAGCCAAAACTCTTGGGGTCATTCTGGACTCCCTTCTTCCTCTCACACATCACGACCACTTTGTTAGGAAATTCTGTTGTCTTTACCTTTAAAATATATCCAGAATCAGACCACTTCTCACCACCTTCACCATTACTACCACATTGGTGCAATCCATCATCATTTCTCACCCAAATTATTGCTAAATTACTTACCTGAGTAAGCTTCAAACTGACTGCCCACTTCTACCTTTGAGCCCCCTACAATCTATTCTCAATACAATAGCCAGGGATCCTTTTAAAATGTAAGATAGTGTTGTTCCTCTGTTCAAAATGGTCCTCTCTGTTTCACTCGGAGAAAAAGCAAACGTCTGGCACAAGGCTGTACCTGTTCTGACCCTTCTGACCTCATCTCCCACCACTCTGCCTCACGGGACTCCTTGCTGCCCTTGGAACATGCCAGGCCCATTCTCTTTACCTGAAACACTTATCTCTCTGGTCTCTGCATGGATAAATCCCTCCATAAATCTTCTTCAAGTCTTTGTTCAAAAGTTGCCTTCTCAACAAAGCCTACCCTGACAACCCAATTTAAAATCATAAGCTTGTAACTGCCCCCTTTCTGACATTCCTTTTCTTTTTCCGTAGTACTTATAACCTTAACAATAACACATTATTTTTTAACATACTATATAGTTTACTTACTTATGCTTATTGTTTATTGTCTCCTTCTGCTAGAATAAGAGCTCCAAAATTGCAGGGATCTTTGTCTGTTTTGCTTACTGCTGTATCCCAAGCCTTAGAATAGTGCCTGGCACACAGTAGGCACACAATAATTACTTGCTGACTTGAGTGAATGAGTTTAAGCTAAGAGATTAGGAGGAAGCAATGGAAACCAAAATTCATTCAATTTTTTTCATAATATTATCTGCCTTTGCACTGGGAGCTTGGAAAATAATTACAGCAGAATATAGTATAGAACCTCTTATTCCTACTCCCTAGCACACCTGGTTGCTCTGTGAACCACAAAAGGTTCCCAGAAAGTTCCTTGCTTTAGTTTATACACATCTTTAAGAAATGAATCTTACTGCATGATAACACATGGAGAATCCGTGAGATTGAGTAGGTGCAACCACAAAATGTTCAGCCCAGAAAAGAAATAAGATCCCAGTAGTAATTTCTGTGGGAGCTAGAGTTAAAAAGAAGTAACAGAGCACTTGTAATTCTAGTTCTTGATAATAGTTATTTGTGAATGAAGGAACTGCAAAGGAAGGTACAAAGACATCTGTCTGCTTCGGAAATTTCTCAAAACGAATGAAAAAGAATCCATCTTATTTCCACTGGGGCAACAAGTTATGGCCCAGAACAGTTTATTTTTCCCAGGCTACTTCAAATCTAAACGTGTTTTTAAAAGCAAGCTCAATGAAAGATTAGATAAACAACTGGACAATGTTTTTTACACTCTGGTAACACAAACATTTCAAATTCCTCCCTAACTCTTTACTAGCATAAATCTCTCATTCCAGAGAAGATGAAATATCCTCAAAGTTTAAACATTACTTTGAATTATTCATATTTACCTCCATTTTCATCTTAGACTTCTTTGGCAATAAAAAGCCAGGTTTCATCCAAACTATGGTACTATGACTCTCTTCCAATTGTAAAACAACTTGGACTAACCCCAGCTCTGCTTTCTTTGAAGATAGAACACAGCAGCCCCTCCAAACAGTTTCTTTTCTTTCCTACCTCCTATACATCCTGAGCTGCCCTTTTTCAAACCAAGCCTTTATAAACACAGAGGGGAAACGCGAAGCTGTTTGCCTACAATTAAGCTATGAAAACAATTTTAAAATGGTGTCAAACACAAAGAAGGTAGGTTATAATAGTTGGTAAGGCAAGAACACATCAGGGAGAGGAGAGCTCTCTCTGTGAGGAAGGAAGACACAGAGGAAGACCTCACTGGGAGAAGCAGCTCTGTGGGAATGCCACAGGGAAGAAAGGGAGGGAGGGAGAGAATGGAGGAAAACAAAGGGTATAAAAATGCAGACGGAACAAGGACAATGGGCCCACAGTACAACCCACATGTCAGAAGGTTCAGAAATAATAGGGGGTGGCTAAGAGAAAAAAGAAAATACTAGGCAGATAAAGCCATTCCATTTGCATCATGTTCCACGGTTTATGAAACAATCTCACTTGACCTTGGTCCTCACAACAACGTTGAGTGGTAAAGTAAGTAAAAATCTGCACCCCCACGCCCCGGAAAACTGCCCACCCAGCTCCTGGGCAAGTTACTTAACACTTCTAAATTTCTATTCCCTGATTTGCAAAATGGAAATAATATCAATCACAAACAAATGATTGTGAGGAGTAAATGAGATATTATATCTCATCATAGACAAAGTCATGCTCAATAATTGGAGTTATTATAATAAATAAGAAGAAGATTGACTGACCAGAGGTCAGACAACAAGCCAATGAGCCTATAGGAGTAGAAACTGAGTCTCCTGTGCCATAGGCATTTTCTACCAAAGCACACTGTAGTAGAGAGAAAAAACAGAAAGCAGAAATTGAGGGGGCTCGAAAGAAGTACAAGGTGGAAATGTGCAGTACAGATAACATAGACGACAAAGATGCAGACTATGGGTTCTGAGGGGTGAAAAATTGGATGCAATTTTTGTATAAGAACATGAAAAGGAAGACCATGGTGCACGAAGGGATGGCATTAGGGGCTTATTTATGACAGCTGAATAACAATTACATTGGTATCATTTTTGAGTAATTATTACGTGCTAGCCATAGTGCTACTCTATGTTTGCTCATTTTACAATGACCTAAAATGGTAGCGATTAGTGTCTCATTTCACAGGTGATGAAATTAGGTTCTAAAAAGTTTAAGTGACTTGCTCAAAGTCACACACACAGTGAGTGAGAGAATCTGTTATATGCTGACTCCAAAATCCAAGTCTTAAACCATCCCATTATCTTGCTTCTCCCTGATAGAAAGAAAAGACACAGCAATGGGATTGTGAATTACTGTTTCAAGAAGGAGAGTTTTAGATTGGCAAAAACAGGATCATGGTGTTTGCCTCAGATCCTCAACACCCACCCACCCCCATCTCTTGCTCAAAAGAAAACTGAAAGAGTTTGGGAAAATAACCCAGGTTTCATTTCCGTAAAAAAGAAATCAGCACAGAAGTAACTTAAAGAGTCACCAGTGAAGACAGATCCTTAGACTGTCTAAAAAAGATCCTCAGACCGTTTAAAAAGAATTCAGAATTGATGGATGCTTCTACAGAACATAATGACAAAGGAGAGGAAGTAGCTCAACAGAGTAGATAGCATTTACTAGAAAGAAGTGAAATAGTAAAGCGGAAGATAATGCCTTTTCCAACTACACTGTGGAAAAGACAAAATCAGTCTTCTGAAAGTTGAGAAATTTCAAAGGCATTCATAGATGATAAATTTTAATTACAACAAAAATAAAGAAAAATGATTAAAAGAATGATCACAGGGAAGGAAACTAAGCATCTCTCAAGATGCTGGACAGCGGTAGAACATTTAACATTTATGGGAAGATCTGCTTTCCAAAATTAGCAGCACTGTGCTAAGAAAACCTCACAAAGCCCTGAGTGCAAATTCACCAAGAAAAAAACTCGAGGGCAATCTCATGCATGTATATATATGCAAAAATTTAAATTAAGACGTTAGCAAATCAGACACAGTGTAATACATTTAAAAAGCGTAATAAAGAAAAACTTATTCCAGGAATGCAAAACGATTCAATTAATGCAATTCCTCAGATAGATATATGAAAAGAGAATCTCAACAGAGGATAATATTCAACATCCACTCTGATATAAAAAAAAAAAAAAATCTGGTGAACTAGGAATAACTATCTGAAATTAACAGGCAACATCAAATTTATAAGTAAAGCAGATAAAAACATTCACATTGGTCAGGGTAAAGATGAGGATCTTGGCCATTTATCACTACTGTTACTTAACATTGTTCTAGAAATTCAAGGCAATATATTAAGATAAGAAAAAAGGAAAAAATGTATATACTAGAAAAAAATTAAACAATCATAAATTCCAGATGATATGACTGCATACTTAAAAAACTTCCAAGAATATGAAATAAAAATCTATTTGAATAGGTGGAAGATTAAAAATACATATATAAAATATAAACATAAAAATTGATCATTTCCCTCTGCATTAACAATATCCAGTTAGAAAATACAATGGAGGAATTATTATATTCAAAAGGATACCAACTAAATTTTAAAATAACTGAAAAAAACTAAAAAAGAAATGCCAAGGCCTATAGATATAGAACTAAATGTTTATAGACAAACATAAAAAATTTGAATATGGGGCCAGCCCGGTGGCATAGTGATTAAGTTTGTGTGCTCTACTTCAGTAGCCCGGGGTTTGCAGGTTTGGATCCCGGGCGCAGACCTACATACCGCTCATCAAGCCACGCTGTGGCGGTGTCCCATATACAAAATAGAGCAAGACTGGCACAGATGTTAGCTCAGGGACAATCTTCCTCACCATAAAAAAATAAAAAAAATAAAAAAAGAGAGAGATTTGAATAGATGGACAAAAATATAGTAAGATTCAATACACAAAGATATCAATTGCCCACAAATTGACTTTGAATCTTAATACAATTCCACTCTAAATCTCAAAAGAATTTTTAACTAGAGAGTATGATGCTAAAGCTCATAACAAAGAATAAATGGTTGAGAAGAACTAAGAAATAACAAATAAAATAATGATGGAGAATTTGTCCCGCCAATTTTTTTTTTGCTGGGAAAGATTTGCCCTGAGCTAACATCTGTTGCCAATTTTCCTCTCCTTTTTTTGTTTCTCCCCGAAGCCCCAGTACATAGGTGTATATTCTAGTTGTAAGTCCTTCTAGTTCTTCTGTGTGAGCTGCTGCCACAGCATGGCTACTGACAGACCAGTGGTGTGGTTCCATGGCTGGGAACTGAACCCAGGCCACTGAAGCAGAGCATGCCAAACTTTAACCACTAGGCCATCAGGGCTGGCTCTGTCCGGCCAATTTTAAAGGCTATTATACAGTTACGACAATTACAACAGCATTGCTATCAATGTCAGAACAGATGAAGATGAAAATGGACTACCACAGAAATATTAGAGATAGTCCCATTTATATAAAAATATTTAGTATATTTTACAAGCATATTTCAAATTAGTGTGAAATGACGTATTACCCAGTAAATTGTGCTGGAATTTTGGGTAAAATAATTGAAAAAAAACTGAAGTTAGATACATCGAATAAATTTCAGATGGCTAAAAGAGTTCAACGTAAAAATATAAGAAAAAATATAAATATTTGGAATGAATAGAGGAAAAGATTAATAGATTTGACTACCAAAGGGAAGTCATGTTAAAAAAAATCCAAACAAATTACCTTAAGCAAAATTGAAAACAAAACCAAAACCTCAGAAAAAATATTTGTCACCATGTATTAAAGACAATGAGTTAACTCCTTTTAGACACAAAGTGCTCTTCAAATCAATTATAAAAGGTGATATTCTGATAGAAACATGGGAAAGCATGAAGAAGTAATCCACAGAAGGAAAAATATAAAAGGCTAATAAACAATAAGAATAATGCAAATGATTACAAAGAAGTACCAACAAATGGCTAAAATATTTTTTAAATGTAACCTTAATAGTAATCACAGATGCATAATTAAAATTGTTTCCAATTTTGCTATCAACAAAGATGAAAAAGAATGATTATCACTGACGTCAAGGAGGCCCAAAAATGTCACCGGTAAACTTTTAAAACAAGAAGAATTCCGGGGCTGGCCCCATGGTGTAGCAGTTAAGTGCATGCGCTCCACTGCTGGTGGCCCAGGTTCGGATCCCGGGCGCACACCAAGGCACCACTTGGCGGGCCATGCAGTGCCGGCGTCCCACATAAAGTGGAGGCACATCGGCACGGATGTTAGCTCAGGTCCAGTCTTCCTCAGCAAAAAGAGGAGGATTGGCATGGATGTTAGCTCAGGGCTGATCTTCCTCACACACACAAAAAAACAAGACGAATTCCTGGAGCGCAAGCTGCAAGCAGAAGCAGATTCTTCAATTCTAGGCCCTTTCTCTAAGGCAATAATCAAAGATGGGTTAATATTCTCATGCAGATGTTGGACACAGCCATATTTATAATAATTAAAAAATGAAACTATCCAGCTGGCCCAGTGGCGTAGCAGTTAAGGCCCGGTGGCGTAGCAGTTAAGTTTGCACGCTCTGCTTCAGCAGCCCGTGGTGTGCAGGTTTGGATCCCAGGCGCGGACACATGCACCACTCATCAAGCCATGCTGTAGCGGCGTCCCATATAAAGTAGAGGAAGATGGGCACGGATGTTGGCCCAGGGCCAACCTTCCTTAGCAAAAAGAGGAGGATTGGCATCGAATATTAGCTCAGGGCTAATCTTCCTCAGACACACACGCACACAAAAATGGAAGTATCTAAATGTCCAACAATCAGGGTTACAATATCTGCACACTTTCTGTTACATGTCTCGTACTCTCAAGCTCTTGCAGGTAGTTTCTTGAACAAGTTCTGGTTTTCCACATTCCTTTGCTCTTATTTAAATTATGTCCTCTGCCAGGAATGTCCTCCCTTAATTTCCTTTAAATTCATGTTCTTTCTGAATCAGTTTAAAGAATAATAATAACTATGATAATCATTATAGAAATAAGAATAATAGAACAATGGCTAACATTTATCAAGAACTTTTAAGAGGCAATTGCTATTCTAAGCGAGTTACATATAATAACATTTAATACTGGTAACAACTCTAGAAGGTAATGCTTTTATTTTTTCCACCTTACGGAGGAGATAACTGAGGCATACAGGGGTTAAATCACTTACCTAATGGCACACAGCTAGTTAGCGCTGGAGCTAGGATACAAATCCAACCAAAAACGTGGCTCTAGATCTACGTTCTTAGCATTTGGCCTCTCCAGGCCACCTCTTCTGTAAAATTTCCTGCTACCACAAGCCCAGAGACAGGCTCTAACTCTCAAACTCCCTCTATGTCCCCAGTATATTCCCTATGAGAGCACTTCACACATGGTTTGGCATCTTTATTTGTGCATCTCCTGTACCAGACTCTGAGAAATTTATCTTACTCTGGTTTGTAGATACAAATCAGATTGTGATTAAGCACAATCACTGGAACAACAATGGCTTTCAGTGCTTGTTTACCCAATAAATAAATAAACACAAAATATACACATAAGCAAATTAGAGAAACTGAATATCAAGGATCAAAGGAGAGAACTTTATACTATAGAGAGGGAGTCAAGGACCAAGGATGGATGGATGGATAAATGGATAGATAGAAAAATTATCAACCTATCAATCGGATATGGACTGATGCCACAGTATCAACTCAAAGACCAAAACAAAAACAAAAAGAGGGAGAGGAGGACAGGAAGTCAACACTGGGCATCTATCACTTATCAGACACTGTGCTAAATGCTTTCATATACGATTTGTCACTTATGTAGCCAAAAAGGATATTTCCTTACTCGTGGGTCTGAAGGTCCCTTTTGAGTTCTATAAAACTGGTGAGGCTAGTCTGAGAAAAAAATAGATTTCTGTTTTCACTGACATGCAGGCAAATGTATAGATAGCAGCATAATGATGCAAAAGGGTATATCTAAGATAAAAAAATATATATATAAATAAGGGAGGTGGGAGAGGCAGCCCACCATATTACTACGTCCTGGTCCAGTGGTCCTGCTCCGAAGGCTGGCACCCACGGAAGCAGGCAGGAACAGGTAAGGTACGGAGCTTCCACCAACAGGACAGACAACACCATGGCGGTCGTAACAGGAACCATTCAACGAGGCAACGCAAGGACGGGAAGGAAGTTTGCTAAGTTTAAATTTTAAAAAGTCTTTGATCACCCAAATCCCCATTTCTCTTTAAGTTTATGTAAATATATAATATGCCAGATCAGCTCCTGAGGGCTTCAAGACGTCCCATACTAAATGTTTACTGAATTGAATGAAATTGAAATGAGCAGCATGTCAGGTGAGTAGAAATAGAACCTAAGGGGACAAAGGTGACCAGAAACGCTGACCACGTAAGTTTGATCTTGTAAGCATAAGACTCATATAAAACATATCAAACTTTGTAGAAATGAGGTATAAACATGAAAAGAAGACAGGAACCATATCACTCTTCTACTTAAAAGCCTTCAATGGCTCCACTGAGCTTTTCAGGGTAAAGATTGAAGTTCTCACAATCTTCATGTTAGCCTCTTCCCAGCCTCCCCTCACGGGCACCACCCTCTCACCACAGCCCCTCTGGTCTACACAGCTTCCTGGGACTCATCCCACGGTCCCGCACCTCTGTGCCTTTGTGACAGAAATGCCTTTCCCTCCTTTTTGGCCTAAACTCCTACTTGTTTTCCCAAAACCTGCTCAAATGTCTGACAAGCCTTCCCTAACCCTGACCCTGATGGTGCTTGACTCAAGGACTTTGAGCCAATATTTGGCAAGGTAAAAAGAGGTTGAGGGTGGGTGGGAAAACTAAGGAGAAAAAAAGAGAAGTCACAATTTTATATCAAATCTTATGAAAAAGAACAGAAGAAGAACAAATAATCACAATGTTCAGCAAAGTCTCTCTGGAAGGCTCACTGATGTCTGAATATGTACAAAATAATTGAGAGGAAAACTGTCTAGAGAATAACAAAAAAGAGAGAAAATTTGAAAAGAAAAAATAAGAGTACATTAATCCATTAAGAAATTGATAGCAAATATTTCTGGAAATTGTGTGTGTTTAAATTCATGTGAGTGAAAAACAAACTAAAACAGTATATGCTATGTACATTATGGCTTTTATTTTCTAAAAACCCTATAAGGATAAAATGAGATCATACAAATGATTTTGGAAAGGTTAGAATATCATATAAATGTCAGCGCCTGTCATCATTCTGGAACCAGTAAAGGCTTTTGCCCCAAAACTCCAAGATAAACCCTCCTGGCAGGTGACACTCCTCCTAACTTTCATGAAAACAAAACCAGTCATTTATCAGCTGGGCCCTGTTTGTTACTCCTGAGGGCTGTTCAGGTAAGTAGATCTAGCCCAAGTCTCTGAGTAAGTTACAACAATTGGTTCTTTATTTGATGTCTATTTATCAAGCAGAGATACAGCCAGACAGGCCGTAAAACAAACCTTTGTTGTTACAGGAACAAGGCAAGGCTCAGGTAAAATGACTTTTATATACAAGAAAATGGCTTAATGTACCAGGGCCATGATGTTTACAGAAATAAATTAAAGACTCGGGACATACAGTGTCCTTCCATTTTGCCAGCGAGAAGAACTTACTCTACTATCATTTAGTTCTACCAGAAAAACTACTCATTTTTGAAACTAATGTGCTTTATAGTCTCTCCCCCCCAAATGAGTACAAAATATCTTGGCCCAAAATGGTCATTTTAGAACTGAAGAAAGGTCCTTCTCACACACACAACTTTCAGTAAATGGCGAATACTTCCTTTGAAGGCCATGGCCAAGGACTAGTGGTATGTATAAAACCAGCTGGTATGACTACTCACCAACATTAAAAAACAATCTTCACTCTTCCCAAAGATTCTGTATTGAATGATATGGGTCACAATGCAGAGAGAGTGAAACCTCTAAGTTACTGAATCATGGGTCTTGGTGATATTCATGGAAACTCTTAGCCTATACCACTGAAAAGATCCAAAATTATCTTAGCATCCTGGCTGAATTGGTCTCCCTATATATGTTTAAACTGGAATGATTTCTGTTATACCCCTTTCAGCTATTTCTAGAAGAGACAAATGAATAACCCCTATCTGCCAGTTTCATCTGTAAAAATTTTCCCCTCAGTGAAAGTTTCCCTTGACAACTTCCGAGGACACTCTCTGGTTAGGTCCCTCGTAGGATTCTTTGATGTTTTCTCTGGTCTCTTATGAGCAGCTTATGGGTATCCATCACTTTAAAAAGAAAAACAAAGTCTCATCTGGGAACATAATGAACAGCAATATTTTGCATACAAATAAGCAATTTTACTTCTTGATTACTACCCAACTTCCTTTCTACCTAACTTCCATGAACTTACTTCTAAAGTGCCTGCAATTATATTACATGGATGCTAAATACATTAAAAAATTGTCAATTTCTTCCACCGTCTTAGCTAGGCAATGCCACCTCATTAGCTTTCTGTTCTCAAGTGATTATTCAGTAGACCTTTAATGTGATCAACTGATCACATTACCTGGATGAGCTGAGCTTCACAACAGAAAACCATCTAATGTGCTGATAAGAGCACAGGGCTGTAGTGAGACTCACTGGGCTTCAGTTCTGGCTCCACAGCTGTATGGTCTTAGATGAAGCACCTATCCAATGGAAGCCTCCGTTTAGTAATTTGTAAGGTGGGGGAATAACAGTACCTATCTCATGGCTTTTTGAAAAGATTAAATGAGACAATCTACATAAGGATATGCCAGGCATATGACAACGGCCAACAAATGTTAGCAACTGTTATTTTCAACACAAATAAATTAGTTAAAAACAGACAACGATTAAATAAAACTTTTTGCTGCATTTATGGTGTTTCAACTTTGAGTACTGACACACAAAAGAATGTTCTTCATTAAGAATATACCAGCTATGAAGGGGCCAGCCCGGTGGCATAGTGGTTAAGTTCACGTACACCACTTTGGCGGCCCGGGGTTCATGGGTTCGGATCCCAGGTGCAGACCTATGCACTGCTCTTCTAAGCCATACTGTCGTGGTGTCCCACATACAAAATAGAGGAAGATTGGCACAGATGTTAGCTCAGGGATAATCTTCCTCAAGCAAAAAGAGGAAGATTGGCAACAGATGTTAGCTCAGGGCCACTCTTCCTCACCAAAAAAAAAGAAGAATATACCAGCTATGAAACAAACACCACAGACTAACTCTTTTGGCTGTTGTTCTGTCCCAAACGAATGAAATTCATCCAGTGGAACATAAACTGCTTAGTTTTAAATTTTTAAACAAACATTTGCCTTAGACTTAGAGTGAAGAGGTTGAGGGAATTGGGTAATCCTCTAATCTATCTGGAAAAGCTTGGCTGACATCTTATTTTTTCCTACCACCATTGAGGGTACTGGGCAGCTCACTAACACTCTATTGAAATGGATTCTGAAGTCTGGTTGTTGTTCATGTCATCTCGTAATTTAACTGCTCTTCATCCAGTCATTAAAATGACAGGTAATATCCCAGTCACTGTTGAAACTCTTTTATGTTTGAGGCTAAAATTGATGGAACACAAACCTCAGTGCCTCAGGACAAGGCTGGCGCCAAACCTTCCAAAGAGTGTAATAAACATATTCAAACTCATAATAATTTAGAAAATAAATTTCCTTTGCATGACACAAATAAATAAGACCAACTTGAGATGGTGAATGGCTTGGTGACCCTAAGACCTGGCAAGACTGGGAACAAGACAAACATACTGTCCTGTTCCATCTCAGAGAGAATAGGGTCTTTTGTCCTGGCTCCTTTTCAGCTCATAATGAAGTGTTTCAGAGGATGAAGTGGTTAGTCTTTGGAGGCCCCTGACGGACAGGATGAGTTCCAAGCCAAACACTGAAGAGGATGGCCCCTCAAAATTTTCCCACTTTTATTAGGGATTTCAAATAGGAATACCCAACATTAAGATTTTCAAGCTG